>NC_139344.1:152830750-153310750 GCF_055883805.1 Amblyomma maculatum | reverse complement strand
ATGACATTGCCCTTTTCTGTACTGATAAAAAGAGTGTGCCGAGGTTTTGTGTGCAACCAAGCGTTTTTGTGATAGTTCGGGGGCGTCTCTTAACCGTGATAAATCAAAGGGGTTCTGGTTAGGTCACTGGGGTACAAAGCTTAATTTGTTTGCCGGCATCAGGTGAAACTCGAAAGACTTACAGTATTTAGGGGTTCCTTTGCATCAATATCGCAATAGCGGGCCACACTGGGATTCTCAGATCTCATCAGTTAGGCGAAAACCATGGATGAGTAGGGAGCTGCCTTTATTTGCACGAGCACAAGTTTGCAATGGCTTTCTGATTTCGAAGCTTATCTATGTATTGCATGTGTTGCATTGTGCAAGAAACACAGTACACTCCATGCATAGAACTTTTGCTACTTTTGTGTGGCGCTCTCAATGGGAGCCTATGCGTCGAGATAATTTGTTTCTTTCTCTGGAGGCTGGTAGAGCTGGCCTTCAGCACTTGTTTCCCAGGAAACGTGAAGCCATCTTCAAGACATCTAATTCTATGCCAGTTTAGCCAAGCAGGTTGGCTACAAGCCGCCTTCTTCAAGCCATTAGCTGCTATTAGCTGGCTTCAAGGTCAGCTTTTTTTCTGCTAATGCTCCCTCCAATATCATCTTGAAGACGTCTTAGTAAGCTTTGCCAAGAACAACAGTAGATATTGCAGATCTGTGCTGAAATTGCCTTATTCAATGGCAGTCTGATTTGCAGCTATTACTGGAATATTATTTTGCAGGCCATCCACGAATAAAAACTGAATTAAGAATTCTGCATTACGGCCAGAATCAGTGCACTCCATGGTTTCAACCATGTTGCAGAATCATCTGATCAGTTTGGCATGTGGTGAATGTTGCATTGGAAAGCATGTTAACTAACATTAAAACCAGTACTATATTTATTGCAATTCACGAAAACAAAAATGCACAGTTTTCGATCTTTCAGTGAACATAAAAAAAAACAATATGAACAAGTAGTTCAAAAAACTGGTTAGGATTTCCGAAATTTCAAATACAGCAATCTCTATCTGTGACCAATACTTTCTGTAAAAGATACAAAACAAATACAGTTGAAAATGAACAAATACAAAATTAGTTCAATATTGCAGAATGGCAAATAAAGTCATCACTGTCATAGGAACTTTCAGTGATTAGAAGACTGTCGCCAGAAATGTAAACAAACAGGATACAGAAAAGTTGAGCAGCTCAAACTTTATATATAAAGAACGACTTGAATATGATACAGCATTTAAACTACAAACAAAGATAAACAATGTTACTGTCACCGGGACTTTCAATGATAGAAAGTGCATTACTAAAAATGACCAAGCACAAATACATACAACGGTTGCAAAATTGTACACAGAACTTTCAACAGCTACCAGATAATGGTTAAGTTCTCCAAAATTCAAAATAGAAAACTGGTTAAAAATTTCAAAATTACAAATAAATACAGCAGGTCTTAATATATGACTAGTATTATGAATAGAAATTTCAGTTCAAAATTATTATGACAAAAGACAAATACATACAATAGGGCAAAATTGTCCACAGAACTATCAATGGCTGCAAGGTAACAATGTTCTTAAAAGTAAAGAATTGCTTAAGAACTACAGAACTACAAATGAATACCCATCTGAAATAGTCACCAAATCTTCCAGTCACTAGAAGATTCAAAACAAATTGAATTAAAATTCATCTACTTGAAAAAACAAAAATGTGTGAAAATACTAGCAGAACCTTTCAGCAACTAAAGACGTAAAAAGGGCTGCATAGTTTATAGTTCAATACAGAAACTAAATAAAGCAAAACTGCAAATGCAAAGCTATAAAATTGTTACTTCAACTTTTTGAGAGGCTCGCTGAATGAGTAAGACACACAAGGGGGGCACACCATCCTTGAAGGCTTCACGATTTTTGTCAGCTGTGCAGCTGGTTCAGAAGGTGTTACTCTGCAATATATAAAAAAAATAACATGGCTGTGTTAAGCATGAAATAACAAAATGAAAAATCTACTTCCCTCTCAAATGAAATGCAAGGCTTAACTTTTTTTCACAGTTAACTTGACTAAATACTGACTGAAAAAACTATGGAGAAGATGCAAACGCTCAACAGTAGCTGGGTGCACAAGATATATGCAGTCAGCAAGTTAGCTTATTCATCAAAGCACACGGAAGTGTTACCATGAGCTCTTCAAGCACCAGTAAATATTACTATGCAATGCTGTCGCGGCACTCCCTCAACAGCAAGAAACAGCACTCTAATGCAACAAAAAGGAGTTTACAGTGAACCCTTAAAAAATATTAAGGTAAAAGCCTATATATGCTCATGAGTGTGCGTGCGTGCATCTGCAGAAAGTGTTGCACTCAACCTGTCAATCAAATAACATCACTTAAATAAAAATTTTCCATACATTAAAAAAAATTTTAATGTTGCGTGTCAACATTGCTGACTGCTCAGCCACGACACCTCAGTGTAGCTGCATTGTTAAAGCAGCAATATATATGCAGGCATTTGCACATTCAAGTAAAGCGATATCGTTATAACTGAAATTAACACCATACCATTAAAACTTTTCCTTCATCACACTTTAGTGGTCCGAAGCGCCCTCCCCCCAATTTTTCGTTTTACTATTTAGTCAGCTCAATCACGACCATTATTCAATGTACATAGCTGCAGAACTGATCAGGTACATCAAATCATTGCTTCAACTACGCAAGCCAGATTTTAGTTGTGTTGATATGAAACTTGTAGCCGACAGTTCCACATTCATTATGCATGCAGTTTACAGCTTTGGCTGGCGCATTTGCTATTGAGAGCACTACCTGCTTCTGTTACTATTTTGCTAAATGACACTTCTAGAATCAGGTGAAGTGTATGGTACGCATCTATGTATATAATGCTCTGCAGCATGTAGCAGGAAGCGCTCACCTGATTGACCACCCAATGTTACTGGCTCTTCCAGCAGGACAGTGTTTGCATCAGTGTCTGAATAAAAACTGCAACAATTTAAAATGTGTTTTTAGTTATACCCATATCACTGATGTTCATGTAAAACAGCAAACAATTTTTAGAATGATGTCCACACTACTACTTTATACAGAGGCACACGTGCACAAGAGTTTTCCCATGGGTCACGAACATTAGGGGTTCAGCTAAAAGCATGCTACAAATTGCCCGTAACAAATGAACATATGTGACTGCAATGCATTTCATATTACCATAATGCAAATGTCACGATCATAACAGTAAGTTATGTTACAGTGATTGTTTAAATAGAATTTTGAATGGACAAATTACCTTCTAGAGGCTGTTGTCACCCTCAATGTGCAGTTCAGCCAACCTGCCGCTGCTTGTTGTATCTTGTGGGAATCGGTAGAGGCATAGCGGCTGTCCATTCGTATAGATTCTGAAAAGAGTCACATCTTACTGAATAACTGCAGGCACTGTCCAACAGCTTATTTAAAAAGTCTTAGTGGCTCATGCCACGAAATGAGCTCCAGTTTGACTAAATAGTAACTGTTTTGGCATCAAGGATATAGCATTTAAACTATTATGCCATCTCTAATTTTATGATAATTTTTCAAATTCAAGGTAACAGTGCAGGTCCTACTGGCATACTCATAGGAATGAACTAGTGCTCATGCACCATTTGTAAAAGCCTACCAATTACACACCTTCAATCATGCCGAAGGCAAGCAGGTCTTTCAAGCTTCTCTTGCCCCGGTGCCCGAAAGCACTGAACATCTTCCCCACTTCATCGGTGAACACTGTGCACAAGATGTTTGCAGTAAAAGCCTTGGTGTTTTTTCCACCTATCAGTGAAAGTCGTCGTTCCTGAAAAAAATATATATTGAACGATATTTCACAGAGTAAAACAAAACAACTTCACATATAATTTGGGGGTATATCTTCTGGTACAGATGAATAAAGCATTGCTTTTACTTGGTAGAGCATGCCTCAATGTGGTGAAGGCTAAACTCAGTTTAAATATGAATTTATAATTTAGAACTGAAAAAGCATGTCTTAGATGAAGGCAGTTTTCCACTACATCAGCCCAAAATGATAAACCCAAATGATAAACACCCCCTCCCCCCCCCCCCCCCACAAATTTACCCAAATGATAAACAGCATTTGGTGGCTACGACCTAACACCATAAGATTTTTCCTTCCAGAAATTTGAGACCGTAACTTTCATGCTTTTCTGAAATATGACATATAATACTGAACATATAGCTCTATGCATTCTTAACAAAACAAAAATGGTCACTGCAGCTACCATTCTTGCAGCAGTGCATCCATCAATGTGAGCACTGATGTGGGTGACTGGAATTGGTGCTTGCCTTACTCCATTACACGCAAAACACTTCATACCACTTCAACACTTTGCTGTTCTTTGCTTTTTGAAGTTTTCTTTCTCAAGAACACTATCCAGCTATGACATGCATGTCAAAGATACTGAGCTTTATTTGTTCAATTCCAATTGCAACAACTGGATTAATATTATTACGAGTGGAAATTACGCAATAGTGAAACTGCATTTCTCGCTATCAAGCGATAAGTCCAGTCCTTGCCTGATGCACCAAGTAATGCAGTATAGAATGAAATGTATTTTGTGCATCCCGCAAGCCCACATTCTTAGTGTTAGCCATAGAAAGTGTCACATTTCCTTACCAAGCTTGTTCTCATGGCTTTGTTGCCAGCTATCTGGGACTCCAAATAATTTATGTCATCTTCATTTTTTAGAGGCAACTCTAAACGAAGGTCTTCACCACTGTCATCCTTTGTGCTTGTAAGCATTTTTAGGATCTTTTCATTTTGCTGTTTAATGTGCTGAACTTCTTTTAGCAGGGCATATGTTGCATCTGAAAAAGGAAGGACTCACTGTACACTTCATAATGTTGACTATGTTTGAATCTAAATATCAAAAGAATTTATAGTGAGCAACGAGTCTGTAAGGCAAGCCAGACTAAAGAGCATGAGCTGCACCTATGTCTTTAGAACAACTTTCACTGCTTGGCCTTTCAACTATGGGTTCTTCAGAGCATAAAGTATAGTGGGCACATGTTTTCGGGCTCAGGGCACTTTTCTTCACAAATTGTGCAGGGACATATGCTTCTTGCAGGGACATTTGCTTCTTGGGGCTGCAAACCACAACAATATGTCAAAATTATTAAGTAAACAATCTAGTTTTGTTCATTAGCAACAAAATTGCAGAAATGCAATTTTCTTTGAAGTGACAATAGCATTAAAACTAACCAATGCTATCATCATAAAGAGATTAACCTTGGCAGCTTGTAAGGCCTTCCTTCAAGCTCACTTTCATCTTCTTCACTGCTTGATATAACTCCAATAAGCTTTCGTCGCTTGCCACGTCCTCTATCTGAAAGGCCGCCATGAGGTGCACAAGAAGGGGTTTGGATTATAAATTAATTATGCTCATGAGATGCTGCAAGATTTACCCCATCATCAAGATCTAATAACAAACTCAATGTAACCCATGACATGGGAGCAAACATCACAACAATGACAGCTACAATTGAGAAATTATTGGTATAATACCTGTAAAGAAAGACAAAACAAGATACTTTCAGCATTGCGATCTAATAAAGTGTTTTGTTTCTTTTAAGCAATTATTCTACAGTACCTTAGAGGTATGAACTAGCAATTAAATTCATTTTCATGCCCTACTTCAATAATATAAGGCTTTTTTTTAGCTTGATACATTGAAATGCATCAAGTACAAAATGCACTTGTTGCTTGAGTCATTTCAATAAATAAGTGGAGGTGCCTTGCTGAAGACTATAACAATACCATCTGGTGTTTTTGTTACCACAAGAGTTAAAATTTTTTGTATAAAAATATATTATAGTGAATGTCAAAATTTCCGATGCAGTTCGTAATGAGCATACTGCATATGATTCTTGAATCCTACCTTCATCTGCAGATGTCTGAATGCTATTAGTGGCTTCAGCATGAGTGAGGAGTGCATGCACAGTATTGTATGAAGCTAGAATAAAGACAAAAACACTGCTTGCCTAATTAGCCGACATTACACGAAGAGTAAGTGCTGCTCTAACTTAAAAAACTATTGCGCTGCTTTGGTAACTAAGCCTATGCATGGTGTTGTCACTGCCCATTAGAAAGTTGTTTCTGATGCCTTAATTGATATCTATGGTCATTATGGCTTAGACCAAACCTGTTATGATTGAGAGTCAATACCACCATGCCACAGCAGCAGTCCTATTAGGAAGCAGTTGTAAACTAGCAAATGAAGGCTTTAAAGGCCACTTACACCTGGGAGGTCAATGCAAGAATTTATTCAAGACATTATTACATTATTGCTGTCATTTTCTTAATGATTTGCTCTTAGAACAACACCACTCGTGTCTCAGTCACTCCAAGAACAGTGGGAATGCAAATAAGCAGGTTAGAAGAGAAAAATGTTGGCAAGCAACGTACATTCTAGACGAAGGACAATAATCTTATGGCGAGAATATGATTCATCCGGGGTTTGCATGCGCTAAACAGCTTTGCTTATTGTTTTGGAGTCTGCATGGCTAGGCCACAAGCAGTCTTCTCCATCAACCCAGTTTGTGGGTACAACAGCAACAGAGTCATCGCTGGCGAACAGCACCACTGCATACATCTATCGATGAAAGTCATGGGTGCCACCCACAAGTTCTCACTTGGGATCATGTTTTTATGAGCAGTAACATACGTATATCTTCTAAACATGCCTTGTGAAACCTACAGCAACACAGAGTATTAGCTGAAGAGTAAACACAGTGCCTTGTAAAAATAAACTCAAATCTAAACATATTGTACAGCTGAGATTACGAACATATTGTAACAATTCACAGAAATCAAGAAAGTTGTCCGACATTAGATGCGACATTGATACCTCCTCCAAAGACTAAAAACGGGCTTCTGAATGAAGAAGTGGTAGCACAACATACGCATTAGGTTCACTCTGATGGTGAAAGAGGACACATTTGCACTTATGTCGGCTAGGCACCATGCCATAACATGAGATAGGTTCTGAACAACAAGGATGCCCAGTTCAGAAGAAATAATAGGCTTGGAAAACATAACATCTGAGGACTGAAGCTTTTGGTCTATTACAACTTCTTGACCATCACTGTCAAACGCAAAGTTGGAGGCAAGTATTACACTGCTGTCTGAAAGCATACAGCAATTGTCACCAAGGCTGCTCTTCAAAGTAAATGTTTCAAATACTGCCACACGATTTTCAGGACCTTTGAATGTTGGTGGCAGTGGGCCATCAGCATGCAGTTCTTTGAAAACCACACCAGAGGAGGACGCAGCTCCTTTTGCTGGAAAGAGTTCACCAGACCGCATCTTCTCATGAATGCAGTTTGCAACTTCCTCAAAGGGTTTTTTCCCACTTCGAACCAGCTTTTTACAGCTATAAAGAAAGCTTTCCCCGCAAAAGCGCTGTATGAGTGTATAACCGCATAGTGAAAGATAATAATATTCTTAAGTATGATTATTATTATTGTATTATTATTATATATTATTTTATTATTATTATTATTACTTAAGATTATTATTAATAATAATCTTAAGTAAGAGTATTATTATTTTTCACTATGCTGTTATTATCCTGTGACTTTGTACTCCCCCCCTACTCCCTCCTTTTAAGAATTGTCCCCCTAGATATATGCCTTATTAGGGCCCTTTGCATAGCCGGTCCCTTTGTAAGGTTTATCTGCACCAAACCGGCTTAAGTGGTGACAAATCACCTACCCGGCACTGTAGTTTTTCCTGGTACTGCCGCTTTTACTTCTTTTGCAGGCCATAGAATCCCTGGTTCCATGGCTGATAAGTACATACTGAAGATTTTTTTTTTCACTTCATGACCCACTTTCTTCTCACCCATCCTCTCCTCCCCACTCCTTCACACCCACTTTCCCCTCCCCAGCTTTTCTTCTTCGGAAGCAAAAACGTATTTAAAACCCTGCCAGTGATGATCGCAATGCCCAGACGAAGACAAGTCCACTTGTCGATCGAAACGTTGGCTCATCTGCGACCTGAGGCGTACCCCATTTACCCTTGTTCAGTTCTTTTTCATACCGTGCAAACCATCTTCTTCCTTTCGTTCTACCTTGTCCCTATCATGTCATACAATTTCATTTATTAGCGCTCTAGACTGTCATTTCTACTGTTTTCATTAACTGCCAAAAGAAATGGTGTCTTCAACGAGAAGTAAAAAGGCTGCAGGCCAAATATTGGGGCAGTTATTACGACGTTGCAGTAGTTGAAAGACAAACTGAAAATAATGCGCAAAGCTCCCCCTGTCCTTTCTTGCTATCGCTTCCCTCTGCACTTCCCTTCGATATCCTCTCCCTATCACTTTGCTTTCCCACCGGTCGCAGCTCGGGTGCTTCAGATTTTAGATAGCAGTTGCCGCGGCCGGCAACACTCTTTTCCTTCATTCGTTTGATTATTTAATAAATAATCACTATCGCCAGCAGTGGTCAAATTGACATCCGCAGAGTAAGAATTGCGACGGTTTAGTGAAAGCTGCGTTCAATTCAACCGCTGTTAGGCGTGCTTTTGTAATAAGCGCTTATCTTTTGACGACAATTTATAAAAGATCCAAAGGACAGAATAAAAACAAAGGCAAATTTTGAACGATTCGTCAACGTTATATGAGGGCGATATCTCTAAGAGTTCCAGCTCCGGCTCTCTCAAATAAGATGTTTCAATGAAGGCAGAAATTTGAGCACTATACAGTATTATAATTACGACTGTTGTATGTCCTTTACTTTTTTTCTGCATTGTTTTATGTGTTCCTATTCTCTTTCATTCGTTCATATAAAAAGGAGGCAATCAGTGTATAATTTTTTTTTATCTCAGTTTAGAAAATCGCATACCTCTTCTGGTTGGGCCCCGCCGGAGTGGTTTCTATGCCTGTATGGACTTTGTTCACCGGCAATAAATAATTAAAAAAAAAAAACGTAGTGGCGCAGTCCTTATGACGCTCGACCACAGCAACCAAGGGTGCGGGATCGAATCCAGGCCTCGGCGGCAGCTTTTCATTAGAGGCGGAATAAAAAGGCGCCCGTGTGCTGTGCGATGTCAGTGCACGTTGAAGAACCCCAGGTGGTCGAAATTTCTGGAGTCCTCCACTACGGCGTCTCTCATAGCCTGAGTCGCTTTGGGACGTTAAATCTCACAAACCAACCAATCTTTTGGTTATGCCCTCGCCATGCGAACACTCAGTTTAAAAGTAATGCACAGCAAAACGAGCGATATATGAAACCATAGGTTAAACGAAGACGTCAGGCATATGAAGTAATTTTTTGCACGGCGTTATAACACAGCTTCATAACTTTCTTTCCGTCGGCTGCAGCTCGGGTGTTTAAGATGTACCAATGGGCATTTTCCAAGTAGCACTGCTGAGCATACGCGACGCCTCCTCGGCCGCCACTTTCACCTGGATCCACGCGAAAAGGTGGGAGGTGTTCCCTGCACGTGGTTGTCCGCGAAACGACGTCCCTTGCTTCATCGACGCAACTGTTGCACTATAATTGTGTGCAGCGCTTGCATCTCAAGGCCTATGGAATACACGCATTACATTATCCACGTCTCCGCTAGCTCGCCTCAAGCGAGAAGCCGTGGATAGGTTCGTATCCTTCATATTGTCATGGGTTAAAATGGTAAAGCGGAGGGGGAGAATGGGGCGGGGCGAGTGCGTCACGGTAGGTCCACAGATGACTCGCATCTCTTCCCAGGCTAGGTGAGACCAGCCCTGCGCACAACTACTGCTTGGAAAATAAACCCACCCCACCATTGTGGAAAATAAACTCGCCCCAGAATTTCTCGGCAATCCCTCCTGTCAAACTTACTTCGCCTGGCGGTCGCAAGATGAGTGAGCTTCTTTAAAGAAAGGTTCTTTTTTTTTTAAATCTACTATCACACATCAGCCGTCACATCTCCACCCAAGCCGCTTAAGTTCGTTGCCACGTTATTGTCGCGGTCGACATGACGTCACGCGGTCGCATTTAAGCGGGCTCTTTAAACATGCGGGAATTTAAGTATGTTTGACCTCCAGAGAAGTGCATAAGGCGCCTCTTTTGACGTATCCGAAACCATAAAAGGGGTCAATAAAGGCAAGTCTACAGCAATGAAGGAAAGGAGCTCTTGTCCTCGTGCAGTGTGTGTGTGTGTGTGTGTGTGTGTGTGTGTGTGTGTGTGTGTGTGTGTGTGTGTGTGTGTGTGTGTGTGTGTGTGTGTGTGTGTGTGTGTGTGTGTGTGTGTGTGTGTGTGTGTGTGTGTGTGTGTGTGTGTGTGTGTGTGTGTGTGTGTGTGTGTGTGTGTGTGTGTGTGTGTGTGTGTGTGTGTGTGTGTGTGTGTGTGTGTGTGTGTGTGTGTGTGTGTGTGTGTGTGTGTGTGTGTGTGTGTGTGTGTGTGTGTGTGTGTGTGTGTGTGTGTGTGTGTGTGTGTGTGTGTGTGCAAGGTGAAATATACGGATGTTTAGGCGACCCGACCCGGCAAAAGTACTTCACCGTTCATCCGCTCCAGAAGCGTGGTATTGTCAAAAAATATCCATTACCTGGAAAACAAAGGGCTATACTATGCAGACCTCTAGAAGCCCAGCGCTACCAAAGCAGCGATGAGTATGGAGGTGATGTTCAAACGGTGCAGGATAAAGTCGGCATGCGAAAAGTAAGCTAGCATACTTGCGCCAAACGAAAATGTTGATGCTATTGTTACAGTGTGATTTTCGATCAGTGCTTTCACATGCGACGCGTATGCAGTGAGCACGATTCGACCGACGTGCAAGGACAGCGTGCAGGGTTGCTTGATGTTTGCATAGGCAATCCGGGATTTCTCGAGGTAGTGGCAACAACACGGAATGCGTGTATATTTTAGATTCAATGCAAGATTCAGTTGAACTAGACTGACCTCTGCCACGGCAACTCTCACGTGACCGCACATAAGAAGACGTCCCGGTGTTCGGTGTTATTCAATGATTGCACACAGAGCGAGCACAGCGACGCTGTTTAAACTGTTTGTGGCTAGACCTACACTCTGTCCTGTCGCAGGCTGATGATGATCGCAGTGTCGGCGGGTGAAACCGCTTCACGTGAAACGGGCGTTTAGCATGCGCGATTCTTTGTTCGTGTTCATCATTCCAAAATAGCGGCGCACTTGACCCGTCGCTTAGGACAGATCTCGTAGCTCTAATTTTGGTTCATTTTTTATACCGAGTAATGATCCGGCCATGGAAATGGGACCTAACAATAAGTGTTGGCTTTTTGATAAAAAAGGGCTACGGTTCTAACAATAAGGTGGCGCCAGTAGATTGAATTAACTGCCGAGACAAAAGTGTAGAAGCGACAAAAAGAGTAATGTCCTGCATAATGCTTATTTTGCGTGCATAACTATACCTGCGCTACTCTAGCACTCACTCATGAGTGGCCATGGATGGGAGTGACCATGAGTGTGAGTGTGAGTGGCCATGAACAGGACCGGGTGTGAGTGTGAGGGTGAGTCACGGCCGCAAATGGGAGCAGCCATGAGTGTGAGTGCGAGTGAATGGATGCGAGTGTGGATAGGGATGAGTGTGAGTGTAAGTGTGAGTGAGTGAACGTATACGAGAGTCGCCGTGACTGCGAGCGTGAGTGAGTGGCCATGAGTAGCAGAGGGCAGAAGTGTGAGTGAGTGGCTGTGAATAGGAGTGATCATGAGTGTGAGTGCAAGTGAGTGGATGCGAGATTGAGCGGGCATGAGTGTGAGTGCGAGTAAGTGGGGTTGAGTGCCACTGGTCATGAGTGCGAGTGAGCCCCTCCTCATGGTGCCATGCCGACCTGATACGCGCTCAAGTAATGCCGCTTCGGCACAGTCGCGCTTGAAGTCTACAGCGCTTCGCAGAAATTACAGAGCAGATTTGCAAGATCATGCCAGAAAAACGAAAAAGCTCAACAAAAGTCGACTAACCTCCCCAATGGGAGAAGGCAAATAAGTGTGTCCTAGATACACCTGCATACGCTGCATATAAATTTTGAAAGGCGCAGGTACAGGGGTGTACGCTTTTTGTCATTGTCGACGCTTACACTGAGTACCTCGAGGTGAAACATATGGGCAACGTTGATTGGCTGGTGTCGTAAATACGCTGGGAGCATTGTTTGTCACGTTCAGACCACCACGAACTACCGCCAAAAACCGTTTTCGGCAATATAAACGCCTTCATGTTGGCAGAGAGCTCAGAGTTCTTCATACAAAACAGCGTCGAAATAGTCACATGAGCCATCTACTATCCTGCAAAGAATGGTCATATACGTGGCGGGGCTACACGCACGCGGGGTCGTTACAGCGACAGGTCGCCATCTTTCTGTTCAAACACTGTAGTGTGCAGAGTACAACAAGGTACACACTTCGCAGCTCGTACTCTCACGTGAGTTTTGAACACACTTCTTCTGGAGCCACCGCCACCCTACCGCGGGCAAGCACCGTGGAAGCTACAGCGAAACTGGTTTCCGACTGTCCACAGAGGAGGAATTTCGACAACACCCTCACCCGACGCAAAGGTCTATAGAAGCGGGGAATGCGCTTTCCTCGATCCTCTCCATATCGCGGAGTCGCTTCCTTCGCACCCCCCTTGTCCCTGTCTCCACGCCACCGGCCCCTGTCTTCGGGTCTGTATAGTTTCCTTGTGTCTGCAAATGCCCTGTTTAAAAGGTATACTGAACAAATATCCAAGAATATTGAGAAACCACCACAATTGCATTCTTAAGACACGATTACACTAGTACAGACACATAATTCGGTCTAGTATTGAGCGGATTGCTGTATTTTTGACGTTTTCTGAGCGGCCGTGGGGTCAGAGGCAGTGCGCTCCCGACTATGAACCGGCGGGTGAGGCGTCACATTTACCCTCAGCAACGTCATGGCCCCGCGATCCCGCACCTGAAATTGGTTGGCCGGCTACACGCAGTGTCGGTTCCCCCGCGTCGTGCCGTGCACAATGCTGCGAAGAGTGGAATGCTTCATACGAGGGAGGTCGAGGGGGACGCGTACGGAGCGCACGTATTGCGGACAATTGTTTGCGCGCTGGGAGGGAAGGATGAAATGTGCGCAGGAACACAGGCAGCAAAAAAAAGCACGTCCGTCTGTGCACCTTGTGAGTGCCAAGGGGGAAAGGAAAAATGAACAGGCTCAACCCCTTGCTATGGGGGTGGCTAGGGAGACATGAGGGAGGCAGGTAAGTGTGACGGGATATCCGGTTTTGTCAGAGCTTTCACAGGAGCCCGCTTGGTGCGGCGTTTTGAGAAATATTCATTAAAATACATACTTTCCGCTGATTTCTGTTCATAAAGTAGATTGTTTTGGTCACTCCCAATGCGATAGCTACCATCTGCGCTGGAAATCTCAGCGGCAATTTTTTTATTCAGTATACCTTCAGGTCAACGGTGGACATAGCAGAGATGACATTATTGGCAGATGTTTTTTTTTTATATTTTGCTTCCCCGAGACTATAGTTGAAAGAAAGATGTCTTGAAGTTGGATGTGTAGAAAGATCGGCTTACTCGCACCCGTAACAAGTTGTAGCCTACCTCCTCGCCTCATTTTTTATTCCTTGGCCTTTCATTGTTCAGCCAAAAGGAGACGTTCATGAATTTTATCATTAAACTGATGCATGCAATACTTTGGGTACTGCCTTCTCTGCCTTTCTGGATCAGGGAAGGGGCCGACGACTTTGCTACAAGGAGAGAAGGTAGGCAGATGACGATGGACAGCCTTCAGAAGTAGCGAACTCATGTACTTAATTAATGACTTGTTTTACATACTTAAAAAGTATTAGAGAATATGTGCGAGCACGTAATAAACCAAGGAAACCAAAAGTGTAAATATGAAGCGCGTTCTAAACCACGGGTTGACAGTCCCCGAGTGCATATAGTTACGTAAGCCGACTCCTTGATCAGCCTCCAACTCCCCACCCCGCTCCCCCGCCCCTCTTTCTCCAGGGGAATACAGATACATTAGGGCACACATAAGAGAGAATACTGGCACCTAGCAATCGCTAGCTGTTTTATTTTGTTTTGTAACGGCGCCGTACGTCCATTCTGAAATGGTTCCCTACTCCCATGAGGAGAATGCTGTCGTGGAAAGGAAGGGGTCTGACGTGTCCCTCTGTAATTTGCCATATCGGAAAGAATTGTTTTTCTTTACTGTCTCTTCGTTCATTCGATCAAGGGCAAGCGGCCGGTGTCTCCACAGTGACGTATGTTTGGCGCCGATTTCGAATCTTTTTTTTCTCGTAGCCACAAAAGACAAGGCCAACGACAACAAAGACTGAACGATACTCGGCCAAGTCGACACAAAATTGACCTCGCAACTGTTGTGGAAATTTAGTTTGATAGAAAATTTGAAAGCCAATTTAAGGCAACTCTTAGTGTTGAATAGGGTCTATTCTTAGCCGACCTGTCCAAGCATCGTTCAGTCTCCGTCATCGTTGGCCTTGCCTTTCTGTACCACTGATGTAAAAGCATGCAGCTTTACATTTCTCGTTACATCCACATTCCTTCTTCAGGCATCCACTGACCTGACGAGTGACAAATGTGCCGTAGTGCTTGCATATACACGAAAAATGCAAAAGTAGAATGGAGAATTGGAAAAGCAACAGCTGTTTAATGTTAGCTCTTGGACATGATTGAGCAGCAACATAATGCAGTAAATGCAACAGAAGGCGGTAAAATGAGATGGAACATGCAGCTCCAATAAAAGCACAATGTAGTATCCCATGAAACGCAAAAAGAATTAGGTGAGGTCTAATAAACATCTCGGCTAGTCCAAGGCAATGTCTAGTAGAAGTCTAGCCATAGTTGTTATCTAGCTGTAGCAGGCTTGAAGCCTTCCTGTAGCTGTGCTAACGTTACACTTACAGTTGGCTAAAAAACATGTTGCAAGTACATTTCAAGATTTACTCTAAACGTTCATAACTTTTTCGCTAAACCCTCCCCTGATCACTGCAATAAGCAATCATGCACTATTTGGTGCACCTCTGCAGCCAAGCAAGGTTGAAAAAATCTAGGGTCACTGATAGTACTTTGCGTTTTGGAACCCCTACGGGTTCCTTGTTCATAATTGCGAACAAGCAACCCATAGGGGTTCCGAAACGTCAACTATTTTTGACAAGTGGTCAGTGACCCTAGATTTTTTCAACCATGCTACTGCCTGACCAGATGGCGCTCTGTTAAACCTTGGATTACATCAAGCAAGGTTTTATCCCGACTATACTGGCCATTCAGTGGTCCTAGCGTACACAGCGGCCACATTTTCTGTGCCCTTATGCCTTACGGTGGATCAAACATCTGGATCTTTTCGCAGGTTAGCTCCTTTGTAATGCACACAAAGGAGTTCCAAACAAAAGAAATGCAAGAAAGCAAACTGGTTATCTGAAGAGGCTTTGCAAATACCTGAGGAAAGGAGGATGGCAAAAGTTATGGGGGAAAGAGAAAGATACAAGGTTCTCAATGCGGATTTTCAGAAAATAGCAAGGAGAGATAAGAATGCCTTCCTGAACATACAGTGCCAAGCAGTTGAGGACAACAGCCAATTAAGGAACACAAGAGCTCTGTACAAGACAATCAAAGATATCAAAGGAAGCTTCTGTGCTATGCTGGGCGTGATAAAGGACAAACGAGGCAAGGACCTTACTGAAGCCTCAGAGATAAAGAAGAGGTGGAAGGAATACACAGAAGAACTGTACAAGAAGGACCCGAATGTGCAAACCCAACATAAGACGGTTGTGATTACTGATCTCGAGCCGGGCATCCTGAAGAGTGAAGTTGAATGGGCCTTAGCCAGTCTTGCTAAGAAGAAAGCCAGCGGAAGTGATGGCATTCCAGCTGAGTTGCTTCAAAACCTCAACCATGACGCTGTTAGCATTCTGCATACATTATGTCAGAAGATTTGGACAACTCTGCAGTGGCCACAGGATTGGAGGAGGTCAGTTTACATCCCCATTCCAAAGAAAGGCAGTGCCAAAGATTGTTCCAACTACCGCACGATCGCACTTATTTCGCATGCTAGCAAGGTGATGTTGAAAATCCTCCAAGGTAGGCTGCAGCAGTATGTCGATCGGGAGCTTCCGGACGTGCAAGCTGGGTTTCGCAAGGGCAGAGGAACTAGAGACCAAATTGCCAACCTCCGCTGGATCATGGAAAAAGCAAGAGAGTTCCAGAAACCCATCTACTTCTGCTTTATTGATTATGCGAAAGCGTTTGACTGCGTAGATCACAGCAGATTGTGGCAAGCTCTCCAAGAGATGGGAGTTCCAATTCACCTCATCTGTCTCCTCAGGAACCTGTATGAAGGACAAGAGGCCACAGTCAGAACTGGGCATGGTCTTACCGATTGGTTTCCGATTGAGAAAGGAGTGAGGCAAGGCTGCATACTGTCGCCCTGCCTATTTAACCTATATGCAGAGTGCATCATGAGGAAGGCCGGTCTGGACGAGTCTTCATATGGAGTGAAGATTGCTGGAAAACGTATCAACAACCTTAGATATGCGGATGATACCACTTTAATGGCAGAAAGTGAAGTGGAACTCAAGAGACTTCGGATGCGCGTACAAGAAGAGAGTGAGAAGTTTGGGCTTAAACTGAACATCAAAAAGACAAAGATCATGGCGTCTTGCCCTATCAAGTCCTGGAGCATCAATGGACAAGAAGTGGAAGCTGTGACAGATTTTCTGTTCTTGGGCGCCAAGATTACCTCGGAAGGAGACTGCAGCCATGAAATTAGGAGACGCCTGCTTCTGGGAAAGAGAGCAATGGTTAGCCTTGACCACTATAGTAAAGAGCAGAGACATTAGTCTGCCAACCAAGATCCGTATAACTCGTGCTATGGTCTTTCCAGTTGTGATGTATGGATGCGAGAGTTGGACTGTGAAAAAGGCTGACCGCCGAAGAATTGACGCGTTTGAATTGTGGTGCTGGCGAAGACTCTTGAGAGTTCCTTGGACTGCCAGAAGATCAAATCAGTCGATATTGTCGACCATAAACCCTGACTGCTCATTGGAGGGTCAAATTCTAAAGTTAAAACTCAGCTACTTTGGTCATCTGATGAGAAGAGAGGAGTCGCTGGAGAAAGATTTGATGTTGGGAAGGGTTGACGGTCGCCGGAGAAGGGGTAGGCAGCGAACGCGATGGTTAGATGGCATCCTCGAGGCACTGCAGATGAAGTGATCTGATGTTAGGAAGATAGTGAGAGACCGGAAAGCGTGGCGTGAAATGGTCCATAGGGTCACGAAGAGTCGGACACGACTGAACGACTGAACTGAACTGAATGCACACAAGCACAGAAAACACGGCCTTTGCACTCACTAAATAGCTGGATGGCTGTCTAGCTGGATATTGCCACTTGTTAAAAATTCGCATTAACATTTTGCACAAAAAGCATTCAAATGCTATCCCAAAAATAGGGCTGTCCCAATGGGTTGTGACCAAGGCAGCAGAGAAACGCTTCAGTCACAAGTGATGTAGACATGCAAAGTATATGATGGCTGTAACAAATACGTGACACCTTTGCGAGCTAACCTGTACTACCAGTGGAAATATTGCGCTGTGTGTAACTAACCATAGGAAAACTAATACTTCACATTTACTTTTGTGAACATGCATTTTATTGCCTAAAATTTAGGCAAGAAGGAGTTCTGCACTGAAAACTTAAAAAGCACCGATGCAGGAATAGCAAGCTTGAACAATAATAGACGCAAACTCTGCTTCATGTTCAGCACTTATATCTTGGGCACCCAAGCAGTCCACGATGTTAAAGACTGGCACTGGAGGATTGTACTGCATGGTCCTTAGCAAGCATTGCCTTAGGAGAATGGAACTACCTGCATTGCCAGAATAGATACGACAGTCGGACAAAAGTCACATAGAAAATGAGCTGCAACCAAAATAGAGATGACAAAATGCTCAAGCAGGAATACACTGACAAAACTCACCTATGCAAACTCCACTGGCCTTTGGCTCCTTGAAGAACATGAAGTCTGCTTCTCTTTTATCTCTACCATCATCCCCTTTCAGTACATGATGTTCAAAAGTAGTACTAGTTAAAATGCCAACTACTGTTTCGTTTACTCTTTGCAAACTAGCCTCAAGTAGAACTTTAAATAATGACAGTAATGAAGCATGGTCCTACAATCCAGTGACATTAAAATTTAAACTGCCAATTCCTTTCAGAAACATGCAATACACAGTGCCATAATTGCTCACAAAAATGCTTAAAATTTATTTTCACTTCAGTATGAAGACCACTATGCGAGCATGTTTTACAACAACAAGCACCATTATAAATATGTAAACAAAATAAAACTGGCCCTAAAGCCTCGCCTATGTTGGTGAGGGCAGGAAAATTGGTTTCACCTATTACATGCATACTGTACGGTTGTAAAAGCACTGTGAAACTTCTACTAGGCCGCTGCTGAGACAAATATGTATACACAGCAAACATAAAAATGGTTAAAGGGCTATTAATAACTATCGCTTTCAGTAATCATTGCTGCGTCATTATAAAATGCTCACTGGGGATTGCAGCGCAGTAGTAACAGGGACGAGACAAGAAGAACGCAAGCACAAGCACTGACTAACAGCTCTATTCTATATTGCCCTGAACCAGATTACATACAAAGCAGGTTTAAAAAATATAACCAACGCATCACTTTACACATTCGTGGTACGATTATCGCCTTTGTGTGCCGTTCCTACAATCTTTCATCTAATCATTGGCATTCAGAAATGACACTTATTTTTCGTTAATGCACATAGAGGGGTTGCAGACACATTTATATGTGCATTTTGATATTCCCAGAGCTCCTATTATCACCTTTGTGGAGTGTCCTGATACTTGCGAATAGCTGTTCTGTCAAGGGCAGGGCTGCAGTCCTTGCACTGGCTGCAATGTAAGACAGATTCCCCTGAGCTTGCGCTCCCTAAATTTTATTTATGTTCTTACAAGGTTGTGTTCAAGCACCTCTCTCTCTGGCCTACATTGATATGTTGCCGCATGACAGCCCAAGCGGCAAGCCTATGGTCGGCCCGCGCTCGGCCCTTGCCAATATGGCCGACTAAAACTCATCGGGCCGACCTAGGCCACCCACCTCAGCCCGAGGTCGGGGATTGGCAATGGTTTAAGAACGGCTGATCATCTGCAATTGACCTCGGGCCGACGAGTATGGCCGACTTGGCCAGCCTACTGCCGCGCTAGGGTCATGCATGGGCCATGGCTTACCCACACATGGCCCAACCACCTCGGCGGTTCACGCTGCCCGGTGGTTTATCCATATATAATTAGTGGTCTACGCATCCATGGCCTATGGTTTACCCATAAAACGTCGGCAGTTCGATTGTGCATGGAAGTTAGTGCTGAGGCAGTATTTTGAGATGCGCATCTTCTCCTCCAAGCAGGCTCTAACTTCGTGGCATCAGCAATGGTGTTCTCCGGGCAGGTGAAAAGCAACTCATATGTATGTAGCTTAAAAAAGCCTGCGCATCGACAAATGTAGGTTTAAACAGCACTTTTTATTGGTTTTTCTTAAATATTCGAAACAGGCTCAAAGCCCTCCTAATAAAAAAGTGGCACTTACAGCTTACTAAGTTTGTGAGGCTTCACAACAATTTATTCTGGCTTAACGCTTCTAGGCTGAGTTGAAGATGTCACGTTTCCCTGCTCGTTGTGCCCGCTGTCCCATTACTTCACTGTTACGAGCCATTGCTTGATTGCTGCCGCGGTCTTCCTGGAGAAGACGTCACTCAGGTACACGCTGCCTCTCCTCAGGCATCCTAGAAAATATACGAAAGAAAATATCAGCTGTCATTCCGTATTCATATGAATTTTCTAGTTTGTTAAAGTGATAAAAGGCTGTCACTCAAGCAATTATAGGGACCTTCAGTGGGATCAGTGGTGATGTAGTCATCGAATGATATCCGAAGTCAATTCAAATATGAGGTGCACCATTTTTACGCATATACTGCTTGTCCAAGCAAATTTAATCCAAGGGATAAAGACATTTACGAGGCGGGCGAAGGAAACCAGATACATATTGCTAGAAGCTACCTTGAGCAACACAGAAAAGGTTTTGTTTGGAAGCCTTAATTGACATTATTTACCTAAATTACTGATTAATGCCTTGCACAATAAATGGTGTTGCTACTTTGAAGAGTACCGGCACAAACCACGTTTCATTATTTGCGGTAAAAAACCCTCACCTCTGCATTTTGTTCCCCAGATACAATAGGAAACCCTGAAAATACAAAAATCAGATTCCCGAACAATACAATTCTGGACTTGGTTTGGCTCGACAGCCCTGTGTAGCGTTTGACCTATAAGTTGCCTATGGTTTCTTCGTCCGCGCCAGCACAACCGTTCAGCAAGACTGTATTTGTATTTTACAGCTGAAAAATGCTGTTCCACTCATTTATATCCTTACCGCTTTGTAGTCATTATCCGCATTGCAAAGTTCGGCGCGCTCACTGTAACTCGCGCCTTCATGTGCCCCAAAGGGCCGACGTGAAGCAACCATCGCCAGCATATCACCCTTACTCATGCATGGGGCCAGCCATCATAGCGGCAGGTTGTTTCGTCCGCTCAAAATCATGTTGAGAGCAGCACAATTGAGGTGCGGGAATGGGCTGGTAACGGTTTCGGTATCTACATGACCCGCAATTTCTCTGCAGATGGAAAGAAAAGTACACATGAGGTTTTTAACCGCAAATATTGAAGCAGGGGTTTCCGAACGTGCGCACCGACTCTAACTCCTATTTATTGTCTAAAGTTAATATTTAGTACTTGGAGCGAATAACCTCACTCACCTACGTAGAAAATAAAAATTCACTGCGCTGTCCTAAGTGGCTGCCAGCAATGCGCCACCGGTTTCCATCGCCTGTTTCTAATGGTTTATTTCTAACCCTTGGCTCAAGCTATCGGGCACAGCAGGTGTAATGTAGCTTGAATAAAACCTGCATGAGATCATATATATGGGTAGATTTGTAAGCTTTACAGATTTCACTTACAAATACTACGAGAATCGCGTCACTGTGGCCTTTCTTCAAAATTGACACGTAACAGCGCAATATTCGTGACTAAAATAAAATACTCAGCGTATTAATTCAACTTAGCAAGTGCAGCCGTAACAGAAAGTGAGGGCTGGCCAAACTGAAGGTGTGCCTAGCTTTCAAATTTTCTTAGATGGCACAACCGTTCGAAATATGGAATTTTAAAAATAAGCCCATGATATTAGCTTTCCCACAGCGTATATATTGGTGCCTTAGCTAAGAAAAATAATCAAGGTCCCATGACCATCTTTCGTTTCCCATGAAGTTTTTATATGTGGTGGCCAAATATCTAGACACAAACGAATTAACCTTAGTTTTGCAAGATACGGCGTAGTTTCCTCGAAAAAAAAAAGTTGTACGGTATATCTTTAGAGGTATAAAACGCTCTTTTTGCCATTTCAACATGTTGCAAGTTTTGTTACCATGATTTTGTCATCTACTATTTTTTACTCACTAAATATATGCAGGTTTTATATTTACAAACACTATTAGAAACCCGTTTTGTTTTTGCAGTTGAGTTATTAAAAAATCGCTAACTTTGCTTTAGGAGCGATGCGCTGCAAAAATATTCGTTTTTAATCTTATATACAGGCATATGATGCATTAGGTTGGTTGCACTAATTATGTTTTCACTTCCTAACACATGTTCTTAATTCCAGGCAATATTTGGAGCTCCAGACCACTAGGTGTGTTCTCCAAAACGCATCAAAATTGCTCAAAATAGAAAACAGCAGTAAAGGGCGAATTTGCTGCAATTAAAAAAAAGATCATCTTCGATTTTCATTCAAATCCCTCTCAAGAATCTTCAGTACCTCAAAAATATTACGGACTAAAAAGTGTTGCGTTATACTGTTTAAAAATATAACATCAAATATTAAACCGAGTGCTTGTCCTGATAATGGCCAAATTCAGCCTGCATTCTTGCAAGATCCAATAATATCTTTGCACTGAAACTATTTCTCTACATTATATAGGTTCCATTCTTTATTTCTAGAAAAATTTGAAGCTCTAGATTTGTGTTTTATTCTGCATATTATTTTGAAATTGGACAAAAGTAAAAAAATTGTAAAATAAGGAAAACTGATTAGAATAGAAGAAACTGCCGAAACATCGATTTTTATCGAAATCTCTGGAAACAATGCGAAGTATACTTTGTTAATATGAGTCAGTAAATATACTGAATTCTGCAAAATGTAATATTAGAAATATAAAAAGGCCTGTTTTTATTCTATAGATGTGCTTATATGGCTCCCCATTATGGAGTAGGCATCAAAACTTCAATTTAGTATTTGCTGCATTTAGTTACATTTTACCTTAAGTAAAGTTTAAAGCCTTGTCAGCGCTTATAAACCCCTTTTCTGCTTGTTGGCAAAGACTTAACATAGCTTAAAATGGTATTAATTCGCTATTTCTGTCAATTTCATGGCAGACCGCAAGTGAAGGTTGAACTTTTTCTCTGTCCTGCATTCTTTTTTTATTGCTAGGTGCAGTAGTATTCAATCTAGTTTATTAATATATTGTTACGACGGGGGTAAGACGTCGGAGCGCTGAACAACAAGACACAGGGCAGGGAGCTCAGCTGGTCAACGGCAGCGCGTCCAGCACGAGAGTCTTTTCCAACCTCTTTCTCCTTCACTTGTGTTGTAAGCTTCATCTTCTTCTGTACTGTTACATTTTCCCCCTGGGCAGACGAAGCCCCCCGGGCGAGGTAGTTATTCGTTTCCACGAGAGTGACACGGCTTCATCCGGGCGACATGGGCAACTTCGGTTCTGACTGAGCGACGACCACTGCCTGTCATACGTTCTATTTGGTAGTTCACTTCACTGACGCGCTCAAACACAACGTAAGGGCCAGCGTAATGCGCCAACATTTTCTGGGCTAATTACCACGCTTTCGGAGAGAGAGAGAGAGAGAGAAAACTTTTAATGAGCATATAATCAGTAAAAATTCGCAGGAGCTGGGTGGTCGGTGCCCCTAGTCCAGGGCTCCGCTGGCAGCAGCTGACTTGCGGACTAGCTGGATAATCCAGGCTTGCTGGTCCAGGTTGTCGCTGGTCAGGGCCGCCTCCCACTGCTCGTGTGTCGGGCATGGCACTATTAACGTTGGGTCTGGGGACTTGTAATTTCTTCTGTGTAGCCTAATAAGTTCGGATTTTTCTGGGGAGCATTGAAGACCACTCTCCCCGGCAAATTCCTCGACTAGGTCTATAGCGGCTTGCAGAGCTTCTTCTTTTTGCGCCAAGGATCCCTGAGTAGCCCAGATGGTGATGTCGTCCGCGTATAAAGTGAAGCCAATATCAGTGCGGGTCAACAGTTTTTTTGCTAAATTTATCATTCCTATGTTAAATAGCATTGGAGAGATTATAGAACCCTGCGGTGTACCTTTGTTCGGCATGGGTACTTTTGGTGATCGGATCTCTCCAATTCCTATGCTGGCTGTGCGATCTGAGAGGAAAGCCTTCACGTATTTGAAAATTTTCTCCCCTTAGTTGATATTGTTTAATTCTTGCAATATGGTTTGGTGGCCAATGTTGTCGAATGCTCCTTTGAGATCTAGTGCCAGAATAAAATTTTCGCCTTTTCGGGGTATGGCGTTGATGACTTCTTCCCTAATCCGGAGGAAAGCATCTTGCGTGCAGAGTCCCTTACGGAAGCCCAGCATGAAGGAAGGAAAGATGTTGTTTTCGTCGATGTAATTTTGGAGCCTTAGGTGGACTACTCTTTCATAGAGTTTTCCCAGGCAAGAAGTGAGGGAGATAGGACGGAGACTCTCCACAGCCGGTGGCTTTCCAGCCTTTGGTATGGTGATGATATCCGCGTGTCTCCAAGCTGATGGGACCTGTCCCTTCTCCCACAGTTCTTCGTTGATGTACTTCGTTAGGTCTTGCAGATATTCGGTGCTTAAGTTCCTAATCATAGCGTAGGTGACTTTGTCTCCTCCAGGGGCAGTGTTTCTTGTAAATGTACGGGCGGCTGAGTAGACCTCCGCCAGTGTTATGGGGGAGTCAAGGGAGGGTTTGGTTGACCCGCATATGCAGTTTGGCAAGCCGGAGTAGGGTCTCCTATGTATTTCTTGTGCATGGCGGTGATCAACTCTGCATCTGTGCCCGGGTATTTATGGGCTATGGTGTGGAGGGTTCTTCTTGTGGCCGTTTTAGTTTTTGATGTGTCTATCATGCTTCTTAATATTGTCCATGCTTTAGCTGTGCTTAGGGTACCTTTCAGCGAATTGCAGAAATCTGCCCAGTTTTGCTTGGCGAGCTTTATAGCATACTCTTGTGCTTCAGCCGTAACCTGTGCTATCTTCATTTTAAGTTTTCTATTTAATTTTTGCATTTTCCACCGTTTTAATAGACTTTTTCGGGCTTCCCATAAATGTAGGAGATGTCTGTCTACTTCTGGGGTTTTTGTCGTTGTGTTGATAGTCTTGGTCGTTTTTGCATGAGCATCCTTCAGGCTTTGAACCCAATCTTCAATTGTTGTGATGCCGTCGTGTGGCCGTCTAATTTGTCTGAACTTATCCCAGTCTGTTATTTTAGTAGAGCCAATGTTCCTTTTCATACGGGTTGTCATTAGGGATAAGCTAAGGGTTTTGTGATCGCTGCCAAGTGTTTCTTCTAGATTGGTCCAGGTGCAATATCTTTCGGAGAGGACGCCAAAGCCACACTAAGTCTCCAGGGGCGTATGACACATGGTTATGCCGGCTGTAGTACCGAGCGTTTGAACGCTCTTGCGAAGCGAGAATTCGCACACGGGCGAGACGGCGAGCTTCTTCGGCTCGACAAAGAGTTTCTGCGATGCTCGGTTCGTCATGGATGGAGTAAGGAAGAATGGTGTCTAGACAATACCGAGGAGGACGGGCATACAGAAGGAAGAACGGGCTGTAGCCGGTCGTCTCATGTGTTGCAGTGTTGAAAGCAAACGTTATAAACGGCAGTATAGTATCCCAATTGTTGTGGTCAGATGCGATATACATCGATGGCATGTTTGTGAGTGTGCGGTTTGTGCACTCCGTTAAGCCGTTGTTTGAGGGTGATATGGTGTGGAATGCCAAAAATGTGACGCACACAAACGGAGAAGCTCTTCCACAACATCTGCCATTAACTGGCGACCTCGATCCCTGGTGATCACTCGCGGAGGTCCATGGCGGAGGATCACAGAACGGAGCAAGAACAGGGACACGTGGTTAGCGTTGGCTGAAGGAAGAGCTTCCGCTTCGCAGTAGCGGGTGAGATAGTCGGCACAAACCACGATCCAACGATTTCCATCGGATTACTTCGGGAAGGGACCCATAAGGTCGATTCCGATTTTCTCAAATGCACCACGTGTTGGAGTCACAGGATTCAGCAGGCCCTGTGGCGTGGACGTAGAACGTTTGTGTCGTTCGCACTCAGTGCAGCTCGCCACATATCGCTGAGTCGTCTGGCGCATCTTTGGCCAATAAAACCGGTCGCGGGCACGATGGAGCGTTCGTGCAGAGCCCAGGTGACCGGAAGTGGGATCGTCGTGCATGGCACGCAGGATGCACGAGCGGTAGCTCTCGGGAACCACAAGAAGAAAACTGGTGCCGGTGCTTGAGTAAGCTTTTTGTACAAAAGGCCATCAGGGAGACAAAATGGGCTGGAAGCAGTGGAATCCCGCGCCTCCGCAAGCAGTGGCTCGATGCTCATGTCGGTCTCTTGCGCAGCCCGCAGAGCCAAGGCGTCGGGAAACTCGGGCACGACGGAGGCGATGTAATGATCGAAATCAGCAGAGCCGAATTCGGTCGTAGGAAGAGGAAGACGTGAAAGACAGTCTGCATCGGCGTGTTTGCGGCTACTCTTGTACGAAACAGTGAAGTCGTACTCCTGCAGACGAAGGGCCCAGCGTGCCAGACGACCAGATGGATCACGAAGGTTGACGAGCCAACACATGGCATGATGGTCCGTCACAACCGTGAAATGGCGTCCATATAGATAGCACCGAAACTGCTGAGCAGCGAAAACTACAGCGAGACTTTCCTGCTCCGTAACAGTGTAGTTACGCTCAGGTTTCCTGAGGGAACGGCTTGCATACGCAATTACATGCTCGCCAGTTGCCGAACGTTGCACAAGCACAGCGCCAACACCAATCCCACTTGCATCAGTGTGGACTTCAGTCGGAGCGGAGAGGTTGAAGGGCCGTAGTATGGGATGTGACGTAAGCAGAAACTTTAGTTGGCGGAAAGGTGCGTCACAATCTGAGGTCCAGTCAAAAGGGATGTCCTTTTGTAGAAGGGATGCGAGAGGGTAGGCGACGTCGGCAAACCTTGGGATGAATCGTCGAAAGTAAGAACACAGCCCCAGTAACCTGCGGAGCTCCTTTTGAGTCTGGGGTCATTGGAATGCTGCAACTGCTGCAGTCTTCTGTGGATCTGGCCAAACTCCATCGCGGTCGACGAGATGCCCGAGCACCAGCACTTGACATTCGTCAAAACGGCACTTTTTAGAATTCGGGACAAGGCCAGCCTTCTGCAGGCAGTCTGAAACAATAGCGAGTCGCGTGTTATTTTCAGTAAAAGTGTGGCCAAAAATAACAACATCGTCTAGATAGAACATGCAGATTTCCCACTTGAGGCCAAGCAGTATTGTGTCCATAAATTTTTCAAATGTGCCGGCGCATTACATAGGCCGAAGGGCAACACGTTAAATTCAAATAGGCCGTCCATTTCTTCCATTTCTCAGCTTTGACCATAACTAACAATTCTATACTTTTGAAGATGATTTTTCAATGCGTAATTTTTTATGATTACAATCATAAGCAAATCGCTTTCGAGCATAATAATTTTGGTGGCGTTACAGAGAACACACGTAGCAGCTTAGAGCTCCAGATTCTGCCTTAAATTAGCAATATAACCTGCATAATAAACAACAGAATGTTTTAGTGCAAACAACGTAACGCATCACGCCAGTATGCAAGGTAGAAAATTAACATTTTTGTGGCGCATTGCTCCTGAAGAAAAGTTTGCGATTTTTTACTCAATCAACTGCATCAATAAAACAAGCTTTTAATGCTTCTTATACAAGTAAAAGTTACGTAAATGTGGTGAGTAAAAAACAATGGATGACAAAACTTTAGTGCGCAAGCAGCAGGTCTCCAAACGTGCAACTTTTTGAAACGACAAAAATTGCGTTTTCTAGCTTTAGCGATAGGCGTTTTTCTTTTTTTTTTTTTTTGGGGGGGGGGGGGACCTAAGCCGCATCTTGCAAACCTAAGGGTCATTCCTTTGGGTCGAGACATTAGCCCACGACATATAAAAATTTAATTGAAAAAAAAATGGTCGTGGCGCCACGATTACTGTTCCTGTCCGAAGACATTCATATTTGTTTTCATTTCGTCTCTTCAAACAGGCTGGTTTAGGCAATGCGGTGAATAAAAATATCATCGCATATATTAAAGATTTTCGCGCTATACGCTATACCTAAAGCCACCTATATTGTCACAACTGTCATCCGTTATTTGTAACTTAAACAACATCACAAAAGGTATTCGATTGCAAATTGTTCGCGAGTTAAATAGACGTACGAGATGACACACGTATACTTTGTAGAATACAATTTAAGAAAGAGCAGTTAAAAACTACAGAAAAATAATGCTAAGGAGCATATGTATTACTCCGGTTAACAGTAAAAAAAGTCGATTTGAACATAGTAATATATTCCACAAACTATTGCATGTTCACATAGGAACACAATTAATTAATGAGCTCATCCACGCATCTAATGTCTACGGGCATTAGATGTGTGGATGACTTCGTTCTATTACATTTCGTGCGTCACTCAAAATAATTGAACGAGGAAAAATTTAGTGTCTACACAATTTTCAGCGAGTATACCACAAAATATACTAAGGTGCTTCATATATAGTCGCATCATCTAGCAAGTGAAGTGGGATAACAGAAGTAATCAGACACTCACCCTGATCAGCATTTCGCTTTTGCGCCATCTTTGTAAGTTTTTAGACAGGCTTTTCCACTAATTACTCACTTCTTTATTCCCCTTCCAACCACAGGACACAAATCTTCTGGGGGTACCGAACTGTTGGTTTTCGCACCAGTGATACAACTCAATCGATCCATTTCTACGTAGAAAACACTCTCGATGCGCACCTAAAAAAAAAAAATGAAAGTGTGTATGTGTAGGCGAAATCATTCACCCGTGATAAAATAATATGATTTTAACAATAAAATCAAATGATCACACTCGAAGTAACAAAAACGTGGTGGAGAGACAGAAATTGAAGCAATGAAAGATGGTTGCTTACTGAACAAAGCCAATAGCAAGAGGTCCTGCGTCTATACGAATAGGCAATAAAATTAAGGCACGTTTAAAGGTGCATGCAGCAGTTAAAGTGATGCAGTGTTACCTTGTTTTTTCTTTTCACTGTAGTGGTTAGTATAAATATTACAGCAATTGCTAGCCCCCCTCCCCCCCCCCCCCCCCCATCTCAAGGTAACCCCATTGAAAACCTCATCCAAGGTACCGAGCAGCAGAGCAGCAGTGGCGTGTTATTTGCAGCTGTTAACGGAAGGACAGGCTATCCTATGAGTGCATGCGCATTTCCTCCCTTTTGTACCTTGAATGAAAGCGACTGAACAGTGGGCGTTGTAAGAGGTGCAGCGTCCCTAGGAATAGGGAACAAAATTAAATTTTGCTTGTAATAAACAGAGGTACAAAAAAGAGCAAATATGCCTGCAATAATAGCATGATCGCATATCTTTTCCTCAACAGCTGTAAACAACCCGTCACTGCGAGTCGGTTCTTTGGATGTTGTTGTTAATGCCAGAGCTTAAAGCTAGGAGCAATATGAGTAATATTTATTGCGGTCACGGTCGTAAAGAATTTTAGCGCAACACTCCATTACTGCAACTATTCAACCGTTCATTTATACATATTGTTTATTAAAGAACCAGGCACATCTTATTAAGTTGCTCTATTCTACTGCCAAATGATTTCCTATACAATTAGAATACGTGGATCGCTGCTTCGGTTTCAAAATTTTTGTACGATGGCTATGACGGGCACTTCATGCATACAGTACGTGAGGCACAAAGAGCTATAATTGCCGAACAGGCGGAACTGACGTCCTGTCCCATTTCCCCAGAAAGTGCGCGCTGTGATCGAGCGCTTCGCGAGCGATACATCTCGGACGATATGGTCGCCTCATACCGGTCGTCCATTTTTTGTACAGTGTGTCCCGCGTGTACGTTGTTTACTTTGCAGTGACAGGGGCGCAGTGCACACACGGCTTATGTGCCTTTTTGCTTGTTTTGTTATTTTCCTCCGCCTTCGAAGCGAGTCTACGAAACCGTTCTCCTATTGTCGCCGCTTCCTGACAACGCCCTCACCTGAAGGCGCATGCTCAGAAGGGGGAAGGGGCTCACTTGCGCTGTTAACGGCTTTCAATTCCTCAATATGATATTAACCATCATAAAAGTGGGGGTTCATTAGGACTACATTGTAGCCTAATCAAGTGGCATCACGCACATAATGTCCGCCCCACTGTAAAATTCGCTTGCACAGACCGCATGGACAGTTTTTAAAACATCGTCTATACATCTAGAAACAAAAAACTGCCCTTAACTCTTAAAAAATCCAAAAACTGAGCGAACATGGCTTCCTGCGCGCAGAAGAGAAGCTGTCCAAAATATATGTACAAATCCGGGCGCGTAGTATCTGGTTACTAATTGATTGCGGCGCGCTGCGCAGTCAAAAAACTTTGCGCAAATGGCTGCGTGCAGTGTTCTGTCGCGAGTTAGTGGCACACACACCTGTTACGCACGGCTTCTCTATTTTCGGCGCAAATGCTGTTCATATCGCTGCCAGCAAATAAGTCCACGCACTTGCTTGCCTGTAACCTGGACAAAAATTCGCTTAGTTCTTGAAGTCATGTTTCGCGCAGTTGTTTCGAGGAGAATCCGGAAAGAGAACATGGGACTGGTAGGAGACTATATAGAACTAATAATGAACCAATGGCATGCTGCAAAGATATATACTCACTGTCTAAGATGTCCGACAATGCCGATTGTTTCCGGCCGTTGCTGTAATCCGTACTCCGGCGACATTTCACAGCTCTGCTATTCACAGATATGTAGCAAGCACAAACCGGAGCACATGTAACATATATAGGCGCAAGAGAAAATTATGCACAGCACAATGAAAAAGAAAATTAATCAGGGAAGAAATTAAAGAAAGGTATAAGAAGCTGTCACAAGTCTTGTAGCGTCTTCAACAAGCTCTGAAATGAACGCTTTGGGAGGAGGCCGCATTGCCGCGCAGCTGGGGATGCTTTCTGTTGTGTCTTCCGCGTAGACGCGTAGACGAGGGGGAGCAATGAACCGCTCAACCAGTGCGCAATTCCCGCCGCGGTGTTGTGTTCGTGTGTGAACGAAGGACCAACGACCCTCTCGACGTTCCATTCCTCCTTTAACCCAGCCCTCTCCTATCTGCACTGGCCAGCCGTGACTTCGGACCGCGCCGATGAGCAGCCGCCAGCGCGCACCGCTTGAGTCGAGTTCTAATAAATAGTTTTTTTTTTGTGTTCGCGAACGCATTGTTTCTTCAAGCCAACCACGGACATAACATTTTCTAAAAATATGAAAGCCTCCCCATCTACCAGCCACAACCTTGCATAAATCAAGTTGTTGCATCGACAAATGCGCGCATCATCTTTCCCCTCCCGTTCCCCACCTATGATCGAACCAAGGCTGGTCGTTCGACCTTTTATATTTACTTCAAAATATTATATATTGTTGCGAGATGACTGATAAATAATGTCGAAAAGGCGGAGTTTCGAGCTTTTCTGCTGTTCTGGCCAACTTTTGTTATAGCTAGATCGCACAAATTATGTTAAAGTTAGCTAGCTGAAAATTATCTGACCAAATATATACATGTTTTTATTTGTATTCACTCAAATGTCGCTTTTCGGGCATGAGTAGATGTTTTTATAAAAATTCTCAACATCGGTCCAGGAAACAAAATTTTTCTAATTTGCAGGCCTTTATTTCAGAAAAGGTTCATGGTATACCTAGAGCAGCAATAATTCCACACTATGTTCTTAGCATAGTTATCCGCAAACAGCTAAAGCTTATATTTATATCACATTTGAATAATGGGATACGATCGCGCTAATTTACAGAAAACTGCGAACATTGAAAATATTTTAGGAAAATAACAGTTTCAACATTGTTTAAACTTTTTCCACCTATTCTACACTACCTCAGCTTTCAAAATTATTAAAACACCTTGCATAATTTTGTTGCGCTAGTAATTATGGCCACTTCGATAAGGCCCTTATCCAATTATAGCGCACCGCGCAGATATGAAGATTCTACGGAATTTGCGAATCGTTGAAGGTTTTGAAATTTTGGCATATTATAGTAACAGGCAAAAATATATTTACAAAAGAAGATTAAAGATATATACATTGAGAAACAGCCAAGGAGCCAGGCAATGAGGGCCTGCGTTCGACGCACTTCTTTTTCTTAATCTTCCACAAACGAGCCCGCCACTTCGTCCTCATCATTCTCCAGCTGTAACAATAATTCTTCGGTCATTTTTGTCTCGACTTCGCAAATTGACGGTGACAGACTGTCACGAAATCGGCACACATTTTTACTATGCCGGCGCGGCGCGAGGCCCGCGCGTCGCCGCATCGAAACTTCCACAAGGTTCCAGAAAAACCTCTTTCCACGCGCGAGAGCGCGCGTGGAAAGAGGTTTTTCTGGAAAGAGGAATCACCGTCATCACCCGGCGATGACGGTGATTCATCAGTCCGGAAAATGCCAGACGTCTCCAGAAAATTCTACGGGGCCAAGCCAATGACGACGTGTGGCTCGACGGGAGGAAAATGGAGTGCTCTAACCAGCAAAGCTGTGTGTGTGCGCGCTAGTCTTGGCACGCCTTAACATACAGACGTGGCGCGCCCTATTTATGGAGGCCGCGCCGCTTGTGTAGTCAGTCAGTCAGTCAGTGGCTGCGGCGTGTTCGCAAGTGCGACAACTGGACTCCCGGGGATTACCCGCTGCTGCCAAGCCCACGGACCTGAGAGGGAGCGGCGCTCGTCTTGCATGGCGGCCACATCGTGACTCTTGAGGCGTCGGACTGTAACAAAGCCCGGTGAACAATTTAGTGTTTGTTTATGTGACTCTCTCCTGTATTGCTGTGTATTCTAAGCCTCTGTGTTATTGAATACCTCTGTAGTGGCATGCTTAGCGTTAGTTTTTCTGTGAACCTCTCGTCTGTGCAATTTTAGTGTTTGTGTGTTCTTCTGTATCGACTCTTGCTGTGTGTAAAGTATGTTTTGTTTGTTACTTCTGACTCCGAACCTTACTCTGGCTTGAACCTGCGAAAGCTAGGCACCAAACGGCCACCCCCTTGCGTCACTACAAGGTAGTTGAATTCCGGCTGAGCTTGCCACGCAGGTCGAGGGCATCTCCTTTGCGACCGGAACAGCTACCCCCACTCACTCTAAGGGTGTCTGGGAGTGTGCGCACCGTTAAGGGCGCATCGTTAATAATCCTCTAATTATTAACGGGTGACACAGACACAGCAATGAATGATTTAGAATCAGTTTTGTACGCGTCGAGTCCCTGATGCGCTGTGGCATCAAACAACACACAGACGTTTTTCGCAACCACCTTCACCTTAACGCGGATTACACAAAAAGACGATAACGTTCAATGAGCAAGCAACGTATTCCAAATAATTTTAGTAGAATTGTAAAGGGCATGGAAAACTGGCTCATTAAAACACAGTGTTTCTGGGCTGAATTCTTTTTGCGAACGACTCGACAGCGCACATTATTTTCATTCCTGTACAGTTTCCTTCACGCAGTCCCGGCTAGCGTGCCTGCATGAAGTGTGAACAGCAGATCGAACGCGCGGCAAAAGGCCCACTTCAGGACGTCTGAATGCCGTCATCTGAGAAAGGCACGAACATCCGGTTACCAATAGTTTTTTTTTTTTTTTTTCATTTTTTTTAGCATTCGATACCTTGCTTTGCCAATGCAGCCCCACATTCATGCTTTCCACCGATCGCATCTGGCGCAGCAGTTTCTATGCGGCAGAGGCTGTCGCCCGCGCTGGTGAAGCGGGCTCCCCGACTGTGGTCGCATCTCATTTACTTCACCCCGTGTTATTGGCGTCTGGTTGCAGTGCAAAAACAGGCGGATAAAATAGTGAAGCTCCAGTGCAGATGCGTTGAACTGCTACAAGAGAGTTACTATAAGCCCTTTATACCTAGTGGAACGGGCAGGGGCATATTTTTTTTATTAGTTTTGGGTAGCCTCACCATAATATATGTACGAAGTCTGTCGGCCTGAAGACGCAAAAACGAGCTCGCACTGCTCCGCCTCTTAAAACGAACGTCTGAAGTGAGCCCACCCCCGCGCTCATGGCCGCTCAGGTCATCTGAGCATTAACGTCCTATTTTCCGTCGACATCTTTTCCCTACTGTTGGACATATTTTTAGAACCTGAAATTCAATCCTGCTTGCATTTTATTCGCTTAGTGGCCAAGAAGTCAGACTTACAGCAATTGCAAATTCCTGTTTTAAGGGTCTTATTGGACTGGTCGTTACTACTAGTGCATCAATATTGTGCGATATGTCGTACGTCAACTGTTTCTCACCACATCCATACTGGTACGCACGCCCCATTACGCCAACGCCCTTATCGTGTATCAGCCTCAGAGCGCCGCATTATTGATGAGCAAGTCGACGAGATGCTCAGTAGGGGTGTAATTCAGCCTTCCAGTAGCCCTTGGGCGTCCCCGGTCGTTTTAGTCAAGAAGAAAGACGGGTCTATTCGGTTCTGTGTGGACTACCGACGCCTTAATGCAATCACACGAAAGGACGTCTATCCGCTACCACGCATAGACGACGCGCTGGACACTTTGCATGGAGCGGAATTTTTCTCTTCAATCGATTTACGTTCTGGCTACTGGCAAGTTCCGATGGCTGAGGACGATCGCCCCAAGACAGCTTTTGTCACCCCCGACGGGCTCTATGAGTTCAACGTGATGCCATTTGGCCTGTGTAATGCGCCCGCCACATTTGAACGCATGATGGACAATATTCTCCGCGGTTTGAAGTGGCACACATGTCTCTGCTACTTGGATGATATTGTTGTATTTTCATCCGACTTCGCGACCCACCTAACTCGCCTTGAAACCGTCTTGCAATGCCTTAGCAACGCCGGTCTACAGCTCAATCTGAAAAAGTGCCATTTCGCCGCTCGCCAACTCACTATTTTAGGGCATTTAGTGTCCAAAGATGGCATCCTCCCTGATCCATCTAAACTTCGAGCTGTCGCTGAGTTCCCGAAGCCAACATCTATCAAGCAATTACGCAGCTTTATAGGCTTATGCTCCTATTTTAGGCGTTTCGTTCGGAACTTTGCGACCATCATTGCCCCTCTGACGCGACTTCTCAGCGCTCACAAAGATCTTTCTGCCTGGTCGCCGGCTTGCGATGCTGCTTTTACGAAATTGCGCAAGATACTTACCTCACCCCCCGTATTGCGCCATTTCGATCCGGCTGCTCCTACCGAAGTGCACACCGATGCCAGCGACGCCGGCCTCGGCGCTGTTCTTGCCCAACGAAAACCCGGTGTTGATGAATACGTTGTGGCGTACGCAAGTCGAACGCTGACCAAGGCCGAGACCAACTACTCGGTGACAGAAAAGGAATGCTTGGCAATTGTTTGGGCGCTTCAGAAATTTCGGCCATACTTGTATGGGCGCCCATTTGATGTTGTTACGGACCACCACGCTTTATGTTGGTTGTCTTCACTAAAAGACCCCACCGGCCGTCTCTCCCGCTGGTCGCTTAGACTACAAGAGTATGATATTCGAGTCATCTATCGTACAGGGCGTAAGCACTCCGACGCAGACGCTTTATCCCGCTCGCCAGTGTCGCCTGACGCTCCGTTGTCCCCTGCCTCCAGCTCCGCCTTGTCTTCTTTGTCCATCAACGACATGCCATCAGAACAGCGCAAGGATCCGTGGCTTACATCACTAATCGATCTTCTTACGAACTCGTCACTTTCACCGGCTCCTCGCGCCCTTCGTCGTCAAGCGCAGCATTTCGCCCTTCGTGACCATCTTCTCTATCGACGCAACTATATGCCAGATGGCCGTAAGTGGCTGCTCGTCGTACCTCGCCACCTCCGAAGTGATATCTGCGCATCTCACCACAACGATCCGCAGTGTGGCCACGTGGGTGTATTTAAGACTTATGAACGGTTGCGACAGCGCTTTTACTGGCGCGGTATGTATACCTTCGTCAGTAAGTATGTGCGTTCGTGCATCGATTGCCAACGTCGCAAGCCACCTCCTCTCCATCAGCCGGCTCCACTACAGCACCTTCCGTGCCCATATAGACCATTCGATCGTGTTGGCATCGATTTGTATGGACCTCTACCGTACACACCTGCAGGAAATCGTTGGGTGATCGTGGCCGTCGATCACCTTACTCGCTATGCGGAGACAGCAGCACTTCAGGATGCCACGGGACCCACTATCGCGTCCTTTCTTCTTCATCATTTTATTCTGCGGCACGGTGCCCCCCGAGAACTTCTAAGTGATCGAGGCAAACCTTTCCTATCCGAGGTTGTCGAAGCGCTCCTACGCGAATGCCAAACCACCCACCGGACATCCAGCGCGTACCACCCTCAAACCAACGGACTGACAGAGCGCTTCAATCGCACACTAGGTGACATGATGTCCAAGTACATCGCCTCCGACCACTCCGATTGGGACAAGATTCTCCCATTTGTAACCTATGCCTATAACACCGCCGTTCAAGCAACTACCGGATTCTCACCATTTTTTCTGCTGTACGGGCGTGAACCTTCGTCTCCACTCGACACCATCCTCCCCTACCGTCCTGATCTGTCAGAGTACACATCACTTTCAGCAGCTGCCAGGCACGCTGAAGAATGTCGCAAGCTGGCTCGCTCGCTTACTTCGGACGAGCAAGCCCAGAAGAAGGCGCACAGCGACAGCAGCCACCCTGTGCATCAATTCTCTCCCGGTGCTCACGTATGGCTCTGGGTCCCATCGACACCACCCGGCCTGAGCAGCAAGTTTATTTCCAAGTACCACGGACCCTACCTAGTGCTCCAACAGACTTCTCCAGTGAATTACCTAATTGAACCGCTCGCCGCATCCACCGACCTTCGCCGCCGTGGGCGTGAGATTGTTCACGTCGACCGTTTGAAGCCTTACTACGATTCCGCATTCCTTTCGTCTCCTTGAGTCGCCAGGATGGCTCCTCTTTTCTGCGGGGGCAAGATTGTAAAGAAGAGGTTCCCATTAATTGGGCAGATCACCGAGAAGGAGGAAGAGACAGTGATTTTTGCGGACTAGCTGACTGCAAGTTAAGCCTCCCCTGCTCCGGTCCTGCTCGCTACCAGTGTCTGCTACCAGTGCCTGGATCCCCGCTTAACATTTTATTGATATTGAAAGTTGATGTGGAGAAGAATACGTGAGCAAAGTTTGAAAAGATATTAAAACCGGTGTTTTTTTATTGTCCTCAGAAATTTTCATTGTAATGGTGAAGGTGATTGCAAAAAACGTCTGTGGGCTGCCCAATGCCACAGTGCATCAGGAACTGTACGCATACAAAGCAGACTCCGAATCCTTCATTGCTGTGTCTGTCACAGCCACTTTGCAACGTCGAGACAAAAAATGACAGAGGATGATGAGGACGAAGTGGTGCGCTCGTTTGTGGAAGATTAAGAAAACAAAAGTGCGTCGAACTCATTGCCTGGCTCCTTGGCTGAATACAAGTACCCTCGCACTTGTATTCAGAACTCGGGAGTAACCACTGAGCCATCACGCCTTCTACGCTTCAGATTCGGATATCAATTTTGTAGGCATGTCGCAGAATCCTTGTGGATTGTGGGCGAATGGTCTACTTATGATGGGTCCCGAAAGCGATAGCGCGCATGCTTAGGCTGAATTTCACGCCGTTCTTCCTAAGGCTCAATAGGCCTCACTCTGGAAGCGACGGACCAACCGAGCATATAGGCTATGAAAAAAAGTTGGGCAGAGGCAATTTACGAGACTTTTCTGGTCACTGGCCGACGACAACGACCTTCCTTTTGAGACGTGTGTTAGCAAGGTATGCACACCTGCGAGAAAAAGTGGAGAGACCACACGTTTTGACAAGTCTGCACGTCCGCTTTTTCTGACGGTGAAGCGGTTATTTCTGTTTAAGGTACTCTCCTAAATGTACTTGCCATCTTGCCCAAACAATCGCCCAAACAATTTTGTCTGGCGCATCATTTTGTATATAAAAAAAAAGCAATTGTAGCGGTGTGCTCGAAGCTGCACGTGTTGGTTCAATGCTGCGTACTAAAGCTGGAACGTGAAACCGAAGGAGGTTCTCGCCTCTATCAGCCTCTCTCGCCTCCGTGCCGTTCCCCGGTAGTCTGCGCAGGGCGTGCGCATGTTAGACGCGCCAGCACAGTCGGTGGGAAACAGGCGGGGAAGAGGGCGTGAGTGTCGCGCCATATGTGTTATGTGGTGGGGCCTTTCCAGGCCAATGCGACTGTACGGAACTGAGCTCCTCGTCAGAGGAGGGGGCAGATGCCCCGTGACCGTAACCGCCTTCCTGGCGCGTTGCGGCCCTTGTCCGGGTAGGACCTTCGCCCCAAAACAAAAAACTCTCCCCCCCCCCCATTTTTGGAGGGGGAGGGGGCCTTGCCGGGGGCGTCGGATGAATGATGATAGGCTGATGGATTATGTGCGATCCTGGGACGCGACACTCTCGGGTGCCAAGTCCCCTTCCTATCTGACAACGGCAAGGGTGGATGTTTACTCTGCGGGCGCGTTGAGGCCAAATTACAGGCGCCGAGGAGCGCGTTTCATGGTACTGGGCTTGCCGCTTTCGAGCTCGCACGATGTCGACAATCGCCGAACCTTTCGCCGTAGTCCCTTTATGTGACTCTCCGAGTGCTTTTTTTTTTCCTTCTTTTTTTCTTGTCTAGATATATAATCTCGCCTATTACTGCCTGTAATATATAGATAGTGATGCTTATTCGCTTAATTGGTCGAGTTTGTATTTTCCTCCTTTTCGCGTTTCGTGGTTTGAACTGTTGTCATATTACGTTTATGGATTCCGTTACGCGTGATTTTACGTTGCGTTTCTTCCTGAAAGTAATTAAATGCATATTGTAGCGCCCGAAGAAGAAGCGCGATCGCTTCGACAAAGACGGCGACGCTGTTGCCGTGACTCGCAAGCGTGCTGGTTCCGCTGCTGTTGTGCTGCACTGTGCCGTCGCCCTGATTCCGAACCATTCATTGCTGTGTCTGTCACAGCGAGTTTGCAACGTCGAGACGAAACGTGACCAGATAATGATGAGGACGAAGTGGCGCGCTCGTTTGCGGAAGATTAAGAAAAAGAAGTGCGTCGAACGGGGTGCCCTCATTGCCTAGTGTTGTGCCAGTGGACCCCGCAGCTGCCACAAATGTTGTGCCGGTGGGGTTATCACACAGTAGCCCACCGTCAACAGGGTTGTGCCAAGGAGTTGGTAACGCAGCGCTCGTCACCCGTTTCGTGAACGAGGGCTGTCAGCTCCCTGGGCGGTAGCGATGAATCCGAGTCGGCGTTGGTGAGATGAAGAAAAAGCTTTATACACTATTTACAGGCATTTAAACAACCAGTTCGGCTCTGGGGCCGAAAGCTAACATAGCCGTACGCGACTGTTCTCGCGCAGCGACGGCCGGGGAGATTCCGCCGCGTCCGCACTGTCAGGGGGCGAACTGCTCCCGATGGACGCTAGTGACGAACTCACACTCGGAGTCTTGAACGGAAGCACTTGAGACTACGTCGCCGAGAACCGTTGACGCTCAAAATGGTCCAATCCGACGGCAGCACTTTCGCAGGGCCAATGGGAGAGCTCGCTGCGCTCTCGCTTCAAATATGCCGCGGAGCGAGAAAGGGTTCACCGTCAGGGCCACGGCGCGCCGTGCTGTCTGGACGTTCAGCTCATGTTGAAACACGTCGCTTCTCTCCCTTTGGTACGGCTCGCCTCCAGTGCACTGGTGCTTTGCAGAGAAGTATCCAGAGTTTGTGAAGGAGGCGTTCGCCGAAGAAATTTGGCGTCCGGCTGAATTTCTGGGCGGCTTTGGCCAGGCACAACAGCACCCCCGCCATCAGACAATGCGCCGGGAAGACGAGCTGCTCGCATGTGGCTCGGATGCCGGGCGCGCTCGTTCGCCAGGTTCCTCCAAGCTCACGTCCAGTGTCCGGGCGCCAGGTAGCCTCACGTGCCTCGGGTTCCACTCGCCAGGTCAGGATCTCTGCCGACAGCCTTGTTGCCGGGGCACGCCGATCAACTTCGCTCGGGTCGCTCCGACGCCCTTGCCACTCGCCACTGGTAACGGTAGACTTTTCTGCGGCGTGCAAAACCGACCGACAACAGGCAATACCCAACACAAGCAAGTACCCTCGGTCACCCGTCAAACACCAGACAGAGGCAAAATTTCAAATTCAATTAGCTAAATTGTTGTCCCCTTTTTGCTCCCACTACAACAAGAGACAAGTGGATAGGATGCAGTACACAAGGTTCAAACAACAATTTTGCATATTAATGATACATTAAATAGCAAGGAAAATTATAAATCAGTAATGGAAAAGAGTCTCCTTGAAATCACTTGGGCCGTAAAGCGCAACTGAGGAAGTAAGGAGGTCATTCAATTTTTCCCAGTCTGCCTACAAAGTTACCGTTAGCGACGAAACGCTCGTCGAAGGTAGCTACGTCTCGAATGCATGGCTCTAAGCATCCGAGTTCGCATTGTGCTGCTCTCTTCCGCAAGCGGCAGAATGCGTGGCAGTATTCGGGCGGTTTGGCTCTCCTCCCTCCGCTACAGCTTCGGCTCTCCATTTCTCTACGAGACCTTTCTTTCCACTTTGTGCGTGAAAGAACAGACATGAATAAGAAGTTACTAGCTTTGTTGAAGGATCTGTCTCATTCCTTACACTTTGCGCACCAACCGCGCATTTTCTCAGCACGGGTGCATTTGTGCCGCTGGGATCGCCGCTTCTTTTCCTTTCGCGATCGTTTGCGTTTTCTCACCTTTAGGTGACAGCATTCTTTCATGCACCTGCCTTTCCGCTCTTTTCGGCGGCTGCACTTGAATGTTTGCTTTCTTTCTGTTGGTGCCAGCTCTTTCAAGCTGCTGGTAACCGGAGCTAGTATGGCGCCGACATCGTCGGAGTGCGGCGCCGCGCCTGCATCGCGGCCAGCAGCGCATGACTCACTGCCAGTCGCGTCCGAACAAGGACAAGGCTCGCTCACGCCAGCCCCCAAGCTAGGCATATCCTCTGCAGGCTCGCCACTCAAGTTACACTGATCTGCCGGTGTGCCGCATCGCTCAGCGCTAACCAGCGCAGGATCACGTTCGTCCGACAGCTGGTGCGTTTCGGATCGCGTGAGGTCCATGTTCCAACTACTGTTATTGTTTTCGCCAATACAATTGAGCGCGTCAGGACAGGAAGATTCATGGCTCCTGTCTAGTCGCTCGCTGCCGACTTCACAGGTGTGGTTCTCGAGAGCGTCCGCGTCATGGTTCTGCCTTAGCTGTTCAACACTCGTGAGCTGCGCATTTTCTATGAGCGCCACTTCGTTTTTCCGCGAGTGATGATCTACGACAACGCTGATTTCGGACATCGCCAATTTTTCGTCTCCCAGCCTGACTACATCTCCGCCACGCTTGACAACTTCTGCTTCTGAGTTGTCAGGCGGTTGATTTACAGCCAGTTCTCCACTCTCACTTGATGGAACTGTATCTCCTACAGCTACTTGGGTCGGCGTGCAGTTCACCTCGCTGGACAGCGTCACTTCGGACTTCTCGACGATTAAGCCTGTGCTAACCGTCTCAGCTGGTGGCTCGACCAAGGTAACACAATACTCTTCTGTTCGAGGCTCGGTCGGCTCGCTACTGCGGTCACATTGCTCGGCCGCTTCCCCAAGCTGTTTCTCACACTCCGGTGCAAGTTCGATTTGCTCCGGAACTTCCGCACTGTCTAGCCATTCGCTTACAGCGGCTTTCAACTGATAGGCCAAATCAAAGTATGCCTCGTCACAATGTTTCTCGCTCTCATATCTCTTCCGAAGATCCTGAGGCGTTATCTGATATCGTATCAGCAATGACTCTTTTAGTTCATCGTAATTTTTCAAGCGGTCGCCAATCAATCGCTTGATTTCTTCCGACGCTTCAGCGGAGAGAAGATCTACCAACTTCTGCGCCCAACTATCTCGCTCGAAACGTTTACTTCTGCAGACATTCTCGAAGTCTGCCAAATACTCGGCCACATCCTCGGCAATGAAGAACGGTGGCGGACCATCTCGCGGTATTGAACCGTTACACTGAATGGCATTGCAAGCTTTAATCCTTTCCACGCTGATTCTATGTGCTGATATCTCCAGCTGCATCAGTTTCCTTACGCGGCCGTCCTCTTTCTCGAAACGTTCCCTACGTTCACGCATCTCTTTCTCGTGATGTTCCCTGCGTTCACGTTCCACTTTCTCGTGACGTTCTCTACGTTCACGTTCCTCTTTTTCTAGCCTTTCTTTACGCTCACGTTCTAGCAGTTCTAGCCTTTCACGTTCATCGCGCTTTTGGCGTTCTAGCTTTCCACGCTCCTCGCGCTTTTGGAGTTCTAGCCTTTTGGCTTCCTCCTTCCCTTTTCTCTCTTGAATATCATCCCAGGCCTCTGCGGCTTCCTCAACCGTCACTTCCTCTGCCTGCATGATCTCAAGAATTTCCTTTTTTCTTTTTGTTGAGCCCAAATCGATGCCCAACTCCTCACAAATTTGGAGAAGTTCTTTGACCTTGTAACTCTCAATCTTTTACACCGGCCTTTTCTTGATTGCCTTTTTAGAATAGTGTACTATACGTTCGCTATCTCGCTCCTAGCAAGAGATGCGCAAGGTTTTCTCACATTCCCCTCTCAGCATCCCTTGGTTTTCAAAACACTTCCTGTAGGCTTGAAACACGCAAGGTTAACACAATGCTACGCTCAGCCTTTCTCTAAGCTACCCTGTGTGTTAGAGAAGTCTGGCGTTTGAGGGAAACTTCAGGTACTCAAAGCGCCGAGGTGCCTGACGCCGGTCAATCCCGCAGCTGCCATCCAATGTTGTGCCAGTGGACCCCGCAGCTGCCACCAATGTTGTGCCGGTGGGGTTATCACACAGTAGCCCACCGTCAACAGGGTTGTGCCAAGGAGTTGGTAACGCAGCGCTCGTCACCCGTTTCGTGAACGAGGGCTGTCAGCTCCCTGGGCGGTAGCGATGAATCCAAGTCGGCGTTGGTGAGATGAAGAAAAAGCTTTATACACTATTTACATGCATTTAAACAACGAGTTCGGCTCTGGGGCCGAAAGCTAACATAGCCGTACGCGACTGTTCTCGCGCAGCGACGGCCGGGGAGATTCCGCCGCGTCCGCACTGTCAGGGGGCGAACTGCTCCCGATGGACGCTAGTGACGAACTCGCACTCGGAGTCTCGAACGGAAGCCCTTGAGACTCCGTCGCCGAGAGCCGTTGACGCTCAAAATGGTCCAATCCGACGGCAGCACTTTCGCAGGGCCAATGGGAGAGCTCGCTGTGCTCTCGCTTCAAATATGCCGCGGGGCGAGAAGGGGTTCACCGTCAGGGCCACGACGCGCCGTGTTGTCAGGACGTTCAGCTCATGTTGAAACACGTCGCTTCTCTCCCTTTGGTACGGCTCGCCTCCAGTGCACTGGTGCTTTGCAGAGAAGTATCCAGAGTTTGTGAAGGAGGCGTTCGCCGAAGAAATTTGGCGTCCGGCTGAATTTCTGCGCGGCTTTGGCCAGGCACAACACTAGCTCCTTGGTTGTCTCTCATTGTATATATATTTAATCCTCTTTTGTAAATATATTTCTCCCTGTTACAATAATATGCCACAATTTCAATTATAGGCGATTCACAAATGCCATATAATCTTCAGATATGCGTGGTGCGCTACACCTTGCACCAGGGCCTTATTGAAGTGGCCGTAATTACTAGCGCAACAAATTTATGTTACGTGGTTTTAATGATTTCGAAAGCTAGGGTAGTGGAGAATACGTGGAAAAAGTTTAGACAATGTTGAAACTTCATTTTTTACTTTCCTAAGACATTTTCAATTATCGCTGTTTTCTTTAAATTATCGCGATCGTATATCTGTATTAAAACGTTATATAAATATAAGCTTTAGTTGTTTAATACATAACTATGCTGAGAACATAGTGTGAAATTATTGCTTCTCTGCCATAAACCCTTTTTGAAATAATTAGGTCTGTAAAGTAGGAAAATTTTGTTTTTTGGGCTGATTTTGTGAAATATTATAAAAACATCTACACTGCCCTGAAAAGCGAAAAATAACTGAATACAAATAAAAACATGCATATATTTAGTCCGATAATTTTCAATTAACCTTAGCGTAATTTGCGTATTTCATAACCAAAGTTGTCCAAAAGAGCAGAGAAGATAACCGCGAAACTCCGCCTCTTTATTATTAGTTTCGTGTGGCGGGAAAAATTTTTTGGCTGCAAAACCAATTGTAGATCTCTTCTTTCCAGTCATCAAACAATATTATATAAAGTTTTGAAATTAATATAAAAGGTCGACCAACAATCTTTTTAGCTTACGTGGAAACATTCAAATGTTTCTTTATTCCATTGCCACCGCCTAGCGCGGTTGGAATGATCCAACTCTAAACTAATAGGTGGAACAAACTAATTTGTTGTTTATTGCCGATATATATGTTGTGCGCCATATAAATCTACCGGGGCTTGTCATGCTCGCAGTCTGCGCAAAAAACTGCTATTGTTTTTCTTTTTTACTACCGTGTGAATGCCCAAAACTAAAATGGTAACCTCGAGAGTCTTCCGGCTTTTCATTTTCTAGGGATTGCGTCTAGAAAGTACGCACATCGTATTCAGTCCTTCCCCAGGTAAACAGACGATGCGGCGCCTAGTTCCTTATGGATAATGCAAAAGCACTAGAACAAAAAAGTCGCTGAGAAATTGGTCATTTGTTCGATCAACTTGTGGCAACGTTTTCCTTCTCGGCAATGTAAAAGCTACCTTTCAATCGCTAATTCAATGTCACATGATCGTGCTATGACCACACGGTTTCGTTTTATATGCGCAATCTCACTGACAACTCTATTTGTACTAGAGGTTAAGTAGATCCAGGGATGTAATCGGCGTCCAATACAGGCATATTGGGTCGTGAGTGCTACCCGGCTTCCTGGCCAACATGGCACGCTGCCGGCCGTGGGCAGCCAAATGCCCGAGCAACTATTGCCAAACAGATCGGAGTTCAGTCGTGGTTACAAACCCGGGCCATGAATGCTGGCCGACTTCTGCCCAACCTAGTACATGGCCAACCATGGGCTGCCCAATGGCCGAGATACCATGGCCGAATCGGTCGGCGTTCAGTCGGGTGCCAGAGCTTGGGCCTTGGTTGATGGCCTACTTCCGCCCTACCTGGTACATGGCCAACCATGGGCCATCATTCGACCGAGCATTGAATGCCGGCAGGTCGGCTGCCGACCAGCTGCCGATGATCGGCCATAGGTCGGCAGTCGGCCAATGCTGTCTGAGAGGGAAAGTGAATACACCACATTTTGTCATAATTTATGAGACAGGGATGGTGCCTTGTCACGCACCCGGGTTACATTCGGTATCAAATTCACGCCTTTGCACAATTGATGCTGCTTTCTTCTGGGCGCAGAAGAAAATATTAACCCCCACTATATTTCTTTTTTTTTAATTTGTACCGTACGGCATGTAAGCATGGTATCACAGCTACCTTTCTTCGACATTCATATCTGGTGGGTCCCTTTTGCTATTGTTTAAGTATGCTCTCCGCAACAGCAATTAGGAGACGAGCTGGATATTCCGCTTGCTCCAGACGATGCACTTGCCTTTGAAAGGCTTGTTCTTTACAGTCGCCACAACTTTTCAAGAACAATATGTACAGCGCGAAAAACGAAGACAGAGAAAGAAAAACGCAAAAAACAAGCGCTCACGAAGCCCGACTTTAGAATGCTTTCGTGGCTACACAGGCCAAACAGGGAGGTGTCTGAACACGACTGCAAGAACATAAAAGACACCTGAGGAACCCAAATTTAAGGGAACTTGCCTTACACTATAGCCAGTGCAAGTGCCGAACCCCTGTCCTGGAAAGAGCTATTTTTCGCAAGTGCCGGGGCACACCACAAGGATGATAGTAGGCGCTCTGGCGATCTGAAAATGCGCAGATAAATGTGTCAGTAACCCCTCTGTGTGCATTAGCGAACAAGAAATGTCATTTCTGAATGCCAATGATAAGATGCAAGATTGGAGGAATGGGAAACAAATGAAATAATCGTGCCATGGATGCATGAAGTGTGTTGGTTTGTTTGAGGGCAATAAAATACAATTGCTAGACAGAGCTCTTCTAGACTCATTCCTATTAGTACAGCACTGCAATCTGGAGTATGCACTATGTTTTAAATAAAATGCTAATTAGAATTAGCAGGCAGCTCTCCTCATTACATCCGAACGATGGTAGAATTCATCATTAGCCAAAGGAAACGGAGACAAGGAGCCTAATATTCAGCCTGATGCCTGCCCAGATGCAAAAAAAACTGAACAAACAAAAATGAAATGCATTTACACCAGCTTGCCAGAAACAATCAACACGACTGCCATTCTCTGCTCGTCTTAAGCAGGACGCAGCTGTCGCCAAGATACCTGCATACATGTAAAACGGATGTAAGGTACTAACAGAGCTAATTAATGCCCATGAATTGGTTTACCTCAAGTGAACAAAAATGAAGCCTTGGTACAGGTGAACTACTGTCCAATATGAGGGTTTCTGTGTGAATTGCCCATCTCTGCTCCATCCCTAACCAGGAAGATGCCTGCACACATGAAAAAGAATATGAGGTGATAACAGAAAGTTATTGCATGAGCCTGCTTACCTATTGTAAACAAAACTAAAGGCTTGCCGCAATTGTCCAATATCTATGTTTCAGCATGAATTGTGTGACTTGTGCACACGGCGACCCTGCTGCCTTGCAGTACATCAGTGTAGGGCATCTATCCACCCTCTTGGAAACTGGAAGTCCCAAATCAAAAATAACTGTGAAAAAGGAAAAATGAACACGACATTTAATAAATACCAAACTACACCGTTGAAAACTTTTGCAGACCGTGAAATACTGAGCAACTAGCATGCATTTCAAGTGATGTTTCATTGACAAGTCCACAGGCAGATACTAGAAAGCATTAAAGCATTCGGCATCACAGGTAGCCAGGTCTCGACTATTATTAGCCACAAACACACAAACTGCCCTCTGCTCATAACTGGAATATGAATGACGCCAGCATCTTTCTTTGCTGACCACCTGTTTAACTGGCTGACACGCCTCCGCTGGATGCAGTATTCTGTATTTTATTTTAATTTTATATTCAGCAATTTTTTACATATTCTTTTTAAGTCTGCTGTACTTAAGGTGGACAAAACCAGAACACATTTTTAATGAACTCCCACCACGCAAAAAAAAAATATTTATGGAAGCAAACCTGACTTGTTCTATTCATTGGCCGTAGTACAGCACATACAACTGGAGTGAAGCAGTGCCATCTAAAGTCAATAACTATTCGGGAAAATTTTCGCAATCACTTCAATTCTAGAGTGCAGCATTAACTCAGTTCATCATACTTGTGCAGTTACCAAATGGCACTTTAATTAGCTCTGTAGTACACTGCCTTCTCACTTTTTTCAGCTTGAAATGTTAAATGCTCATGCAGAATCTAAAAGCCTATTTTGCCAATGATTAAGCAGAAGAGCTATGTCTGATTCGTTACTCTTGTTTGACCAATCATTTTCCCATAACTAGTAACAGAATGGAATAAGCTTATTATGAAACTTCGCAGCGATATTAGGATTCATTTACAATAAGAGAAGTTTTCGGCAAGAAGTGTATTGTTGTATTATTGAGTTTTACTTTTCGTTTTGTTTAACAAGTATTTGTCACTGACTTGCTGTGATAGCCATAGTTAGCATTTCTTTCAATTATTATTCCCTCTGTTTACTGCCAAAGAGGAGTTTATTACTATTACTTCTGATTTTCATCTGGACATTTAATCTCCTGTACTTCTATTTCTTCTCCTTATAAGCCCCCCCCCCCTAGGCTGAAAAATCCGATGTGTAACTTCAGCATTCTTAAATAAATAAGAAATAAATTATCTGTGCATTCCAGACTTTGATAAACACTATAACACTGTGAACAAGCTTACCCTGATCATGAACGCTGGGCTGTGATGTTATATATGGGCCCAGGTCCGTTCAGGAGCTCTGGGCAGGTAGCAGAGCAGGTTCACAGACACACGGACGCTTTTCTTTTCTTGACCAATTAACGTAACTGGCAACAGACATGCATACAGCCTAGCTTATCCCAATAGGATATGTCCCAACACAAAACCGTCCTACTTCTGGTTTGGGACTTCCAGTCGCCCGAGGACTCGGTAGCGCGGCAGGCCACGCTCCGGCGTCTGTATCCGGCGTCTGCTTCACAGTCCGGGGTACTGCGGTGTACCGCGGGGTACCGCGTCACGCCCGGGTACTGCAAAGTGCGGCACCAGTGCGGCAGCACAAGTGCGGCGGCCAGGCACGCTGGAGCGGTCGAGCTGCCTCCGCAAGCTGTTCGCCGGATGGCGAAGCGCTGGGCAGTACCAGACCTCGGACCAGGTGCCCGACAGGTGCTGGCGAGCCGGCCTTGAACGCCAGGCCCAGGACGATGAACTCCGCCGCCAGCGACGCCCAGGAGCGTCCGACCCGTTCGCTTGCCGGAACAAACTCACGCGCGCTGGCACGCCCCGCACGCGGCCACACTTCACTTCCTTTCGAGCCACCCGCACACTCGCCACAATCACCATCATCACATGGGCTTACAAATCACTATAAAATAAACAAGTGAGGAATAAATTATGACACACAGAAAAAAGTATCTATTCATTGTGGTGGTCAAACGTGTCGGGGCAGCTTTTGAGCCAAGCCATAACTGCAGAACGTAGGTCCATGTCTGATGCCGAATACATGTCGGATGTTTCCAGACAGCCTCTACAAAAGACCGAATATAGCATTATAAACTCTAACATTCCTTGATATTTGCTTAAGACAGGCAACAAAAATACGTGAGAAACTAAGCAAGATACTCTCGTAACATACAACGCCATAGTGAAAATCAAAATTCAGAAGGACTTATCAGCTCTGACCTCTCCCTTTGTCAAACAGCTTTTATCGTGCAAAATATAAAATGCATGCAGTTATCATGCATTGCTCAGTCTGCTTTTCTCAACTCTGCTGTGCTCTTCCACATGTATATTAAGCCCACTGTTCACCTTCACTGCACAAGTGACTGACAAAAGCAATACTAGCTGCAACCTTGCTACTCTTCTTGCATGCCTAGTGACGAAACATGTCTGTGCAAAGAAAATTGCGTAGAAGCGATTAAATAGGCGTTTGTTTTCTTTCTGTCGCTACGAAGTATCGCCTTAACCAAATGAGAGTTCTAGGCCACCAAAGCTTTTGCGCCGTCTGCTAACGAAACTTGTGTTTTCAGCTGCGTACACAACGGCAGCGACTGAGGAAAAAGCGCGAAAATGTTCCCCACATGAGAGTGAACACGGGTCAAACTAAAAATATGGAAGCACATTTACTCACATTTGGAAACAATGTGCCGCAGGAGCTAGTGACGGCACCCACACTCGCCTCCACTCTCCAGCAAAATGCAGTACGGGTGCAGAACTTTTACTCACAATGACCGTGCTGAAACAAATAAACTTGGCGACTCAGCTGCAGCGCTGGAACCAAATGAAACAGCGCGCGAAATCGGCAATGACTGCGCAAAGGCAGTCACGCGAATGCAGCTAGATGCCGGGAGTCGCATGGGTTGGTGCACATGAGATAGAGCTGCACGAAGGCCACCAGCTCAAACGCACTTTCCCATATTGCGTGCCGGAGTTATTAAGGAGTGAAGTGAGCCGCCAGGTAAACGAGTTGCTAGACCTCGGGCTGGTGTATCCGGTGGAAAGCGAGTGCGCGCCCATCCCGTTGTATGCGTGGGTAAGAAGGATGGATCTGTGCGCATGTGTGTTGAGTATCGCGCTCTAAACGCAGCGACGCGCACGGATGCCTTCCCTAGCAAAAAAAGACCAATATGGAGCGTTATTGGTTCTATAAGAATCGGTATTGGTTCTGTAGGTATTCTATGTGTTGTATCTGCATTTCTATGGGACTTATGCAGAAACTCATAAATCTTATAGACTGGTACATATTTGTCCTATAGGCACTAGTATTGGTTTCATAGGTTTATCTGTGGGTTGTATCAGAAAAGTATCAGACCAGTTCAGAAGCCCATACATCTTATAGGCTGATACATGCTTGTCTTGTAGACCACTACATATTGGTTCATGTGTCTGATACATCAGTATGCCTTTGTTTATGGGTCTTGCATGCATTATCAGTATGTTGGAGATTTTAGGTCTTTGTCATTGTTTCCTTTTTCATCTCGGACACACCCCCAAAACTCACGCATTCATCCCGTTTATTGAGTGTTGCCGTAACGTACAATATTAACCGTAATAACAATTGAGAACGCCACGACACAAAATATTCTCACTTAATTCTGCGCGCGGTCTCAACAAACTACGTACGCTTGGAGCCGCAAGACGCGCGACGCTGTTGCTACTGGATTACTGAATGGAGATGGGAAAGCACGCGGAGTCACAGTCACCTACATGTGCAGAGCAGGGCAGTGAACTGGATTGAGAGGCGCGCGTCCAAGCAACTGCAACCTGCAACCGCCGCCGAAGCGAGAGGAGTCGACATCGAGCACACGACGAGTACGGCTCGGGCTGCCGACGCGATAGCGCGATGCCGGCGGAGTTCGCAGCGGAGAGGTAGGTTTCCTTTCTCACTCCCGCGCAAGCGTTCCCGTGCTGGCCTCTCCCATCCTCCTTTCCACCTCTCCTCTGGGCGCGCATGCGCAGCTCCGTAGAGGCATTGGCGCTGGTGCGATCGCTGATCTAAAGTCCCTTGATAATTTGAAAGTAGCGACACTCTCCTCCGCGCCGCGCTTTCCTCCTCGATTCTCCTCGCGCGGCGGCGGCGAGCGCTGCGCACGACACGCTTTTTCCCCCTGACGCCCGCCGGCCGGCCGCAGCAGTGAGTGAAGCGCGAGCTTTCGGGCCAGGTCTGCGCTCCAGGAGTGCACAAAATTTTTGAAAAATTGCGAGAAAAGCATTGAGAATGCCGAAAGTAAAGTTTATGAATTGATTTGTTTCTTCTTAGAACTGTTTGAATGGGGAATACTGATAAACAAAGCTGTCAGGCAAGTTCTGTGCTACAGACACTTTTTAAGTCACATATTAATGTTTTACTTTGTGCACCTAATCTAGTACTGCCTCTGACTTTGTGTTTGTTTTTTTTAGAGCGTGAAATCTGTCACTGCGGTAAAACTTAGGAAAACGATCCAGGCTGGTGCTTTGAACTTCAAGATCGGAGAAGGCCAAAGCAGGACCTAGTCTATTTCGCTACTGTCAAGCTATCTCTCTAAGCATAGTATATGTCACGTGATCAATCGTGAGATTGGATTATTGGTTAATTGTACATGTATTTTGGTCAATTACTGGGCCAAATTAATTGATATTCAGTAAATTGCAATTAAAATCTAAATTTTAGCAGCAAAATCGAACCGTATACCGTTGGAAAGCTTAGGCCAAGTGTAATGGCACAGTGCTAGTTAGCGATTCGCGATAATCTGCGTTAATTAGTAATTTCGTATAAAACCAAATTTTGAGCTGTTCCTTGCCGCTTCGAGGCAAGGAACAGGTTTGCCACGGCAGTGAGTACGCGGCCACTCACTGACTTCACGTGTGGTTAAAAGACAGCAGGGTGCACTGGGAGAAGTGGTGTACCCTATTGCCGACACACTGAAGTTCTGGGGCAAGCATTCTATGGCCTCATGCGCTATATAAAAGAGCTGGATTTCATTGAACGCAACAATCAAATAAGAAAATTACATGGTGCACATAGGTCTTCAACGTGCGGAAATGAGAAAGCATATAACTGCCAATTCATTAACTATCGCTATCCTATCTACCACTACATCTAGTAATGCCAGAGACCTATCGTAACTGTCACTATCCGCAACGAACACTATCACCTCACTATCCGGGCCTATTACTATCATTTACTATTATTATCCGTAACAGTCACCGTCATTACCTATCACTATTCATAACCATCACTATTTAATCTGATGCCGTCCCATGACCCATTGATATACTTCAATTTTCATTGACTTACGTTGTCTGTCATATCTCTATTATAATATCTGACGAGACAACTATACATTTTTCAGGGCCAGCATTCATTGCTCCCGAGTAACCGACGCACACTACAAGCTGGAAAGACTAGCTCCTCTACTAGGGATCCTAGCATAATCGCGACAAATGCAATCGAGAGACTGTAATTTTCCAGTTATCTTTGACAGCAAAAAGCAGATTATAGTGCCCTATTTCTGACTGTACAGAAGTCGACAGCGTGTTAAAGGGTGGAGCCTTGGAGCCTCGCAGAATATTCAGCATGCTGCAGAGGACAACCTTATTTTTATGCAGGGATCATGTTGCCGCCGCAAAAATATTGAGGAGCAAGCAGGAATAAAAAACGCAGCGTCAGGTGACGCGTTATTACGGGGAGTGAGAAAGACACCTTACGTCGCAAACACCTCTGTTCTTTCTAGGAATAAACTTCTTTCGACTAATCTTGTGAATCCATTGAATCGTGCGCAAGCCGTCACGCTTGCCTTGAGATATCTTGAGTACCGCATAACCATCTTCAGGCCGCTTGCTGCAGTTGTACGCGCAACAGCACGGCATAGAGCTTGCACGCTGCAATAAAAGCACAGCGCGCAATATTCGCTCGCTGAGACTAGGGGAAAAATGGCGCGAAGGAAAAAGAAAACACAAAGAAAACGCCGGACGCGCGTTGGTTTCCAAGGGCAACGGCAGGGAGACCAATCGTCGCTCAGGAAATCGGGCGGAGAACCGGCCTTCAGCGAAGGGGCGCGCAAGGGGCGAGGAGGCGGCGAGGAGGTGGCGCGGCGGCGGCAAAGTTCAATCGTTGGCGTAACTTTCAAAGTATCAAGGGGCTTTACGCTGATCGGGCTGGCGGCAGCTTGGTCGGTGCCCTGTGTTTATGCCATTTTTTCGGGGTGCTTCTCGAGGATATCAACGTTCCAGCGTACGTTCAGCTTTTGATCAGGTGCGTGTGCATCACTTGCAACTTCGGGCTGACGTTTATACTTTATCAGTGTATGATGTGGTTTTGCGTTGCAGAAAGCCGTTGCCTGCGCGCCAACAAAGGAAGTTGAATCGCGCGGTGTGATATAACGCAGCGCCGAGTTTGAAAGTTGTCGGCACGATTTCTTGAAAGTATTGATGGAATTTTTTAGCGTTAATCTGTTTTCGAACGTCGTGCGCACTGTGTTCAAGTGGCAGAACCAGTGGTGAGGCGCAAGGCGGAATGTTGGTTCAGCAGCTACCTCGGCGTTCAATAATGGCGGCGCCTCTCCTAACTGCCTCCGCCTCCGCATGAATACGCGCGCAATCGCGGTTGCCGGTATATGCGTGGGCCGATTTTTTGAAGTCGTAGTGTTGTCGCGCTCTTGAAATCACTTATTTTTCAAGCTGTAACGCAATTTTTTATTTCTTTCAGGTGCCGTAGTATTGGAGAGACTACATCATCGGGCCGAAGTCCGCAATCTTGGAATCGAGGGCTACCTGGATGCAGTCAATGTTTGGATTATGTGCCAGTGTGCGTTGCCGCTGTCATTGTGGATTAAAATGTGTATACATGCACCTGTTGCATGACTCACCCCTAGAAAATGGAACATAGCTGCCCTCTCCCTTCAGGTGTCCGGAGAGGTAAACACCCGCAGCTACTCGATGAGACCAATATCCCATAGGGCTTACAAAACCAATAGGAAGCCTACTGGTTTTGTAGGTCTATCAGATTATTGACAGCTATGGGTGTACTAGCATTACAGACCTATCTGTTTTATCAGATGCCATAGGACCGATAAAACCATAACCTATACGACCAGTAAACAATTGACCAATATAACCAATACTCCAGCAGACCTGTAAAACCAATAGGCTAGGATACCCATAAGACCAATACTCTGGCAGACTTATAAAACCAATATCAATAATCTGATAGGCTATTAGTTTTCTGTCGGATTTTTTTGCTAGGGTTTCCAATGACACCCCCTAAAGAGCTAATTATGAGGGTGGGCCGCGCTGAGTATATCACTCTTATCGACTTGCGACGCAGATACTGGCAGGTGCCGGTAGCTCCGGAGAGCCAACATCTGACCGCTTTCGTAACCCATGAGGGACAATATGCTTGGCGCGTCATGCCGTTTGGGCTAAAGAACGCCGCGGCCACCTTTCAGCGGATAATGAACACTCTCCTCTCGAAACATCAGGCTTATGCGGCCGCATACCTCGATGACATCGCCATTTTCTTTTCCTCGTGGGCTGAACACTTGCAGCACTTGAAAATCATTTTTGATTTGTTGCGCGACGCTAAGCTTAGAGTGAGCCAGAAAAAGTGTCAGGTCGCACAGGCACACATTAAGTACCTAGGGCCCATAGTGGGAGGCGGAACCCGTGAGCCCGATCTAGAAAAGATATCGGCAATTCGAGGCCCCACGCCCCCCGCAACGAAGAAACAGCTCCGAAGTCTGCTAGGCTCATGTGGTTACTACCGCGATTACGTTGAAGTCTACGCCGAGGTGGCCGCACCTCGGCCGCACCACTCACGTCTTTGACGAGGCGAGGTATACCTAACACGATTCCGTGGAGCCAGGAAGCGCAAAACGAGCTGAAGTCAGCTCTGTGCTTTCACTTGGCTTTCACCGACGCGTCCGACGTCGCAGCGGGTTGTTTAGCGCAGACGGGAGACGAGGGACGGGAAAGGCCGATAGCGTTTGCTATATTCACGCCAACGCAGACCCGCTGGTCTATGATCAAGCGGGAAGCATTCGCCATTATCTGGGCACTTAAGAAATCTGATCATTAGGTGTACGGGGCAGAAATTAACGTGGTATCAGACCGGTACCCCCCTCTCATATCTCACTACAAGTACGCCTCATAGGGCAAAACACGCGCGATGGGCGCTGGCCCTACAGCGCTACAATGTGATTGTTACCCACAGGAAAGGGTCAAGCAATGGGAACGCCGATGCGTTATCCTGGGTTCCCAATGTTACTTGGGGCGAAGAGCAAGCACACGCTTGAGCCATGGCCTTTCGGCGACGCGTGAATGTTCCCGCGTACCCGTTGCAATGTACGTGTGATGTGAACGGTGAAGTGCACGTGAACTCTGTGAGGACACCCAATTTCTCACGCGCGGGACTTTCAAGAGCAATGCCCGGTCCGCCGATGCGAATGTGTGCGATTCATTCTGTGTTACTCATTTTGTGTCGCGAAATTGGTTTTGCGCCACATTCATGTGTGAAGTGTCATACATGTCTTGTTTTCGTCTCCGCTACTAACCCGTCGGACCAGCCGCCGACGACACCTGTCTCCTTTGTTGACCGATTCAAGCTCCTGTCACGGCAGGGGACTAAGGACCGGCGTCCCCGCTTCGCGACACCTTTCTTCCGACGCGACTCGGAAGGGCGCCCACTTGCCATTCAGGCACTTCAAAGAAGATTAACCAATCAATGCCCCTTTGTCTGGGTGCCAGGTGCCGGCTTGCCCCTCAGCTGAATCGGCTTTTGTCGCCGAGGCAAGTGAACAGGCACTTTCGAACGAGGCAAGTGAAGTGGCGCTTTCTGGAAATGCAGCAGTGACATTCCTGTTTTTCCACGTAGACCGTGGGCTAGAGAAAGGAGGACGAGCGGCCATGGGGAGAGGTTAACCCTCGAGTGGAGAGAGCGTGCAGCATGCACACTGCATTTTTTTTTTTTTTAAGAATTGAGGACCTTGGCCCGAGATTATGGCCATCCCACCGGGGTTGGGTCTTATTAATCAACAGGTCTGATTGGCTGCGTAATTTTGAGGCGGATCATGTGAAGCGACCGCCCTCATGTGTTTGTTAGTCGTTGCCATGAAAAAGCGGCCATCAGACCCGGTTGAGCAGTTCTGTCCAGTCGAGCACAAGCTGGCGACTCCGTGCTCGGCACGTAGCTTTCCTCTGCGTGAGCTAAGCGGTTCTCTGTGAGAGATATTTTGTGCTTGTGATGTACCCTTTTGCTAGGGCAGTGGCAGCTCTGTGTGAGGTCACCAGTGTAAATTCTGTTGTCATTCATGTATATTAACTGTAAATATATCATCCCTCTTCGTTCAACTACAAAACTGACTGACTTGTCACCTTACTTCATCAACCTGCCAAACGACGAATATAACATCACTCCCCCTTTAGAGGACTAAGGTAAGGTGGCCTCCCATCCTGCACACCCTATGCGCACGCCTATGGCCCTACACAGTGGTAAAAATTATTTGCGCTCAACACACCATCACTATGGCTCCATATGTGTGAGACTCATAAATGGGGTATACATATAGAGCATTGGCCAGAAGTGTTTTCTGGGGATGTATATAATGAGCTTACCCTTTGTGTGTGTGTGACATATTTGCCTCCATTCCATAATAGCAACTATAAGCCTATTTTCAATTCCCTTGTAAAAATTGCACAGTACAGAGTGTCCTCATGCAGACATCACAAATCGGTTTTCCTTTTGCACCCTTTTTAATGCAAGTTAAGGTCAAGAAATATTTCTCACAATGTATATCTGCATGACCTGAGAGGTACCCTTTGAGAATATTTGAACACAGCAACTTCCAGGGACCTAATGGGTCAAATTCTTCTGTTTCAGTCAGATCCTAGTTGGACTAACCAGTTGGAGTCTAACAGCTAACCTAAAAACACAATTAAAATGAATTGGAAAATCCGGTCAGTTTGATCTGAAATTTCAAATGTTTTTTTTTTCTTTTTGAGTGGGATGGGATGACTTCAGAATATGTGCATGCCTACTTGATGACAGAGGAGAAGAAAGCTTGTTTCCTGACCAGTTACTTTGTGTTTGTCAAGTGCACATACTATATATATTATTCCATTGACTTGACAGCTACATTTCCTGATATAGTCTGTATTAGGCCCCTCCATTGGTGAGCGAGTATGTGAAGCTCTTGTAGCTGCATTTTCTTCACTTAGTTTTCTTACGTTAATAAGAAACCACACAGGAACATCATATCTCTACCTAAAATTTGACTCCTGCCACTCCTCTTTTTTCATGCACCACCCTACAATGGCTTTCCTGGTACCGTCACAGCTATTGTGATATGCACAAACAATATTTCTGTATTTACGGAAAAGAAGGCTATGCCTAAGTATGACAGCTAAACAAGAGCCCCTAGGTAAGATGCTTCAGTGCTATGCATTCCTGTGCTAAAACTTATTGCGCTATTTTGCAGAAATACCAGTATTCACTGCTATCAGCCTGTACAAATAGAACGTCATAGCAAAGTGATCACTGCAACTCTCTTGGAAATGAAACAAAGGACAAAATCCCATGAAACAAAACATTGTGGGGGTTTAAGCATGGCTTGAACCTAGATATACGAGTGAAAGATGTGTTAAGCATGGCTATACATGCTTTGATGGTTCAAATTAGGGGGATGCTCAAGCTTCATCTTGAGAGTAGCTACAATAGCCACTGTAATATTGACTTCTCAATCGGCAATTTTTTCTTTTCAAATTTTTTCTTTAGGTTAAATTTTAGGGAAAAGAAGATGGAGCATACTTTTGGGAGGACGCTTGGGAATGGTGGACACCTACACTTATCAGGTCACGGTCACACCACCTTTTTGAAGGTCCAATGGCTTGAACAGGTTGACATTGGCTGATACATGGCGTAGTGAAGCTTTCACTTCAAAAAACAATACACATCTGAAAAGCGTGCTTTTTCTTTTGTTTGTTTGTTCGTGTTATATCCTACATAAATTGCATTCAGGATGAACACTGTCTGTCGTGCTACAGTAAAGCGTATTTGCTGTTCTATTACTAAACATTAAAAAAACTCCTTCATTTTCTACTGTTTTGGGATATGGCCAAGTAAAGAGTCACTTAGCCCCCAAAAGTCAGCAATGTCACCCTGCAGAAGCCTTTGCATAATATCTTATAGTGTGTCTACAAAAATCAGTTCTGGATCTGCTGGCTTTGCAGATTAGTCCCACCTTTTGCTTAACTGACAGGGTTCAATGTTCAGGGATAGCTGAAACATAACAGTTTGTGCATGGAAAAATTTATTCAATATCAAATTCCAACATTTGTGCAGAGTAACCTTTTCACATTTCTGGGCAAGCTGCACAGTGTGTGTAAACCTTTCTAAGTGGGAAATTGAGAGCTCGATGTCATGCTACATTATACATCATAGATTTCATTACTTTTTTTGAGCCCCACCGTGGTGGTGCAGTGGTTAGGGTGCTCAACTACTGTGCGCAAGGATGCGGGATTGAATCCCGGCCGCGGTGGCCGCTTTTCGATGGAGGCAGAAAGCAAGGTGCCCGTGTGCTGTGCGATGTCAGTACATATTAAAGAACCCCAGGTGGTCCAAATTTTCAGAGCCCTCCACAACGCCATCTCTCATAGCCTGAGTCGCTTTGGGACATTAAACCCCACAAACCAAACCATTTCTTCTTTTGAAAATTCTAAGAGTAGCATGAACAGTGCTTTACCTAACACGCTTCAATGCAGGTTATCGAGCTCATAAAAACTGAAAACAAAGAATGTCAACACTTTAAGAGAAAAAAATTTCAGTGCAAGGCTGACCCTGCAAGAATTGGTTATCAACCCTTTGAACACCACACAGATGCTCACTCAAAGACTGCTGCAAGTTCCTCATGAAACTTGTTGCTTGTCAATGGAAGTTCCTAGCCTAAAGTACGCTCTGGTAGAAAAGGAAATGCGTCCTGGAAAAATTAGACGCAGCCTGAAACATGACTGCTCTTACAGTCCCTCATTTGCTAAGCTAGCAAATTTCTGCTTTGTATAGCAGAGAAGTGTAGGTACAAATTTCTCCTAAGTATGAGCTTTGCTACGTTTATAATGCTGCTTTAGCTGCATTTTTATTTATTTGGCATATGCTGAGTGTTTTCTCCATTGCCAGAGATTTAAATGCTTACTTATTTGCTTTTGATAGCATGTGGTACAAATGCAAAGAAGCCTCATCACCATGGGGTTAGGTATGCACTTTCACACACCAAAAGTGGGGACCATAAGTAAGGAAGAACTAATAAAACAATACTGAAAATTCCCAGAGGCTCTTAACCTCTTCATTATGAGTAAAATAAACCAGCACGCTTCTAAATGCATTCACTGCAGTGCAGTAATGAACAGTACAAAAAGCTTACAACTAGGCATCTTGTCACATGGCCGAGCATGTCAGAAACTACAGGAAGGCAGTTCATACCTTACTTTTTATAGCTAGAAGCATTAGCACAACACTATCAGACAGATCATAAGCAGTCGGCACAGGTCAGTTTCCAATGCCTGTTTTACTGTCATAGCATTAAATAAGATTTTCCTTCTAGGTGGGAATGATGAATATTTACTTTTTTTTTAAGGGCTGTTGGTTACACTTGACTAATGGGCCGTCATTTACTTAATTTTTATCTGTGTATTATACGGTGAAGGTTTCAGCATTGGTAATCATTCATAGGTGGCATAACGGGCAGTGCACAGTTGCCTGCTTACTGTTCTGGTCATGTTCCACATGGCACTTGCAGTCTGGTTGACATATTGTGTCCACTGCTACGATTAGGAGAGGGACCGGTGAAAATTCTTTTAAGGCTGTGTTCCACAGTCAAATGAGCTCATTTGACTGTGGAACCTAGCCTTGAGAAAATCACCCACGAAACAAGAATGGCTACCATTGGCCACCAATACTGCCAGTTGGCACAGTGCCCCACATGACGCGAGTTTCCACCGAGTCCGACGTATACCACAGCGTCGCCACTCTCTCGGTGAAACTTACAAGCTCTTTAGCTTGTTTCACCGATTTTCTTTTTGCTGTCTCAAGTGAATAAGTAATAACTCCCTCTTTTTAATCTAGAAGAAGAGAGTAAGTCATTTTAAAAGCTTTCATATGGACATGTCTGTGCCCATCTGCATAAAAGATTTCATCTATAAATTCACGATTTTAGTAAAATGAAACAGTATATTTTCATATATACTGTTTCATATATTTTAGCAAGCAGTCTATGCATGCTAAAAATGCTGACTGCCAAAATAATAGTAGTAGTATAAGATCATTATTAGGCCAAAAGTTACAGGCTGAGCCTGTTCGCACTGTTTCAATACAACAGTGGTTGTCATTTCATTCTATCCATTAGCAATCTTTCCAGGGTGAAAGAGGCTCTAAATTGCAGTGCCGGTTACTTGTGGTACAGGGCCTGACAGCATTAACCTTAAAAGAAGCAGCTTTGTGTGAAAGTTTTGTGAGTGGAGAAAACTTAGTACACCTGGAAGCATCAAGTGACTACAGACCCAAGAAGCCTGTGCAAAAAGAATCTCTTAAGTACATGGAGTCTGTTTAAACAAAAGCCCACTGCGGTCAGCCTTTGCACGTTTTGGTAGCCTCCTGAACATCTTTTAACCTCCCTGCCTTTCCTCCTCCTCCTGAACATCTCAATGTTGGGTGATGAGCGAGTATGGTGTTATTTGCTTTGATTACCTGCAGTAGGGTGGTGACTTGCACTTTTAGTGTGCCACCTATCTTCAAAACAAAAAAGAAAAAACTGCATGAAAAACTACAGCAGAAAGAAAGCAGGAAGATGAGATCCTTGATAACACAAAAATGAAGTGAACAGGGTTTGAAGGGGAGCCTCAGCCCAGTAACCAAAGTCTTGACAAAAGGACTGGTCCTGTGTCAACAACTCGTCCTTTTGTCAACAACTGCTTGGCTTACCAGCAACTTGAGTAGAGTGGAGCTAGGCCAGTTGGTACATATTCGTAAAAATTGAAACCAGCAGAAGGACATTACCAGCAACTGCCCAGACGAATACAAGTCTTGTTGAAATGTTGGTTAGCAGATTTAGACTCATCCTTGCTCATTGTTTTGTGTTGTCAAGAGCAGAAGAGAGGCAAAAAATAGATGTACAGCAGACTTGCACCTCATTTACTAAAAAAACAATATAATGTCTGCTATTTAGAAGTGCTACAACCAGTCAGGGCGATCAGACTACAGCAGGCCAACAACCACGAAATATATTACTTGCCTACAAAACCCAAACAAGCAAAAAAAAAAAAAAACACCCTACTGCTTATAGACCATTTACAGAGAGTAGTTCCACTCCTTCCTAGCAGGTGGCACCACTAGGACGGCCGTCATTGCTGGCCTTCGGAACGCATCGACGCGCAGTGCGGACTGCTGCGCTGTGTGTCTTGTGTAAGAATGCCGGCAGACTTTTAAACACTGCTGCTTTGATGCAGATGTCATCTTTATTGTATAAGTATTGTGCGAGGAAGTAGAGCTAATGACCCTGTTCTTTACTGCGGAAGAAAAGACTGTTTTCTACACAAGGTGCACATAATGGCCTCTCAGAGGTGTATCACAAGTTCATGCTTCTTTCTGGGACAAGAAAGCGGCTGTGCGTTGTAGAGAAAGGCTATACCTCACACACCAGCTCATTTTAGCACCGGCAGTAGCCATGAGAATGCAAAAACGACCCTGGTGTTTTCTGAGGAGTTGTATAATGCGTCTTTGCACTGCTGCCACGTTATTTTCACAGGGCTTTAGGAAGTACCTTGACGTGGCTATTAATGTCTACGCATTTATAAGAATTGATTGTGCAGAGAGGCAAAGTCAGTGTGGGCATGTCAGTGAATCTGCTTACTTTAATTATAGTACTGTTCCCAAGAATGCGTGATTGAATCCTGGCCTAGCTTGGTGGCTGCTTTTCGATGGAGGCGAAAAGCTAGACGCCTGCGTGTTGTGCCGATAAAGAACCCCACGGGGTGGGAAAACTGTCAGTGAATCTGCTTACCTTAATTATGCAGTTACCAAGGATGCCGGATCGAATCCCGGCCTCGGCGGCTGTTTTTAGATGGAGGCGAAAAGCCAGGCGCCCATTTGCTGTGCAATGTCAGCACACGTTAAATAACCCTAGGGGGTGGCAATTTCCGGAGTCCTCGACTCATAGCCTGAGTCACTTTGGGATATTAAACCCTAAAAACCAAACTTTAATTAGATAAGCACTGCTGAAATACTTGTAATAACTGCTGATTTTATGAAAATAATTCACGGCTCAATGATAAAATTTACCATAAGATTTTTTATATCCCTGCTTGCTGGGACTACCTACTGTGGGTTCTGAATTCCGGTGCATTTTACAGTCACTTTCGCCCGAGTGCAGGTGAACGCCGCTGAGCACCTGATGCGGCCTTCGAGCAGCGTAATAGTCTTTTGAAACCAGGACGTTTACAGGAGGCAAAAATTATATCTTTTAAATTGTCAGGGATTACACGCGCGTCCATATTGAGCAGTAAATATTGTGTACAATGCTAAATGGTGAACATTCATAATGTGTCTCAGCCAGCATGGTCTGAACTTGCGTTCGCCTTTTGCGCAAGAAAATTTAAAGAAAATACGTTTGAGGGAATAATCAGTTTGCCATCTATTCAGTTTTACAGAAAACCCTGTCTCCCACAAAGAACGCTAGAGAGGGATAAAAAAAAAACGAGCCGACGGCTGGCGGGTTTGCCGACGCGTTCAAGCCAATGCAGAGAGTTAGGAGGGCGCAATAAATGAACTACGTGGTTAAATAAACATTTTTTAGCACCTACAAACACTATGAACATTCACATGAAGTTTTTTGGCTGTCTATAAGCTCGTTGTCCCCAGCGATAGTGGGTGCAGCCGATTACCAACGGGCCGGAAGCCGTCAAACCAGAAGGCCCAAAGGCCGGCGATGGCGGAAGGGTCACATGATCAAATATGGCAGCACCCATGCGCTCGCGCTGTAAAGGGTCTATACAGCAGCAGTCGATAAGCGCTGGAACAAAGCATGGTTAAAGGGACATCCCGATCTACACTGAGAACTGCTGTCTAATGTCAAAGAGGCAACTTTCACTGAAAAGCCTTTTATAAGGTAGAAAGGGCTCAAAAAAAAAGAAACATCAGGCAGTGTTTTTATGACTTGTGGCGATGCCAGTGCCTTGTTCTCATCGTGGGTGGTGGGTTGCATCATCGGACGCTAGATTATACCATCATACACTTCCAGTTAGAGACAATGGAGCCCTTTTCAGCATTGAGTGATGGTAAAAAAGGTAAGCCGAGGAATCGATTTTTACTAAGAACAAAAATTTGATGGGTTTGCAAACATTTGACAGATCACATCCCAAGTGTCCTTTTAAAAGAAGCATTAGGGGTACCACTAGTATTAAAGTTTATGCCAAGCAGTTGATGTGTTGAATGTGTGGGCATTCAAACATAAGTTAACCTTCGTTTCTACAGATGAACAGTGCTACTGTATCAGGAATCAAATTAGATGTGAAATTTTCCAAGAAGCAATTACTGGTTCCTCAGCAAGCCACATGCTCCAGTATGGGTAAAGCAAATATGGTAGGTTAACCTAAAGTTGAAATGGCTAGTTCTTTCACAACTGCATTAAAACGCTTGACATTTTCTAGAAACTGTTGAATTTAAGGCTTTGAATGTTGCAGCAGAGACTGGGATTGCAGATGCACCCTGCATATGCCTATGTTAAGCTTACGAGAACAGCATGGCTATGGATGGCAGGAGTTAACTCTGGTAGCTCCTTCAAGATGGGAATCGAACCTTCCGGGACGTGGGTTGGTTAAAACGGGGCTTTATACATGTCGGATGGTTTATGACTGTATGCTAATGAGATAAGTGTGGTGATAGATGCACAAATTAAGAGATTAGTGATTAAGCGAGTAGCAAAGTGCATTTATGTGAACGATGATCTGCAAAGGGAGCCCCGAACAGGAACCATTAACACTGTCTTGTTGTTACCCTAAAGGATCTCAAGTGTCCAGATTTTTAATTTTAGCTTTCTGTGGTCAGAGTCCTCTATGATACTTCTCAACATCCCTGGCTATTTTTTATTGCAGCTATTACATTTCAGTGGCTGGTGATAGTCATCATTAGGATCATCAGAAGAAAGCTTATATCTTCTACTTCCAGCTGCCCCATTTCAAGCCAGCAAAGAAGAAATACAAAGTACAAGAATGCTGATTTGTTTCCTGGTGTTCATTGTTTACTTAGAAACATAAAGCCTTGAAAACACTACACATATGTTCAGCTGTCTGCCTCTTCTTCAGTCTCTGTGTATATAGACTGATTTCTCCTTTTCATTGCTCTCCCAAAAGAAGGCGTAGCTGCCTTAGGCTTTGCATCTTCAATCTTTTCTGTCAACTCTGGAAAGAGCTCTTTCTTATCTTCTGCCAAGCAAACAGGACTGCCAAATTCTGATGTGTGCACCTTTTGCCGTTCTTCTGCACTCATTTCATGCAAGTGCACTGACTCTTCATCTGTGTCTGCGCTTGGTTGGTGGCTCAGGTTTTCAGATTCATTCAGCGATGATGACATTGTAGTGCTTGTCACGTCTTCATTTCCCAAAAAGCCAGAAATACCCAGTGGGGATGAATGCTGCTGAGGGTTCAGAGCCTCAGCCAGTGGGTCTCGAAGTCCAAATTGTTTGCAAAAGCTTTCGGTTTGGGGATTGATGTAAGGCTTCACTTGGCCTGGACTACGTTCTGATCCTGGCACATACACAGGAGCAGTGTGCTTAAAATTGAAAGGCACAAACAAATCACCACTAAGGGTAGAAGCCAGTTCCTCTTTTTCTTCTTTTGTAGGTGTGAACTGCCACCTAAATAAGAACAGAAAAATGGCAATTAATTTCAGCTGAAGAAATTTTGCTGGTTTGGTTTATAGGGTTTAATGTCCCAAAGCAACTCTGGCTATAGACCTTTTCAAAATTGGTCAAAGGGCGCTGCCATATTGGAGACTGGGCAGTGCTCATAACACAGGAAAAAGCTGCGGATTCTCCCCCTACACCTGGTTCTCAGCCCAGTCAAACTGGTTTCTCCAAGGGTCATGAAAAGGTCTATAAGGGACAAAATAAATTTGCTACAAGAATGCATACAAATTAAACTTTTACCGTTGGTCACCTCCTGGTCCTGGCATATAATGATTCTTGGAATCAATGCGGAGCAAATGGTCTGTTAGCTGTAGCACACAAAGCCACTCCAAGTCATAAGTAAGCCTTGGAGGCTCGTCACGTGAGGTTGGAATGTCCAGTGTCTGAAACAGTAAGGATGAAAGCAGTTAAGGTGGCGGTTCTACGGTCGCCATCTTGGAAGTAGTTCATATTCTGCCACCAGGCTACGCCACTAATCCATGACTGAGGAATTGAGTATCCAGCCACTCAGCCCTCTCGACTTGAGCTGCCTGAACGCTTTTCTTGTGTTGCTGCGTGGACTTTCAAAGACTTTTGCGGCTCCACAGCAGTGTCCAGGCAGAGAAGGGGAGGATTTTTGTCCCCGTCCTGAGCAGCATGGGCTGCCCCATTGAACTCCCCTCTTCAACCCACAGCACCACTACTTCGAACAATACGCGCCCTGACAATTGGACAAGAGGCTTCCCTCTCTTGCCTATACATCGTCTCACAAGATGTTTGCAGCACAGGGAAAAGCAGAGGCACCCCAGCAGGTCCAACCAGGATCACGCATACAATAGGCAATTGTGCTTCTAAGCGCCTCTCACCCCCCCCCCCCCCCAAATTGGCGGCGGTGAGAGTAGGAGCACAATTCTCTATTATAGTGCGCACAGGCTAGAGGCACTTAGGAGCACAATTGAAAGGGCTCCTCTGCCTTTCGCAGTGCTGCAGATATCTTGTGAGACGAAGTACAGTTTCCGCTGTAGAGCCACGAACATTGCTCCTACCCGCCGAGCGTGAGGGGGTTGGACTGGACTGCAGTAGGCTAGCTTGACTGAACACAAATAAAACAGGGTGTCAACATGATTGCACAGTGCAATCTTAGTACGAGTGAAAAGGAAAAGCGAATGGCACTATTTCTGCACACTTCGTCAATGAACCTTAGTTGAAGTCGGCGCCTGTCTTGTGTTCTTTTGATCCTCGTCTTTTGGGCTGTGCAATCGAGTGATAATTAGCGAGCTTTAGAATACAGCGACCCTACCCGTAAGTGGGATAGAGTAATAGCGGAGCGTGCGCGCTATAATAGAGAATTGTGCTCCTACTGTCACCCGCGCTATTGCCCTGTCCCCCTAAGCGGTAGGGGTACCATATTCTAAACCTCCCTATTGTTGATGCCATAGATATAGTAAGGATCGGAACACTCCTTGACTGTAGTGGAAGCTGTCAGCTCTTGCGGTCACCAGAAATTTGCTTTATCAAACGTGATTACAAATATGATAATATAGCTATAATTAGCTGAACTTCAGTCAACTGTCGCCCTTGTTTATTTTTTGTTCGTGCTTGTCCAATCTTGGAAACTAGAGCTGGTAAGTTACAATGTGCAAATAAGTGAATGATTGCGAAGAATCGATGTTCCGAAATAGATGTGAAATCCACCAAGAGGCTATGTATCGCGCAGGAGGCCGGCATGTATTCATGCTCTCTTCGGCACTGAGGAGGCGCATTCACACTAAACTATGTGGGAAATGGGGGAAGGGGAGAAGGGGTTGTAAAGGAAGGTTGTCAGAAGAAAGGACCTAACGGGGACAGTTTTTTAGGCGCTTATGGCGGCCACTTCCCCACTCCCAGTTGGATGCTCCACAGTCTTCATTTTATTTTACGTGCGTGTGTGCGTGCGTGTGTGCGTGCGCGTGCGCGCGCGCGCGCGTGTGTGTGTGTGTGTGTGTGTGTGTGTGTGTGTGTGTGTGCAATTAAAGGAACACAGTATTTTCAGGCAATTAGAATAAAATTTGAACAATCAATCCCCTAGAAACATTTTTCTCCTGCAGAATTTCACTCGACACTGAAATCTGATGTGAAAAGTAGCATGCTATGGAAGACGCTGACCTGTCCTGCTGCAGCTTCCCGTGATGATGTATGCGCTTTCTGAACCAATATATTGGGTAGACTACTGTAGCTTGTAGCCTACTTTATTGTACTCATTTTACAGGGCGCACACACGTATGCAACAAGTATACTTTAGTGTTGAGCCCGCCTTTTGGCTTCATATGTTGGTAGTAAATGATTTCGTGATGTGGCACTTGTACATTCACACATTTGCAACATAATAATCAGAGCCCAATTTTTACTCCATGCAAGAGCGCCCATGCTTACCAAATGTTTTCCTGCAAATGCCAAACGATTAGACGCATCGATCAGATCGCGTTCGGTCAGATTTGGCATGTGCTATAATTTGTGAATTTGTCCATACCAATGCAGTTTAGCGGTTTTGCTTCATGTGGTCAAACGGAAGCACGTTCTTTGTATGCTTCGAAATTCTCACACGCTTCTATGTCACTTTTGCTAACATGATCGGATACCTTTCAGAGCACAGGAAGTCGAGTTCCTTCAAACAAGGTTCAAATATAAAGTCAACAAATTGGGCGTTGAGACGGCGGGTGAGAGGACGCCTGGCTGACACGGTATCTACCTTACTCGAGATAAGGGCCCCATTCTTTTGGAAACGCTCTGCCTGCCGACGGGCTTTTAGAGCGTTAGCTCTGTTGCTCACTTGCGCGAGTGGCGCGTTTTTCTAAGAATCGTAAACAGAGCCATCACCATAGCAACATCGCCGTCTTCACTGTGCCCAGGCAAACTAGACCGAACTCTCCACGCCCCCGGCCACAGCGGCAAAGCGCGGTAGCAGGCGATGCTAGGCAAGTATAGCATTATAGCAAAATGAACGCCAAACCAGCTTCCCTGCCGAATGCATCAACGGTTTACCCTAGACGCCGTAATGCTTCGGACAATCAGCGGTATATCCTCCTCCAAGAAGCGGAATTACCTGGGAAGAGGACGGGACATCATGCACGTATAAAATAAATAAAGTAAGCACAAATAAAAACATCAAACGGGAAACCAATTCAGTGTTTTCTCTCATATATATATATATATATATATAGGGCCATTGATCAAGTCAAAGTATTTGAAGAAGTTATAAACGAATGCTTTTTGTCTGGTTTCTCGAACAAGGTAGCTGTAGGGCTGCCGAAACGATAGTACGTTTTCATGAAACTTTGACTTGGTCAATGAGCCTGTATATTTTTTTATGCCACCACCTGATCAGACTGCATTTCGTCGAACTCTTGATTACAGTGGTTTCTCTCATTTGAGCTAAGCTCGGCATTCGGTTCAGCAGCGTTGAGCCTTATCATTTTTTTTTTTTAATTTTTAGTGAGGGGAATGACGGAAATGCAGTGGCAAAACCCGAATCAACATCACATTTTTGTATTGGAGAAGCTTCACATGGCTGTTTCCTACTTGCCCATTCACCGAAAACATCCCCGGCAGCTACTGCAGCACCTTTACTATCATCACCGGAACGCAACATTCGAAAAAAAAAGGAAAGAAAAAGAAAAAAAAAACATGACTGAAACGCTGATGATTATCTTCGGCTGCCCACTATATCATTTTTTCTCCTTTTCTTTGGAGCCTGCACTGCTTGCGCTATATAGGAACTTCAGTGGGAAGGTTGCAGAGGCATGCTTGTGCATGTTCAGGTTTTCAAGTTGTACTTGACAGACTGTCGAAACATTTTATCTGTACCAGTAAAGTGGCAGAGGGTACGAGTATTCGTGCAATTTCTCCTAGGGAGACGCTCTTTGAAATTATATTAATTTATGCAGTGTTATAGTCCCGTGCCCTACTATTCATTTTATCGTAGAAAGGGGACAATATTTTTCCTTCTTGCCACTGGAAAAAAAAAAGTCTAAATTCCACATCCTCACAATATATGCTAACACCGCGAACATCTGAAGATAGCTTTGTGGCGGAGCTAAGACGAGGAATAACCAGCTCCGACAGCGTTCGGGTTCGAACTGTCTTTTTTTTTTTTTCGCTGCTTTCACTGAGACGCTTAGTGCCAAATTCTTCTTTGTCCAGCGCCGTGCCGTTGTTTGTGATAAAAGCGCGGCGCGAGGGGCGCTACAAGACTACAAAACAAAACCAGAAAAAAAAATTTCAATATCTCCGCCACGATTATATCTTGCTGAGTAAGTAGAGTAAGTAAGTAGCGCGAGAGCCTTAGCTGGCAACGTTTCGGCACACAAACAGTATGACACACTTAATTCGAGGCGATAAATAAATCTCAAAGCAAGCAAGTGTACATTTGTCAAGGGACTATTTTCAAGTAGCGCTACTGTGCATGCGCGAAGCACCTGAGTGCGCGAAGCACCTGCACCTCAGTTCGACCCGACCACTCGATCGGACTCGCCAGTGTTTACCTCTCTCGCCCGATGGAAAGGAAAGGGCACAGGGAAAACGTTGTAGAAGCACAATACCCTCTCGTAAATACCCCTCGATTCAGGGTGTTTGTGGCGCCATCCTCGTAATTTTTCTGAACTGCGACATTTTAGTGCATATAAAATTTCATAGATGGCGCTACCTACTACGTTTATCACACATGGCTCTGTTATTTTACTATTATTTGACTTTGTAGTTGATAATTGTTACCGGTTGAATAAGGGAACGAAAGCCCGAACCTTTAAGTTATATTCGCCAGAAACAAACAAGCCATGGAGCATTTCAATCATGCTTAAAATATTTCATGAAGAGCTCGCGCGCTTCAAGTGAACCACGAAAAAAATAGCTGAAATCATCCTGACAGTGCACATTCCTCGAGAGTCGTAGAACAAAACCGATGCTTATCCTCTGACAGCGAGGTGCAAAGTTTTTCCACGCGAAATTTCAGCACAGATAAGAGCTTATTACTTGAACAGTTTAGCATATACTTTAAGCCATTTTGCAAAAAATGCAAAGTTTGATCACAAATAACTTTTACACTAAATGAAGCAGACAGATGATATTTTCAGGAAAAAGCGAACTATGTACGACCTCCAACTGCGCAAAAAATCTCCGCAGCAGAATGCGTATCTTGAAAGTTATTGTATGTATAATTACCTGTTTTATACACTTTTCACAGGCGCGTGGCTAATAAACTATGCGATACACAGTAATAAAAATACTTAACTTTGTTCATTAACATCTAATCTCAAAACATCTCGAACGGTGTTTCTCTAGCTGCAAAAGATTTTGCACAATTTTGCTTTTCCCGAGACAAGTAGAGCTGAAAAGCCGTTTCTTGCCTTTGTGTTTTCCTTTACAGCTTAAACATCGTTGCAGCTATTTATAAACCAAATGCACCACTAGAAAGGAGAGGAAATAATCTGTACAAATATATTAAAGTTACATTTATAAACTAAACGAGTGAGGCGCAGTGGGCGTATGAATATCACCAAAAATGTCGTCTCTTCCCCGCTGGAGTGGGACCGCCACCTTAAGAGACTTAAACTAGTATCTGCATTTTTGCAAAAGAACTCTGTGCTCTGCCAACACTGCCATTGGGCTCCCAGACTAACAAATAGTTATAGCAGTGTTCTTCAAGAGAGGCACTTGATGTACAAGATAAATGTTCCCAGTGAGCCCTTTTTGTTCACCGATTTGCTTTCGAATGACTGCTGCAAACATTCCATTGGCTGGACTAATCCTTTAAGGTGTTACGTATACAGCTGTGCACAAAGTGAACTCTCAGCCTTTTTTTTTTTTCTAAGTGTGCACTACATCTAGCAGCAATAAAATTATTCTTTTCAGATGGTTTTAGCCATCTTTATGTCGTTATCGTATCAAATAGTTCCAAAACAGTTTAGCTTGATAGCACAACATAATTTTCCCTTTTACGAATTAGGGTGATGTACATTTCCATGACAGAAAGTGATTTGATGAACCCCTGGATTGTTATTGGACAAGTCCTGGCATACCGATGTTGGAATTTTCTTACCACTGAGACACTTTGCATAAAATGACTGTTGATGTTTAGAATTGGAAAACTAACAAGTCAGTTTTTATTGAGGCTTGAGTAATTTATTTAAAAGGAAAAATGCTAGTTCTAAAACTAAATAAGAAGCACCTGAAAGGTTAAATATGTGCACTACATTTGTTTCTCTGTAGAAAAGGCACAACCATGGGTATGCAAGTGGTGCCTATCTCAGCCAGAAAAACATGGCTGACAATGCCATGCCATGTTGCTATATTTTCGTTGTCCTAGTGGGTGCACTTGTTTCAGTTAGTGATGGTGGTGGGCTATTGCTGACAAATCCATGAAACAAAAAGTTCATCTTGCGTGATTGTCACCTGCTTCAGTTATGCTTGGCCAACAATGCTACAGGCAATTTCTCCACCTTTAGCAGTAAAAGTGACGTGACCACTATTTAGTGCTCCTAGTTCACTGCAGTAATTTGCACATTAGGCACGTAATGAACGCCTCAAAAGAGACGAAAAATGCTGTCACCTCTGCAACAGTAGTATTCACACTGATAATTGCACAAGCTATTTCTCTGAAAGCATTTTGCAGAGCCCCTATTATGACCTCCCAGACATTTTTAAGAAATAGAAAGGTCTACTCTCTAATGGGCCCACAATGATAGGTAACTTCCACCCCAATGCCAGCAGGTTTTAAGGTACAGTAAAGGCATTGTATTATAACAGCTCTTACTTGAAGAAAGTCTCTCCTCGGCAGGCACTTGTCCAAGGCCAAGAACTTTGTGCACGAACCATCCTGGTTCATAAGATAAGCCCATTAATGCTGAAAATCCTTAGTTAAGAGGCAACTAAAACTTGCCTGGTGATTGACTAGTGCAGCAAATTTGCAATGCAGATGTGCAGCAAACCAGTACTTGGGCTTCAGCTGTTCTAGCAAGCCCTCAGTTGGTCGACAGCCGAGAGTATTGCTCTGAACTTCAGCAGCAAAAAATTTCTTTTGTTGCAACAACTTTGCAGTGTTTCCATAGTTGTAGATTCCACGTGGCCAGTCATGCGAAATCACTATGTCAACGGGCTCTGCCAGCTATAAAAAAAAAATGAAGGGTGCCACATTAAGGCAAGTCTGATTATTTATTATTTTTATTTATTTAACCATACTGCAGGCTAATGCTTTTGTCCTAGCAAGAGAGGTGTTACAACAAAACAAAGAAACAGTATAAAGGAACTATACAACAAACGCAGAAAAATTGAGGACACAATTTCAGCTCGGGTTTCAGGAAGTCATTTGACCCGAGAACAATTGGTGGCAGTTCATTCCAGTACTTCACTGTTTGAGGGAAAAGACTGTTCTTATAAGAGTTTGTTTTTGCAAAAACTGGAGCTAGCATGTGTTGTGTAGTATAGCCTGTCCTTCTGGTACTATCTCGATAACCGCAATTTGGAAGGTCTAGTAAAATTTTTCCCGACAGGAATTTATGAAGTACAGTAGAACCCCGTTGTTACGTTCCTCACTGCTGCGTTTTCCAGGCTGTTACGTCGCTTTCATTAGGTCCCGGCATTGCTCCCGTAGGATCCAATGTATTGGGATCCTCATTGTTACGTTGTAGCTGTGAAAATGTTCCCGCATGATACGTCGCAACTGGTCACCACGAACCCGCCTGAGGCAACACGCGCCGACCACTATTTTGACTTTTGAAGAGTCATGGCTAGGCTTGGCTATGGAACTAACTTCAAGAAGCCGCAGGTGAGTTGGAGAGGCCGCCACTAGATGGCCATCTGCCTCGTGAACGTCGGCTAGGTGGCGTGCACCGTCACCGCCCGATTCAAAGGGTTCAGCTTCATCTATCCATCCATCCATCTGTCGAACCAGTCCACGACAAAGCAGGTCGTGAACCAGTCGAACTAACCCTTGTCCTTTGTATCCGACGATCGTGACCTGACGTTCTTCGATGGCGTCGCGCAAGCGGAAAAAGCTGGACGCACTAAACGCTGTCGACAGGCAGCCAGCACGGAAAAGAATTGATATTGCCAAAGACCTTAGTCTGCCCCCATCGACGCTTAACAGCATCGTCTCAAAGCATGACGAGATTGAAGGCAATGCAGCACTTTTCAGCCCGAAAGCTAAGCAGGCTCGTGGGGCCAAGTATGGAAACCTCGACGAGGCTCTTCTGACCTGGTTCAAGCAAGCTCACGCTGCCGGCGTCAACTTTGATGGCAGCATTTTGCACGAGAAGGCAGTGGACATCGCCGACAGACTGGGCATCACAGACTTTGCGATGTCGAATGGCTGGATCTACCGTTTCCGGAAGAGGCACGGCATCGCGTACAAGACAGTAAGCGGTGAATCAGCAAGTGTGAACTTGGCAACAGTCGATGATTGGAAGGCCACACTATCTGCTATACTAATTGAAGGCTATGCGCCTCGTGACATCTACAACGCTGATGAAACGGGCCTTTTTTTTCGGGTGCAGCCGTCGAAGTCCCTAAGCCTGAAAGGAGAAGCGTGTCACGGAGGCAAAAACAGCAAAGAGCGATTGACGGTGCTCCTTTGCTGCAACATGGATGGTTCGGATAAGTTAAAGCCATGGGTAATCGGCAAATATCGGAACCCGCGGTGCTTGAAGAACACTCGTCTGCTGCCATGTCACTACAGAAGCAACAGTCGTGCGTGGATGACGTGTTCGTTGTTCGAAGAATTTCTTCGCTACTTCGACAACACAATGGGATCCCAGTGCAGGAGTGTTCTCCTTTTTCTAGACAATTGTGCTGCCCACCCAAGAGACCCACAGTTTCATCGGAACGTCAAGCTTGTGTTCTTCCCATCGAACACTACAAGCCATCTGCAGCCGCTGGATGCCGGCGTCATAAAGAACCTGAAGCATTCCATGGGACTCACATACGAAGCAGGCGCCACGGGACTCACATACGACGACTACGTCGCAGTGGATGCTGCCGTCGTGACATCGGAGTGCCAGAGTATCGGTGATATTGTTGCGAGCTCGGTCGCGAGTGAAGCCGCAGATTGTGATGACGAACTCGAGCCACACGATTCCGAGGATTTGTCAGATCCGAGCTTTGGAGATGCGGTCGCGGCTCTGGACCTCCTCTGTAGGTATGTCGCACCTCAAAGCGACGCGGACAGCAATGCAGCTTTCCAGGCTATCGAGAAGCGCCTGGTGTTTTCTAGCGAGCGAAAGAAACGGCAGTCCACGATTTTTTTAAGTCCGAACATCACTTTGCGGAAATAAATTGTTTGAAGTGAAAGCTGCACCGTTCTCGTTCCTTTTCGGAGCCTTCCTCCCTGTTGCATTTTCCCGGCTGTTACGTTTTTTCTCGGACCGGTGAAAAATGTATGAACGGGGTTCTACTGTACTAATAGAAGTCTGCTTATTTCTAACATTGAAATCCGACACTCTTGCATAAGCAGAGAAGGAGAACCTAATCTTCTGTAATTTTCATATATGTAGCTTACAGCCTTTCTTTGAATGTGTTAGTTTTTCCACGCCCTTCTTGATGCAGGTGTCCCATAGTACTGACACACATTCCAACTTGGACCTTATACATGCATTACATGCTAAAAGCATTATACTCACGGGAACATTTTTTTACTTTTTTTTTTAGAAAGCACAGCTTTTGAAAAGCAGAAACACAGATTTCCGAGATGTGTGTGGACCACAATCGATTATTCGTAAGGGTTATTCCTAAGTATTTATACCTCTCAACTGCGAATATCGCACTGCTGCCAAGGTGATAAGTAAATATGCTGGGACACTTTCTTGTGATGCATAGAAGAGCAATTTTTTTCCTGCTGAGTTTCATACTCCACTTTGCACACCAGTCATCAACTGGCTCAAGAGACGCCTGCAAAGAAGCATGGCCTTCCACACACATCTTTTTTAAAACAACACAGTCATCTGCGAACAACCTGAGTGAAATCATCTGGCAACACATCTATTAAATCATTTATATAAATAAAAAATAACAATGGTTCCAAAAAACTTTTCTAGGGAACTCCAGAAGTGACAGAAGGCATGCTGGATGAGTAATTTTGGACTGCAAGAAATTGATGTCTGTCTCCGAGATACGCAGAAATCCAACCAACTATATGTCCGAAAGTAGACCGAGATGCTGCAGTTTAAACTATTTCTTATGAGCCACTTTGTCAAAGGCCTTACAAAAGTCAAAAACCAAAATGTCACACTAGCCATACGTGACGAGAAAATCCAAAAGATCATGAACTGTAGTGACCAACTATGTAACTGTAGAGAGGCCTTTTCTAAAACCATGTTGGTAAATAGAGAGTATGCCATGTTCAATGTTCAACAATGTATTTCTGCAAGTAACATGCAATAACATGCTCCAAAAGCTTACAGCATTCACTGGTGATGGAAACCGGGCGATAATCAGTAACTAGTAGGCAACTTCCCTTTTTATGCATGGGTACAACACATGCTTTTCACCAGTTATCTAGTATATCACATGACTTAGTCAGTTCAGTTCAGGCGTTCAGTCGTGTCCGACTCTTCGTGACCCTATGGACCATGTCACGCCACGCTTTCCGGTCTCTCACTATCTTCTTAACATCACATAGCTTCATCTGCAATGCCTCGAGAATGCCATCTAACCATCGCGTTCGCTGCCTACCCCTTCTCCGGCGACCCTCAACCTTTCCCAACATCAAATCTTTCTCCAGCGACTCCTCTCTTCTCATCAGATGACCAAAGTAGCTGAGCTTTAACTTTAGAATTTGACCCTCCAATGAGCAGTCAGGGTTTATGGTCGACAATATCGACTGATTTGATCTTCTGGCAGTCCAAGGAACTCTTAAGAGTCTTCGCCAGCACCACAATTCAAACGCGTCAATTCTTCGGCGGTCAGCCTTTTTCACAGTCCAACTCTCGCATCCATACATCACAACTGAAAGACCATAGCACGGGTTATACGGATCTTGGTTGGCAGACTTAAGTGACAAGTAAAAAGAAAAATCTAAGAAATCCACAAATCTGCTCAGTATAACGCCACAAGAATAAATTAGGAATGTCAGCCGGTCCACTGGATCTCTTTGTACTGATAATCAGAATCATCACCAGAACACCCTGGCACATGATGACAATATCATGAGAATAACCCAATGTGAGGGTGCTGCTGTCAATTTCATCCTGCTCTGAAAAGACATTTTGTAAATAGCAATTAAAATTTTCCGCGATGGCACACGGATTAACCAATGTTTCGTCTTCAATCTTTATTTTTGTTAGTTCCCTTTCAGCTTGGCCAAGGAATCCCCAGAATTTTGAGTTGGTGTTAATAAAATCCTCCAGACTGTTATTAAAGAAGTTTATGTCTAGAATGCCTAAGTTTTGTTTGCTTAAATAAACTATTTTTAACAAGGCTAAACTCCTCTGTTTCTGTTTTAGCGTTCTTTCTGAGTCGTTTTATTTTGCACCTATAATGAATTATCTCCTGGGTAATCCATGGGTTTGAGCGATGTTTGCGAACAGTTTTTGATGGTATGAAATTGCCAACACAGTATTTAATAGCCTCTCAAAACTGCCATGTGCTTTTGCAGTATGCACAGGACCGCAAATGTGAGAATCTAAGTGGTCGATTATTGCTACATCATCTGCTCTTTCAAAATCTAAGTCTTTGGCAGAAGTGTCTTTTTGCTTATCAAGAACTCTAGTTCACGTGAAAAAAATCAGTTCATGGTTGCAAATTCCGGTCTCAACTGACACATTAGCATCGCAAAAAAGTTCACTAATGAACAGAAGGTCAAGAACCGAGTTAGTTGCGTCTTGTATTAACTTCCACAACTTGTTCGAGGTGAAGAAAAAGCATAACATCAAGAATTGCATCACTCAACGTGGAACAACCATAACTGAGCTCGTTCCAATTATTATGCAGCAAATTAAAGTCACCTGTGATTATCAAGTTTTTTCCTTGCAGTTTTACAGCTTCATCATATAAATGAACCAAATTAGTCATGTTAGTATTAGGACAGCGATATACAGACACAAGAAAAAAGTGTTACTCCCGACAATACAACTCTCAAGAATAAGCTTTCGCGATTGTTGATTTGGTCAGGATTTATTTTATTTATTTTTTTTAGCAATTACAGCTACACTGCTGCCACGAGACCTTCGGTCCCTTCTATACAAGTGATAGCCAAGTGGAACATTTCATCCCCCTTATCAAGTCAGTAAGTCAAGTTTCCGTGAGAGGACTCAGATATGAGGTGCATATAGCACAAAAAGAACTAGCTTATCTGATTTATTTACAATACTGCAAGTGTTTAGAGACAGTAAGTGTATCTGGCAGCACTCTGATGCTAGCTCGAAATTAGATGGTCGAAGAAGGTAGTCTTTTCAGATTACGTACTTCTCTGCGAGATTTCAGTGCATCATCGAACTGGAAGAGATAATTTTTCTTTGCAGTCTCTTCCAGGCTTAGAATTACCCAAATTAACTTACATTTCCTTAACGTGTCTGTTAAATAATCTTGCTGAATGCACATGTTTGCTCCTTTTCATCTTTTGTGTTTGCCAAGATAGCTTGCTTTTCATGGAAATCTTGGAAAGAAAGAGTAACTGGCCGATTTGATTTAGGCCTCCCAAGGCTGTGAATTTGCGCAACCGACAAACAAGTAATGCCCAATCTTTTTCTGGGAAGTTTCTTTTATTCCTTTGTCCCGTAAGTGCGTTTGTTTCTTCAGGTATATCTGGGATACCAAAAGCATCATGTTTGACCTGCAAGATCTATCCTCTAAATCCATTAATTTAAATTGCTGCAAGTGGAGAACCTTCTGTACGTCTGCTACACCTGCGTTTCGTCCTTCATTAGAGGTTTACCTGCATCTCATTTACTTTACTTTCTAGGCCTGTTAAATGCACACCGAAGCTCTATATGAACCCTTCTGTGTTCTCCAAGACGCGCTTTCAAGTCAGATATACCTGATCTAATAGATATTAGATACATCTGATCTGATAATGTCTATCAATACTGCAATACAAGCCTACCATGACAGGAGCCTCAACAACTAAGCCATTAAGACACCTTCAAGGAAAAAGTAGAATATTATAACTATGATGGCACAACCATCACATACATGGCAAGTGTTGACCAGAAAAGACATATTTAAATGCACAAGATACAACACTACTTAAAAGAGCCAACAGCAGCAGTAGAGAGTGGGAAAAAGTAAAATATTACTTCTAAGATGGTGCAACCAACTGTCACATACATGGCAAGTGTTGACCAGAAAAGATATTTAAAAATGTACAAGATACAGCGCTACCTAAAAGAGCACACATCTAACGCTTGTGCTCCTTTCAGTTATGGCGCATGTACAAACTGTAAGTAGGCTATTTGTAATCCTCACTTGTTTCAATCTGAAGATCTCCAGGTTTCGTAAATGGTAAGCACTTCGTTTTGTGGAGTCATTGTAAGGCGGTACTTCAAAGTGGCCTGCAAAAAAAAATGCAGCTCTATATTTGAGGAGCCAAAATGGTATTTAATGCCTACCTTTTAGATAGTCATGACCTTTATATATTCCAGAGATACCTGCTATCCTTATCCCATTAATGTTCACAACACTTGCGTAACCTGAAAAAAAAAAAAAAAAAAAAAAAGAAATCACAGTACTGCTTATCTGATATTTACCTTGGACTGGTTGAGCATAGAGGTAAGCTTCAGCCAGAAATAACCACAGAAATCTACCTAAAGGAATAAGTGCTAAGCAGTTCGAGCACGATGTATGTTTGCCGGTATACTCTTGGACAACTTTCTGTGGCTCTGCAGAGAAGGCTAGGCAAGAAAGAGAATAAGGCAGACCTTTGCCACTATGCTGTAGAGAGTGGGTTGTTTATTGAAGGGGTGCAGAGGGGCGAAGTTGGGAGAGACGGCACAGGGTCACTAGGGCTGATGTAGGCTCCTCACCAAAGCACAGGGACAAAAGCTGAACTCCTTAATTTTCTGCCTAGCCTTCGCCACTGAGCCAAAGAAAGTTGTCCAGGAGTGTAGTTGAACCATGACAAAAAATTGTAAGAAGTAATACTGGTAGCACAGTGCCATTTATGAAAGTTGTTAGGCCAAGGTGAGCCTTGCCAATTTGTGTTCGTCAAGTTATTAAACTCCCAAGTGAGACAAAGCCCAACCACTCTGCCTCTAGGTCCACCAAAATATCTGAGGATCACCATATGCCTATGAAATATGCTGTCAATAAGGCATGTTCCACTGCTTTATATGAGGATAAAAGCAAAACAAAAATGTGCCAATTCCTTTACTGCAAGCATTTACTATTCCTTGATGGCTCATTAACCTCCTGCATAGCTTTTCACCATGCTGTAATTTATTTCTGAGTAAAACAAACATACAAAGAAGCCTTGTTTAAGGTACTTATGAGTTAATGGCAATTCAGTAGAATTGTGAACTGTGCATACAGCCATGGACAAATTATGTTGTGCCTTTCAATAATCTATCTCCTTTCATGCATTCTCTATGAAGAACTGAGCAGAGTTTGACACAAACACAGTGCATGTGTTTGTACCTCTTTTATCTAAATTTCCTTGGCACAGCTTCATTCTTTTTTTCAACATTTACCAACCAGCCCGTATTTGCCATCTTCTCAAACCTCCTTATTTCATCTATTTGGAAGAAAGGGAAGAATGGAAAGTTGAGTGTGCTCCTATTCTTCACATAGCTGCACATATATGCAATTGTTTGTCTGCCACCAAGATTGCTACCTAGAAACAAACAGGCAGTTGCAAACATACCTTTAGCATGATTTTATCTTTGGTCAAAATATGGTTCGAAGACAGTAAACTGTGCAACGAGACATGCTAAAGGTCTTCACTTTTCTGTTTTGAGACGCTCCATCAAATGGCTCCTGAATGCATGCTTTTAAAAATCAAGAGATGCTGACTGCTACTTAGGGAGGGAATGGGAATTGTGACTATGAACAATGTTTTTACATCAATTTATCATATGTTCCTGGGCCTATTGCTGCACCATTCAATTATTGCAGCTGCTGCAGAAGCTAAAATATTAAGCTTTTCAAAACAGACCTTAATAAGCATCATGCGTAACCATTTTAATTTCACAATAAAACAAGCTTTAAACTTCCTCACCCATGTAGTAGATGTTTTCGCAGAGCCAACCCCCATATGCCAATTCAGCCAAATAGTTGGAAGCCTCATGGTTTCCACCAATTACTATGGTCAATAGCGGTGCTTTCTTCTCTCCAGAGTAGTACCTAGGGTCATGCACATGATAAAGGTACAATTGAGATGAAAGCAAAATGGTGCCCCTAAAATATATTTCCTTCACAAGCACATAGAATGACCACTGCTGAAACTGGAGCCCATTCTAATAAATTTTTCGCATCCAGCTGGTGAATCCAGCACAAGTCACACAAATCGACAACTAGCAATGGTTCATGCTTTCCTCCTAATCCTGGCTAAGATGTCTATTAATTAGTTGAATTAGAAAATGCAATATGAACACAAGAACTCCATAAGCAACTCTTGCTCACTGCAAATACCTGCATTCATGCTTAGAGGGCCTTCACATGGCTGTTGTCACGGTTAAAATGTGTAAGACACGAAACTTCACTGGAGTAACACTGAAGTAACAGCAGTAGCAAGCTTGCGGTGACCTTGTACAAATGGCTCATAACCACCAGGATTAACCAAAGAGAGAGAATTCTTCACGCAAACAAAAAAAGGAGGGAAGCAAGTATAAATTAAAACAAGACTAAAATTAAAGCTAAATATCCGCATCCGCTCCCGCAGTAGTAGGAGCGCAAGAGATAAGAGATGGGCTCTGTCACGCGTAGTCTTTACACCAACCAGATCTGCACTACCATTATTCAACATGGAATTTCGCGCAGCAAACGCTTGAAAATCATCAAAATGGATTTTTAGAGCACCCGTGTTGTTCTAATTCCACATATAGGAAAGCTACTTACTTGTGAAAATCCTTCATCTCTCGATACTTTTTAGGAACGGCCATACATTCCATGTCGGACGCATTCCTCACTGATTGGAAGTCCCCACAGATTATCAGCAAGTCCACCTGCAAGGGCAGCAGCAAACATTCAGACTCTCCGGAGCAAAGGTGGCAACAAAATTCGTACGTACTGTGAATTGGTAGCGGCTTTCTATGCCTTTGATAGTCTCATAAATCTTGTCAAGTTCTCCGTGTGCACAGCCTTCCACAGCGACTTTCATTGCTTGCGATTTGAAGGCTGTTTAAAACGACACCAAGAGGCCTTGCAACAGGTATTCCACATACACTGCAAATACACTATACTGCAAGTAACATAAATCTGCAAGTACGCGCCGTTGTGCTTAAACTTCCGTGCCCCTGTGACGCTTGCGGCTTGAATTGGCACAAACTTGAGTTGACTTTTGGGGACATTTGCAAGACATTTGCGCATGGTGCTACCAGTGCTACTCGCTTAGCGTTATTGAATACATAGTGCATATTTAGCTAAGATATGTTAACAAGAAGTAATGTTTAAACAATATAAACTAGGTAATATGAAGTTTAAGTTATAAGATTTCTGACTAAAATATAATTTTTGTTGGAAAAAGACACGCAAACTTTCTCCCACATGAAGCAACACTGAGTTTTGTAGAAATTTTTGATTGGCTCGTACATGGCACGTGACCCAGTAAAATAGGGAAGTAGCGGATTCGGCGATTCGGTCGGTTTGTTGATGCCCCTCAGTAAAAATTTAGGGCTAAGCTTGGCATCGGCAATTTTGGCGTTGCATCGAATTCCGAGAAAGAGTATTCTCGAACTCCACACTCTGATGATTTAAACCTCAGCCAGGTAAGTGATCTGAAAGGTGTCAGTACTTGCGGTTTTCCAGCCTTCGTTTTGTGTTTCGAGCAGAAAAATCTCTATGCAGTCGGTGTTCGATCGCGTAACCGCTGCTGGAGGTTTTTCGTTGTCTCTGCACTTTAGCAGCGTTGTTTCGAAATAAGTATATATATTTATATATATATATATTGGAGGGGGGGGGGGGGGGTAGCAACGATGCCGATTGCCCTTGCGGCGTACAACACAGCTTGTAATAGCATTTAGTGGTGTTTTACTTGTCTTGTGACTTTATAAGGAACGCATTCACCGTGCTCGCTCGTGTGAGTCAGTTCCCGCGGTGAGAGTCTGTGAGGTGCTTCGCACGTGCCCAATATCGTTCGAAATAGTGTTCTGAAATATGCTCCACTGTTTGTGTCCCGATCAAGCTGACTTGTCACATGTTGCTCGTGTTTCTTTTTTTTTTTTTTCTTCTTCTTCTCCGGCCCTTAGCCGAGTGAAAAGTTGCTGTGATCGTTGTCGGCGGTGTTCTTGAGCTAATTACTCTGCCCAGCAGGTCAAGCTTGATTGTGCCGTCGACCTGTACGGGCAACGTACTGTAGAACAAGCATTGACAGCAGCGCAGGGTCCTGCGAAGCGGTCGCATTTCTAAGTATAGCCCGCCGTATCGCATCGCGTAACTGCACGGATCACTTCTAACGCCGCTCCCGCTGCCAATAAGCAGCATCCCTACAACCGTGCGTGTGAATGGTTTTTGTTATCTGACTTTTGAAATCGGCACTGCACATACACTCGGGTTTGTTTGAGAGCTCTGTGGCCAAATATTTTGGCCGTTTATTTTGCTTCCTTCTAAAAATGAGAAAAGAGGCACATTTCCGCGGTAACTGCGGCGGTTGCACGAGACGTGCGCTTCTCTTCCTTTTCTTCTGCTTTTTATATTCTGCGGAATGCGGAGCTTATTCTCAGGGCGGATGTGGTCTCTGAAAGCGGTGGCACGGAAAGATGTGTCTGCTTGCTTGCACATCGTTCTGACAAGTACTGACGTGGGTGGGACGCGCCTTTCGCAGCTTCACCTTTTGCTGTCGATCCGTATATTTATTTTTCTCTGGTTCCTGTGTTTTACGCTACACTGGCGGTGTGTTTTGGGTGCAGCTTCGTCGGTCAGTACCTCCTTGTGTCAAACTGCTTATTAGCCGTTAACATGGTGCCGGTGCGCCTGCTTTAAGATGAAATCGCTATTTCTTTATAAAAACCGTGCCGGGGTGTACTTCACGAGGTCTAGTCAATGTATGCTTTCTGCCGCTGCCGTTTAGTTCATGCAAACGATAGCTATTATGATTTTCGTTGTTTCTGCGTCACTGAACGGTATCAGGCGAAGTACGAGAGCGCTTCTTTTCTTGCCGTTTAATCTAGTAATCACATTGTAAGGAGTGTGCTTGGTAGTAATATCTGGTGCCTTCACTTCGCGCTAAAGTTGTGCGCCTGTTTTTGGGTGTTTCATAGGTATTGAAGGCTTTTTGCAGGCATTGGAAAGATGGTGAGAGACAATTGCTGTCTGTCATTTGGCTGCTGCTTTTGGTGATGCAGATATGAAAGCTTAAGTCTAAGCAACTGCATTGTTCTGGCCATGATTCTGGAATGGAAAAAGTAAATGATTGCACTTATACTTTGTGCAAGCATGGCATTTGTCTAGCACGTAAAGTTGCATGCAATATTGTTTTGTTTTGTGGTTGGGCTGTGTAGAATGCTTTTTAATGAATCCATAAGCAAACTTTTTGTTTTCATGTCTTGTTGCAGATGTCTTTGGGTGCTGTAATTTTTGTGAACATATTTGTAAAGCAGTAGTGGCTTTTTTTACTTTGGTTATGTTAAACCTTTACGTTACTTCCATGTGATGCCATTGATAGTCACTTCCTGAGGCTTGAAGAAAATGTTATTGCTGTTCATGACTGCCTGGATTGCTTATTGGTGAGCAAACCTAGACGGAATCCATGTTTCCTTTTTGAAGGAACCTTTGTGCAGTATTAAGCCAAATTAATTTATAAAGCATTTATTTCAGTGGACTGTAACAACTTTATTCTGGGTATTTGTTCATATTTCAGCTCAAAAGTTCAGTGTTGGTCTGCACTTGTGTGCAGCGACACAAGTAAACCTTAAAGGCTGCATTTTTTTTTTTTGTGTGTGTGTGTTTCAGAGGTGACAGCTTCCTCTAAATGTCTCTACCTTAACACCTGCCCAGGGCTACTCGTGTACTTGCTGGTGAGTAGTGTTCAAATTTAATATTTAATTTGCAGTAGTGTTGATGTCTGCAAAAGTAGTTTCTCGTTTCTAGAAATGCAAAACAAGAAAGGCACTTTGCGCTTGCTTACTGTTCATAATGATGTGAAAGTGGCGTGCAGGTGGTATGAAGCTGGTCACAAAATTAAAAGTGGCACTTGGTTGTTTATTTTTTCTCCTTGCCACATTTTAATACCTTCAGACATGCATCTTCGAAGCACTATCGAAAAGAATCTGAAAAAGGTTTAGTGCATACTTGGAATCCTCTGTTTCACAAATATAACAAAACAGCATGCTACAACAAAATGGCTGAAAGGCTGCATGCCACGCACTCACAGAATTCCAGCCTGAATGAAAAACAATTTGTGCCTAATTATTTATTTTCTTTATGATCCCGAGCCATTTCCGCAATGAAAATTGAGCTACAGTGTCATTTAGGGAATAATTGCTCTGCTTGAGAGAAGAACCGCAGTGACAGCACTTCTTAAGCGCAGCGTACTGCTCGACGACGTCCATCTCTATTTCTTGCTTGGGAGAAGAGATTACTCTTAGACATGAAGTGTCCTTGACATTCTGTCCGGCAGGGATGTCAGTAGTAGCTGGCATCACTGTCGTCATGAAAGCGATACTCTGTGAGACATATGTTGAAAAGTCGCGCAAACATGGGTGCTGTGCCGCAATTGCGAAGCATTAAAAGGGCTACAAATGCATCTTCTGTGGTGTTTAACTTCTGTTAGTGCAATTGAATGGTTGGGTTCATGTTTCTTTATTTTTGTGCAGACTTTTATTTTTATGCTAAAAGCCTGCACTGTATTTTTTTTTTCTTTTTTTTTTTTTTCGGGTAGCTACATCTGCAACTTGAGGCCTGGGGACATGAATTTGTGTACCTTGAATGGCCTGGCAGCATGTGACGGATTCCATCTGATTTTAATTGCCACCTAATGGTTTCTATGCTTTGTACTCTAGTAGTCATCTACTACCACCCCAGGCAAACAGAAATGTTTTGCTTTGACATGTCCTTAATGTGCTTGCTTCTTACCACAAGGGGCAGACAATAAACTGGCTCGTTTCGTCTGTGTGGAGGTCGTAACAATGGTAACTTGATGTTGACACTGTTCTCTCTAAGGCCTTGTTTTCATGTTTGATATGCTTATGAAGTGAGCTGTAGAGACCAGGTGATAGGAAAATGACATTTTTGTTTTTGCTGTTATTTTGTGATTTACATACATGAATTAGAGTTTGACTATATTTGGGAGGGCCTGATAAAAATGGGTCGTGCCTATATGAACAGTGTTCTGCCATTGGCATCTATAATATTTGTTTAAGGGTTGGTGCTCAAAGTGCCATGTTTTGGGCCCAGCTTCATTGTCAAAGACATTCTCGGTGCCTGAAAATGTTGCCAGACCTGGTAGCATTAGCTGTTTTAGTAATGGAGCTTTCATGGAATCTTCAAGAAGCCTTGAGAGACGTCAGAAAACGTTTTGATCCCAGCCATGACGGTCACATTATTCCCAGTTGAGGCGGAAAATATTTTGTTCATATTAAATTTTCTTTTTGTGAAATGTCCCTGTGCAGCCGAAATTATTCTTGGCATTTTGTTTTTGAGGAGTTCATGCAGTTGTAATAAACATACAAATGATATTAACTCTGTCCTTACTGATGGAAGTCATATTGTAACAAAGAATAATAATGTCGAGGTGAAAGTGCAAGTGGAAGTTTATTTCCAAAGTATGGTTCTCATTTCCTGGCTGAATTTTGCATTGACCAAGAGGACTGTGCATCATATGGTCTGTGTGCTGATTACAGTAATATAACTTCTACTTAGCTGTTGCGGAAGTCAGAACATGACACTTTCATGCCATATATATATATGGTTTTGCATTGACTTTTCCTTGTTGCAGTTTCAAAAGTTGTCTTTACGTGCCTTCGGAAAGCCCAATTAAGCAAGTGACAGCGCTCTGAGCAGATTGCACTTGGCTAGAACGTGGAGCCTCCGTGTGCTTCTCGATTTCTATTATCCCATGTCTTCCTGCCTATTTAAAAGAGAAATTTGGTGTACTTTTATGGGCGTTGTTTTGGCTGAAAACGAAAAGTCTGACCCCTCGAGATACAAAGAAGAAAGCTTTTATTGAATTTTTATTCTGGAACCCAGTGTTATTTAAGCACTTTTGTTCTTTTTTTTTTTTAATGTTTACTTTCATATATTTTCTTCTTGTATACTACTTTTGTACCATTAAATACAGGGTAGGGATTGTTAAGATAGATAGTGTCATATAGTATGTTTTAAAGACCTTTCCAACAAATGCATTTTTCTCCAAAGAAGCGAAACCTCAAAAGTAGCAGTGGTACAGCTGTGTGGTGCAGCCAGAAGGCGAAACACTCTCTTAACCTCGACACCCAGTGCCCTGCATTATGTGGCCAAAGCGAGAGGTTTAGCTTAAGCTCAAGTATTGATTACATTTATTGAGCTTATGGATTCATTTCATCATACTTTATATAAGAACTACTGACAGCTTCTTTTGTCAGAAATAGCTCATTTATCACCTTGCCTTGGCCACCATGGGCATTTGGTGTTGTTACCGCTGAACATTTCTACTTCCTTGAGGTTTGGGCATAAACTCCCATTAAGAAACTTAATACCAGATAATGTATGTAAGGTGTTTTCAAACATTATTAGCTGCAGAACGATTTGTTTGAGCTAGTTGGTGGTTCATGATGCAAGGGAACTACAGCCGACAAATAAGCACTGCATATTAAAGAAGATACGTAAACAAGGTTGTACGTTTCGTCTTTTCTGTAGAGTATTTGTCACCTGTATTTTCCTTGCATTGTCACCTGCTTAACTTTTCTTTATCACATGCGCTTTTGACGATGGATGGCGCTAAAACCAAACCCAAGGATACTCCTTGGGGTTTTAACAGGTGCTTTTGCACTAAGGCCCGTAGTGGTAAAGGTGCACCATTAGTGCCATGTTGCTACACATTGTGCACCTTTGCACAGAGGTCTTTGCGATGCCTTTGTCATAAGGGGCAGGGAGAGGGGTAGGTTTATTAACCTACATAAGCAACAACAAACAAATGCGCCACATATTTCATTAAATTACACTGCTGAATATTAAAGGTTGGTGCTGTAAGGCAGAAATAAAATCTGACCTGCACTGGCCCCTCACTGGTAATTTTGTGCAGTAGCTGAATTTTTTTACCTTAGAGTTCTGAACAAAAGTGGTTTTATTTGTAGTGACGACTTTCCTGGAGCAAAGCAGTGTTGTTTGCAATCAGGGAGCTTTTGCTTTGTCCTGGTTATGACTTTTATCAGAACTGCAGCTACAGTAACATGTTCCACTTGTACTGCAGTGGACTTATTTGTAACCAATATCAAAACTGATGTTCATACTGCCAGTACAGCAGCCTATATTATGAGCAGCCCCTGTTGTATATTTTTTACTTCTTGAAGTGGTTTCCAAACATAGTAATGAATAAGATCCTTTTTTTTTTATCAGCATATTGAAAATTGCACTTTGGATAAATTCAAATGTGACATTTTGCACCACGACCGGTCATCTGTGATATGTCAGAAGGCCATGAATGTGCTCTAATGCTTTTACTTACTGAACTGTTTTTACTTATTTATGTTCAGCATTTCTCATTAAAATCGTAATGCTGTCTACGAAGATTAGTGAGCCATGGCTGACTTGTGAATATGTAAAAATTATTAAAAAAATTTTGACACTTTCATTTGTTTTTGCACACAGATTTAGAAGAAATCTGAAATGCCTTGAACAGCTAAGAAGCAAGTTAAACTCCAGAAAAAATTATATGGTAGTATCATATTTATTTATTTAATTCAAATACCTACAGCGCTCATTGGACTTGATCGGAGGGAGGTTAATTACAAGCACGAAAAGTGAGAAAGGAATGAGCGCGAATGGCAGCAGCAAATTAGTTGTACCACTAAAACACAATAAACTTCTATCTTAATTAAAGGGGATGACAACACATTTAATACAAAGTGAAATTTCTAATTAGAAAATGAATTACATATTTAAGTTACAGTACACCGGAAGTATCATGTAAAAGTACATATATTTCCTATGGGGGATAGAAAATTGGACTCTCACACTATCTCATCCGGGAGCAAATTCTAATATGTAGTAGTTTGCGGAAAGAGTGAAAACTTATGGCGATTTCCACTGGTCGCTACGGAGCACGTTTTCTTGCTCCGGGACGACGATTTCGAATTGAACTGGTCGACCAAGATAGGTTGCGTATTCCGTTGGCGGTTTGGGCAGCTCTGGACGCTCCAGCTCAATTCGCCGACCAAAGTCTGATCTCGCCGGAAGTCCTAGTCGCTGACGTGGTCACTTCCGGATGCTGCTGGATTCTTTTGGCTGTTTTTGACCGTTTTAGCGACATTGGCAGAGGACACTGGGCATCGCAGTTTTTTGCGTGAATATATCGAAGTGCGTCTATTGAAAAACGTCTGCAGCATTAAAAAATGAGAAAGCAAGTTTTTGAGGGCCGCGCTCCTGCCTATTTATCAACCGCAAACATTTTGGCGCTGGGATGCGGCTACAATTTTCGAAACCGGCTCAGCTTTACTTTCGCCGCGCCCTCTACACGTTCCGCTGGTCGACCAAGGCTGATTCGCTCTGTAGCGCTTTAGGTCGGCTCGGGCGCTCAGCTCCGATCGACCAGTGGAAATTGCCATTAAACGCATTTATACGACTTTGGTATGCCCTAATATTTTTGGAATTGTTGAATCTCGGAGAGCAGTAATGAGGCTGTTTTAATTATATATGCCCTTGTTGAATCCGATGTTGTCATTGTTGATAATATGTAAAAGCTTTAATCTGAATATATCCTGCATGTGGACCATCTCAATTTTCGTTATTTCTGACCCTCATATTTTGTAGTCATGGATGCCCTGGGCGAATCGTGCATGCCTTTTCTGAATACGCTCTAGCTTATCTTGAACTTTTGTAAAGGGGTCCCATGCTGTACATTTGTATTTTAAAACCAGCCTTATGTTATTAATATACAAAGTTTTCTTCAAAGCTCCTGGTGCACACTAGAAGTTTCCTTGAAAAAGGTGACATGCTTTACTACTTGTTACGTCAATGTGTGATGTCCAGTCCAATGTGGCAGTTAATCTTATTCTCAGGTATTTGACTTCGGCTACTCATTGTATTGGATCATTTTTTAGGAAGTATGTACTAAATGTCTTGTTTCTTTTTTGTTTGTTTTCAAATTGCACATTAAAGCATTTTACTACGTTCAAATCCATCTTCCATTTGACACACCGAGAACAAATTTTTGCTAGATCAGACTAACATGCTGACATTATCTGCACATGACACAGGATGATGTACAATGCAGTCATCCGCATGCAGTCTCAAATTCGAAACGAGGCTATCAGTTAAAGGGTCAGTGTGCACCCTCCGGTCGAAAATATTTTCTTCCCCGGTGACTGTGAGGCTTCGCCCCCAGAACGCAAGGCCGAAAAAATGTTTTTGAAAAGAGTAACTAATACTGCAGTTACAGTCGCCGCAATCACCTGATTCTGTAGTGTTTCTCTCCTCCCGTTCCCTCGCAAATGTTTTTCGCTCTCCTGCCCGGTCGTCTAGCCTCCGCAAGCCAAATTCCCCTTCCTCCTCCACGTTTGGTGGGAGGTGGGGCATGGCACTCTGCGTGTGCGAAAACGAAACTGGCGAGGAAGCGTGCGGCGCTGCATTCAGTCCGGCCTAGGCGAGGGAAAAGCTCACAGCGAGCGACGCTCATAATTGGTCGTGTACGCCCATCCTTCACCCATCAATTAGCGAGACGGACCAATGGATGTCGTCGCTACACCAACGTCAGCCTAACGGCTCGTAGAGAACAGGGAAGCTGGTTTCCCGAAGGGGAGGATGAGAGAGCTTTGATTTGTATTTTTGCTGCTTTGCGTCGCGTGTACCGCTGTAGCATTTTGCACAGACTATCTCCGGTACCTGATTGAAGTATTGGGCTCCTTTGCTTAAAAAGTCGTATCCTGGACAGTGGTCCTTTCAGTCGCTGATAAAAAAGAGGAACAGGAGCGGTCCTAGGACTGACCCTTCGGTCACTTCTTACGAAACTTCAACCGCTCACGATGTGACATCATTTTTTTGTGCCAGAGAGCAGGAACGCCAATGCTGTCTTTTTTGTTAAGATCTTAATTTTTCAGCTAGCGATGAAAAGTATTTTCCTTCTGCTATTTTTAATGACTGTTTCAAGCCTTTATTTAGAGTTATAAGCCTTTCATATGTGATGATTCGGCTTTTTCTTGAAGGTCTTATATACTCCTGCCTTCCTTCTTATTGAAAGATGCAGCTCTCCATTCTTTGCTTAGATGACAATATTATTTAAGGGAATATGCCTTGCGACCAATGAGAGTTTTTTTCTGAGCATATTCCATAAGCTTTCAATGCTGTACTGACTACTTTATTCCAGGAATAACGGGAGGAAAGCATCAAATTCTTCAATTATGGCATCCTAATTACCCTGTACATATAGAAAAATTCTTCTTGGGTCGCTCTTGTTAATCTTTAACTTCTCTCATACCAATGTTGCATTAACAATCTCATGATCGCTAATTCCTGGTGCTGTGGTAACATTTTCAATCAAATCAACATTGTTACTGTACAAGTCTGGCTTACTGCCCCCAACTGAACCATAACGTGTTGGAAAGTTAACAAACTGAGTAAGTGCATTGTTTTATGTTAGCTTACAGAAGGCGGAATAAAGTGACGGACTGCTTGTTGTTACAGGATAGCAGTCATGCCATACAATATCAGGTATATCAAAATCACCCAAGAAGAATAGTTTCTGATGAGACTGATAAGGAATGTGAAAGACAATTGGTTCTACACTTGCTAAGGATGGTGGCTTGTAAAACGATCCCACCACAAAGCTGTTACTGCTGGAAACCAGTATTCTGCACCAAACACATTCTCAAGAAACTGCATCACAGCATAGCAGCGCGCTTCTAATACTGTAATGTACAAAGATGAATACGCCCCCTCCCTGCCAAAAACGCTCTTTCCAGTAAGCTATGCATCCAGATGGAAGCACTTCACAATCCGATTCTAAGTCGTGATGGGGGGTGCTCTGTTTGGTATATCCCCATACTGAATCAGTTGTACGATATTCGAGCTGTTGTCTTTCCATCAAAACTCATCTTATTGTAGGTTACTTTATATTCAGCTTTGGAGCTCTGTTTATGTGCATAAGCAACCAGTTTGCTTCTACATCTTCATACCTGCTGGACATTCCGGTACCTTTAAGTTTCAGATCAGCAGAAAAAAAGACAGTTTCCCATTGGGAAGCGCAAGTTTTACAATTATACTTGCCTTGGCTTATTGTTTTTGTTTTCTCATTCTGTGAGCTCTTGCAATCTCTGCCGTTTCAACAGCAACACCCAGTTTGTCCACACAGACAGATATAGCCTTCCCTTCTGGCTCATCCCATGTTTCCTTCTCTTTGTCATCTTCTATGTCAAAGAACAGCAAGTTATTTCTCCGGGAACGATTTTCCAGTTCTTCTTGATTGATTAATGTGTTTCTCTTAGCTTAATGGGCCTGTACTTCCACTTAATCACCAAATGTAGACAAAGCGGATAGATCTTCTGCTAATCTGTAAGCCTTTGACGTTCCATTCTCGATTTGGTCTTCGATATGTTCGTGTTCAGCTCACAGTGCTTCTAATTGCTTTACGATTGTGTCTTGTGCTGCCAATATTTTTGGAAACGAACATATTGCTTCCATGAGTTCATGCTGCTGTTTTTCTGACGGGAAGGAGTCTCTTTTACTGAACCAGCTAGTAGTAACCCGATTCTAGCCAAACAATTTATTGCATTAACACAGACACATACAGGCAAGCCGCTGTAACGATCAGGGCTCGGACGCACCTTGATATTGCCTGGAGGGTGATAAGTAACGTCTTGGGTTTTTGTAATGGCAACCCTGTACCTAATGTGATAATAAACATCAATGGTTGTGAAATAAAGGGTAGAGCATTTGCAAATTACTTCAATAAGCACTTTGTGAACGATGTTTTTTTTTTTTTTTGTTCCGACTTAGCCAATACATGTTAGTGATTGTAATCTGTCGAAAATAATGGTCTCATGTTTTTAGAGCTATATGATGAAACTTAGGTTTACGATATACTTGTTGGCTTAAAGAATAGGAAGGCTCTATAAATCAGCAACTTACTAATACCAGTAAAGCATGCCATAATGTCACTTTTGCCTATGCCTACATAATATATAATTGGGTATTTTAGGCTGAAATTTTCTCTAGCCTTTAGCCATAAGCGATACCTTAGCAATGAAATCAGGGCATCACTCATTTATAAGAGAGGTGGCTGCACCATATGTTTGAGCAAGGAGATGTTCTTACTTCCAGTTTTTCAGAAGGATTATAAAAGGTAATTTATTATTAGTGACATTCTTTTTGATAATGTTCTGAATTGCTATTTGGCTTCACGACCGGTATTGCAACAGACACTTAAAAAAAGTTATCACTCTTGTAATTTTCATTGATTGCAGCAAGGTGTTTGTTTGGATCACAGTATTCTAATCAATAAGTTTGTTCATGCAGGATCAACGGGAAGTCGTTACCATTACTTCACCGTCTGCAACATAATTCCACAGTTTCTGCCAATCTGCTTTGTTGAGCCTCAAGGAGGTGTTCCCGGGCTCTTGTTGTTGAACGTGCCCATTATGACCTAATTTGTAATATGCAATGATGACACCAAACTGCTGATCTCTGGCCCTGACCTAAACCATCTCACAACTAAGTACTAAATGTAAGGTGGCTTTAGATAAATTATAAGTCATATTGCCTGAACTGAAATAAATTACATGCAGTGAAAAAAAGGCAAAAATATTTTGGGCCAAGGATGAAGGTCTGCGCAAAAAGGCGTAAAATTTTGAAGGACAAGTAATTGATATTGCTGACGAGCAGAATACACTCGGGCTATATTTTTCACCGAAATTGAGTTGAGGAACTTTTGTAAAAAACTTTCTTAGTCGGAGGTGCACTGTGCATAGCACCCTGCTTTTAAAATGTTTTAATTCACTACTTCATTTACATTGAAATATTTGCTTCTTGGTGTTGTTTATTCGCACAGACTAAAATGAATGAAGTGTATCATGCTACAAGAAATACTTCATTACATTGCAAATCATGAACGATTGTCTATTATAGGTGTCTTTCAAATAACATTATCTGTGTAGATATTTTATGTAAATTCTGACTTATGCAAACAACGTATTTCCATTCATACCACTAGTTATCAGCTTTGCATCTTCAGAATAGCGCTATATTTAGTGAATGCAAGAAGTTGGGAGGGACAATACCATTTTTTTTTGTAGGGACTACAAACTACAGTCTTGAATTCATAACCTTCTCTGTACTTCAACTCTGCTGACTGTGAAAGAAAACTTCAGCTGTTTGGTAAAATTGTGAATAGTTATATATGGCATTGTTTTGTTTACTTGTGTGTCATTTGTGGCTATTTCGTTTGTGCAAATGGCTGTGCTGCTCTTTCATTTCTTTGTGCATTGTAGCACTTTTACTTCTATAGGGATTACCTTGATGTTTCATGTTCCAGTCACAAAATCCGTCGCAGATATCCTAGGTGCAGGATGTAAAGTAATCAAACTAGCCATTGGAGACCTCTTGCTTGAACTTAAAAACGAGACCAGCGCAGCAATCTTACAAAACTCATGTTGTTTGAGGACATGTTTGTAACAGCCACTGCACACAGATGTTTAAATACAATCTAAAGAGCCATTTCCAAAAATGACTTTCCACCTCTGGCAGAAGTGGAAATGCTGAAATGACTCGGTAAGCAAAATGTGAGGAATGTGCATAGAATACATATCAGGAAAGATAGCAGAGAAATACCCACTAAATATTGATTTTAACCTTTGCCTCAAGCCCACCAGACTTCCTGATTCTGTAGAAGAATATATGAAAATAAGCATCTGGCCATCCATCCCAGACCTTTGACAATGCTTCCAGTGCCAGAAGTTCGGTTATGGCTCCCAAAATTGCGACTGCCGGCAAACTTGTGGTGCCAAAGGCAATTCAAGCTATCGCCAATCTGATGGGTGTGAAGCTGCGACATGATGCGCTAACTGTGAAGGTGAAGACTCTGCGCAGAGTCGTGTCTAACTTGTATAAATGAAAAGGAAATACGTCAAAGACCAAGAAAAACGTAATTTTCAGAGAAGCACGAAAGTGTTTTATTGGTGTTTACTGCAAAACCAAGCTATGCCAATGTGATGCGTGGGGTGGCACACCACAGCAAAGTAGGGCCCCTGCCCGAGCAAAGCCTCAGGCAGGAACGGCAAAAGCTACCCTGTCTTTGAAACAGGGCCCGCCGACCCCTCAGCCGGCTGCCCAAAAGGTTTCTCCCCCTACAGGAGAAGCCTGCAATTCATAAATCCACAACTTCTTTCCAAAGGTTCAACACCTCTGAGCAGGCAATGAAGACTACTACTACTTCGCCCCCGCTGCAGCGGTAGTGTACTCTCTCGAACACACACAAAAAAGAGAAACCCTGATTCACAGAACCAAATAGAACTTTTTTTCATCACCATAACTCTGTAAAGATGGCATTCCTCATACACCGGAACTGTTGTGGACTGACCAAAAACTACAGAGATATGAAAGACGTTTGAAATGTTCCCCCTCCTCCCCATAGTTTTATGCTTGCTGGAAACTAACTAACCACCACATCAAAAGAACATTAAAAAGTATTTCGTTGTGACTGAAATCAACCTTAGGACCAAATACAAAGCTGTTGTGGTGTATCTCCAACTGCACTCAACAGTAACCTTTCATTACATAGAAGAGCATTTGGAACAACTACCAGAACCGCATCTGGTAGTTGATTTTAATCCTCACTTGTCATTTTGGGGGAGTGAACTTACTGATGCTAGAGGTCACATTTTGAAAGATTTTATGTAATAACATGTAATAACTTCTGCTTTTTAAATACGAGCAAGCAAATGTTCTGCTTCCCAAGCTTCGCAAAAGTAAGCTGTTTGGGTTTATCTTTTTGTTTGCTGTCTGTTATTTGGTGATTTTAAATAGAATGTTCTGGACAACCCAATGGAAAATCAGCTGCCGGTCGCCATAAGCATTTTATCTTCTTTTTCCATTAGTCATAGTAAATAAACCATGCCATTCACAACTGTAATTCACAGACTAGTCACTATTTAGGTCAAAAGCCAATCTAGACAGTATCTTCTGATGACCTGAACTTTGGTGAGCTGAGTGAACCGTTCACATCTTGTATCCTCGCTGCTGTGCATCTAGCACTTCCCCAGACCTCGGAAGTGGTACGAGCACGTCACATATTGTATTAGTAAGAATGTGAGGTAGCAGATAAACAGCAGAATAAGCATGGGGTGTTTTCCGTAGATATTTAACCCACGAAGGCCTTGTATGAACTTTAAGACAGTGAGGGCAAAAGCAAGATGTATCCATCGCAATGCAGAGAAGACATCTGGGAAAAGCCGCGTCATGCATCAACAGCTAATGAACTACATGGCAGCTGTTTCCTATTGATATTTCCTCTTCTTAGAGCCTTTAATATTCAAACTAGTACTGAAGAACAAGCAGACATATTCGGTAAACTTTTTTTTCATTCTTATCTAGCTTGTCACACTATGCAGAATCATGCAGAAGTATAAAAACAGCCAAAAGACAAATTACAGTGGGCTGCATCGATGAACCTAATAATAGTCCTTCTACACTGCACGAAATAAATCTTGTTCTCTCTTCTGGTAAACAGACAGTATCAGTCAGTCGGTTCAGTCGTTCAGTCGTGTCAGACTCTTCGTGACCCTATGGACCATGTCACGCCACGCTTTCAGGCCTCTCACTATCTTCCTAACATCACATAACTTCCTCTGCAGCGCCTCGAGGATTCCATCTAACCATCGCGCTCGCTGCCTACCCCTTCTCCGGCGACCCTCAACCTTTCCCAACATCAAATGTTTCTCCAGAGACTCCTCTCTGCTCATCAGATGACCAAAGTAGCTGAGCTTTAAAGGGCCACTGTCCAGGAAAGGCCCTTTTAAGCAAAGGAGCCCAGTGTTTCGATCAGGTACCGGAGATAGTTTGTGCAAAATGCTACAGTGACACGCGCGCCGCAAAGCATCGAAAATACAATTCAAAGCTCTCTCATGCTCTCCTTTGGGAAGCCAGCTTCCCCGTTTCCTGCGCTGGCCCGACGGGCCCCAGTAATGACGTACGTACCGCGAACGACGTCCATTGGTCCGTCTCGCTGACTGACGGGAGAAGGATGGGTGTCTACCGCTCGCTGCGCGCTTTTCCCTCGCCACGGCCAGACTAAATCCAGCGGCGCGCACTCCCTCGGCCGTTTTTTTTTTTTTTTTTTTTTAGTTTGCGCTCGCGGAGTGCCACGCCCCACCTCCCGCCAAACGCCGAGGAGGAAGGGGAACTTGTCTTGCGGAGGCTAGACGACCTCGGGCAGGAGAGTGAAAAACCTTTGCGAGGGAACGGAAGGAGAGAAGCATGACAGAATCGGGTGATTGCGGTGGCTGTAACTGCGTTATTAGTTACTCTTTTCAAAAAAATTTTGCGGCCTTGCGTTCTAGAGGCGAAGTCTCGCAGTCACTGGGGAAGAAAATATTTTCGACCGGAGGGTGGACAGTGGGCCTGGGCCTTTAACTTTAGAATTTGACCCTCCAATGAGCAGTCCAAGGACTGCCAGCACCACAATTCAAATTCGTCAATTCTTCGGCGGTCAGCCTTCTTCACAGTCCAACTCTCGCATCCATACATCACAACTGGAAAGACCATAGCACGAGTTATACGGATCTTGGTTGGCAGAATAATGTCTCTGCTCTTTACTAGGCGGTCAAGGCTAACCATGGCTCTCTTTCCCAGAAGCAGGCGTCTCCTAATTTCATGGCTGCCGTCTCCTTCCGGGGTAATCTTGGAGACAGTATCAGACCCTGATAAAATACATCATCAAATGTCGGCCTATCTTTCCAAATTCGCCAATGAAACACTTGAAATTCTGTGACAAAATATATATGTTGGGAGAAATACTGAAGGCTTTGAAGAAAGCCGTTGGTGTATTATTATTGAAATAGGGAAAGCTGCCAACTTCTCCAAGCAGTTATAGGCCCGTAAGCGTGACGAGCTGTTTCACTAAATACTTTGAAAGCATATGCATGGAAAATACAGTTACAGAAGTGTTTATACATAGGCAGCATTGTCTTGCAGCTTTCTTTGGTTTAGAGAACGCTTATGACAGCGCATGGAGGTTCGGAATTCTGCGTGAGGTGGGAGGTCTTGGCATCCGCGGTGGGGTGCTAGAATGTTACACCTGGAAAGCGCATAAAAAACACAGGGACAGCAGCAAGAGACAGGCACACGAGCGCTTACTTCCAACTGTGATCTCAAGTGTACATATATTCTGCTTTTCGCATGAAATTAAAATCAGTTGGAAGTAAGCGCTCGTGTGTCTGTCTCTTGCTGTTGTCCGTGTGTTTTTTATGCGCTTTCCAGGTGTAATATGTCTAACCAGCTCGCCCAAACGCTGCCATTATTGTGCTAGAATGCTTGAGTGACTTTTTGTCCATTCGTTCATTTCAAGCACGTTTTGATGCCATCATTTCAAGAAATTCAGCAGTCTGGTGTGCCTCAGGGAAGCATCTTAAGATATGGACTCCATAACGAACGTAATTCTAAAGGACATCATGTATGCAGTTTCTGTGTCTACCTGCGAATAGCATGCTCATCCTCTAGTGTATCAACATGCGAGAGAGAAATACAGCTGATTGTAAATAAACAAACAGCATGGGCAGATAGAAACAATTTTAAGTCTCCACACGGAAATTGGTAGCCGTTTCATTGCCGCTTAGACAAGGTCTGCGCTGCGATTGTATCCTTTCATCTGAATGAAATCTTTTTACCTGTGAAACATGAACACAAATTTTTTGGTATAATGTTTGATAGGAAACATGCATTCCTCTAAAAGAAGGTCTCTTGATCTCTTAATATACTCAAGGTGCTCTCTCTGTTGGTGCATGCAGAACATCCCCCATAAATAGTTTATAATAGAAACAGATCAATCCATGCTCAAGGAAAGGAGAATCATGCTTATATGCTTATACATACTAAAATATGGTCCCTACCAAAACCTTTGTTACCCCACTATTAGAGAGTTCACATTCAAAACATTTCAGTAACAAACCTTGGTCGATCAAGCCTTCGTTATGTTGCTTCGAAAGATAAATGTCGAGAATTAGGAATACTAAATATCCTTATAGATATTGCCCCAAGACACAGTCCACTTTCGTCATGGTATATTTCCCCACAATGTTAGATTTCTCACTGACCCACTTTGAGAAAAACACCACATGAATGCATACTACAGAAATTACGGTCTGTTAAGTAAAAATGTGCAAATTACGCAGACTTTTACTCAGACGCTGAAAAGCTACAATGCATGGCGGAAGTTCAGGGGAAATGGAAAAAGAAACAGTAAGCCTGCCTTAGTGTGCATCTATTTTCACAGCTTAGTGTAACTATGCATGACTTTATAAAAAGTAATCTGTAAGAACATCTACTCCAGCATCGTTTACCCTGATTGTCCAGTGCACTAACAGCACTTCACTCCGGGAATGAAGTTGTCTCGTTAATCGGAGACATCATTCATAATATAACAAAAGCCGAACATGAGGACTGAGCATAAAATTCGCTGCTACATTGGAATAAGTGCAAGAAAGAGCAGATGTGCGTGCTGCACAAGCATGCCACAAGAAAATAAAGAAGGTAAGCATTCATTACAAAGTCTCTGTGAAGTTTGCTGTATAATTAGAGATAAATGGCAAAATAAATGGAATAATTAACTAAATAAGCTTACTATATTAAAGCCTGCCTAGGAGAATGGAAGTCTTGACACACCAAAAACATTTCATTGAGGTCGTTTTATGTCTTCACATCAGACGCGCACACCTTGCAGAACAAAGATCAACATGAGAGTTGTGTGGAGAAGATATGACCATAAATCACATTTGATCATGCAGTTATCGAGAAATTAAGAAAAGTGCTCCTTATGGTTTTATGACTAAGACATCTCGTTCTGTCCTAGCCTACTCATAGGTTAAAATTCAATTGTGTTGATATTCCATCTGTTCTTTTTGTCCCTAAGATGCATACCTTCTAAATAAATTGTACCATGTTAAAGTAATTGCTTTAACTTCCTCCATCCTACTAACATTATAATCCTTGGAATTGGACAGATGGCCATAGCTGCCTATGTGCCATAAAACCCACCTCAATACACAAATGCATTGTGTGCCATTTCAGTATGCACTTTTTTGTCCAAGTTTTAAATTTCGGAAAAGGTGATGAGCGTCTACTGTATCGCTGAGATGAGTTCAAATTTGAATATGCTGATAGCTTTTTTTTTTTTTTTGACCTAATTATATAGATGTATCATTTCAATAGACAGTGAATGTATTCATTAAATATATTCATATATTCATTCCTCTCATATTGCGTCACGTGCAGTTTCTTCTGTGCTTCACTGTACTGAGAACTTGGGTGGCCTACCTACTGCACGGCAGTTTTTTGGTGGTAAACGGAAGATATTTGTAACATCAGTGGTTTGGATAATTACTGAGAGCTTAAATTGCATTAACATTTAAAAAATGTTGGCTTTGAACTCTACATAAGTATGAGTTAGGCTTGTTGGCACACATTTTGTCCTTGATGCAGCATAAAGGACAGGGGAATGAATAAATGCCTGGTGTTTCAATTTCACAAGTATTTTTTCCAGTAGTTTGTCTAGGATGAATTTGGCTTCTAGTCTATTCAGCATAAATATGTTAGCCTTAGGTTATAGTCGTGGAGCACTCGCTGGGATTTCAGATCATAGTGAGCGCTGCGACGTTGTTCCTCATGAGAGGAGCGTGTGTTGTCCTGCCTGTCGGACGCATGCCATTTCCTGTCTCTGCTTGACAAGAGCTTGCGTGGTGGCCTTTGTTTTTGTTCCCGTGCACCTTCCTAGGCATCTGTGGCTTCTCAAATGAAGCGTTGCTGAGCTGCTACAGCATACAACGTAGTTGTATGGGTACGACGTAGTTGTATGGGCGGGTTGGTGTTTGTTCAGCCTAGTCTTTTAAATGAGGCACCAAGCTGCATTGGGGCAGTCTCTTTCATCTGTAAGGGAGCTTCTTATTGATAGGTTTATTGGTTTAGGTCAAATTATAGTGGAAATCTTCTGGGAAATAGGGTTAACGTGTATGTGGGTAGGTGAAATAAGTTGAAATTTTTTCAGTCGGTTGTTTTCATTCCTTACTTTTGTTTACCTGCTAGAAGTCTGGAATGCCGAGACAGGAAATGATTCTAAGCATTTAGTTCCCTGCAATAAGCGGTCCTTAAACATGCAGAGCACTGAATGCAGCATTAGTTATGGCACTGCATTTAGGCGGCTTTATTTTCATTTTTTCGTTTTTTGGTACTTGAAGCTTATTACTCAGTTTCCCAAGTACCACTTTAGCTAGCACACTTGGTTAGAAAGCATAGTTGCTTTGTATTGCATCTGAATTTTAATGCCATGACTTTGTATTAGAAAAATCTCTATCCATAGTTTTTGTGTGACCTTGAAATAGAGTGGTTTAAGCATACAAAATTCACTGTTGTGCTGGCAACTCCTATTAAGGCATTGTACTTGTAGTTGTTGTACAAGGATGATGGGCAGAGCATTTATATGAAGGACGATTAATTCAGCGCTATTCTTCTGCGTAAATTGCTTTCTCTGGCTAATGAACTTGTCAGTATGCAGTGTCGTCATCTAGCACTGCATATTAATTGCTGTCTTAACGAGCTTTTCTGTTTATTGAATTTGGCTTATTTATGAAATGGCTGTGAGTCTGAGTAAGCTATCATGCTAGTTGTCTTAATTGTACAACCATAGCTTTTTGTTGTCCTGTGCAGGTTGGCTGACACCGATCTATTTGCATAAATTTATTTCTGCCCTGCTTAGCATTTGGGGCTACGAGTACCTTCAGGCACTGTGTCAGTGACCAGCAGGCTAATAGCAGATGACGTGTCACCACTAGTGTGGTGCACAGGATTGGCTGACACAGTGTTGGAAGCGGTTCTTCTGTTAGGGATGTAATCGAGGCACGCTCTTATCATAGTGGTATTCACAAGGGCGAGCCCGTCGGCAAAGGTCGGTGGGGATATGTGTGATGTCACCGACTGCTGTGCTTCCTGCCCCTCATTACATTCACATGGGAAGCCAGGAGCAATGGGGGACATCATTGTTATTGTATGAACTTGCGTCTAGAGCAGGGGATATTGCCATGGGAACCCCACAGAACTATAGCTGCGAACTTGCTGGGCACAAAAGAACTTTGTCCAGTCACTGCCTAGAAATGGGGAAAGCGGGGATCGTTTGTGCTGGCCAAGCCAACTGTTTCCTCCCTGCGGCTGGGGTGTGGCTGGAAGCACATCAGCAGGCTGCCACTTGGACAGGGAGTAATTTCCCGGGAATATACTGTCTAAACCATATTACACAAGTGGTGTCTCAAAGATTGTTGCTTATTTAAAAGAGGTTATGCACATGTCATGGTAGTAGATTTAATGCAATTTGATTAGGTATAATGTCAATAATTGCCCACTAAATGAGAACATTTAATGTCATTAGGTTGAATGACATTCGCGATCAAATGAGTTGGGAGTTCGTTCATATTCAGTCTCGAACTGAACTTGTACTATGGACACCAGACATGCGGTAGAAACGAGCTATGCGAATAAATGTGTGCAAGCAAAGTAAAAGTTCTGTTGCGTAAGCTTTGTTGAAGAAAAAAAAAGTTAATTTTGGTGTGAAAGTATTTGCACGGCAGTCTTTTGTGGAAAGCTATTAGTACTGTCTCTCAGCAGTGGCCCTGCCCTTGCCCCCAACCATCGATCATTTTGGGTTTGGTGTCTCTTGCTGGTCAGCTCTTCTTGGGTGTTTATCTCTGACATATTTAAAACTTTAACGGAGTGCTTCGTCTCTTGAAAGTCAGTTCCTGTACATCCGCCCTCTGCCATGTCAGCCATATTGTTTATATCTGTTGTCTTTGTCTTGGCTTGGATTTTGGTGGCGAAAGTGCTCCAGCACGGCCAGAAATATTTGCCTCCTATAACATCACAAAAAAAAAGTTCTCATCGTTTTCGAAGTACTATGCAACACGGCTACACACCTTTACTGGGCTTTTTTTTTTTTCCACTCATTATTACCATCATTTGCGAATGACACTATGTGTAATGTTGGACTTTTCGTTTTCTTTTTTTTTTTTTTTTAAATTTGGCAGACGTTTTTTTGGTGTGTATTTCAGGACTTTGTGTGTGTGTGTGTGTGTGAGAGAGAGAGAGAGACTGATATTGTCAACATACAAATTTTTAGTTTTTAGCAGTGAAATATATCATGTCCCTCTGCAGTCAAAATTAACAAAATTTATCTCTACTTTTTTTTTACCAGCAGCTTATGTAACATAATATGGCCATTTATATGGTAAATAGAGGCCTGTCTTTGCAGCAGGAAAATGTAAATTTTTAACAGAGTAAAGTGAAGTGATACAGAAATGGAAGGAGCGGTTTAGTTTTAAAAACATAGTTGGCATACTCTGGTTGCACACCACTATACGAGAGGACCCTACATTATATGAGGCAGTGACGGATCTGCTGCTCAACTGTTGCAGAAGCCAAAACGTGACACTTCCACTCCGTTTGTGTGGTATTGCTTTGCTGGTATCTGTTACGGTTCCAATGTTCTTGCATTCAGTGGAAACACCTACTAATCATGTTACGGCCGTAAGCTAGTAATAAGTCCAATCAGAAGGCGCTGCCGTAGCCAATAACACTTAGCCAAGCAGTAAAGCCTTCTGGTCTGTAGTGCCATCCCTGAGTTTGCAGATCAGTTCTTCGTAATTGTAAATCACTATCAAATTTGTTTTATGTTTATCTCACCATGTTCCTGGTTCCAGAACTTTCTTAATATTGTGCTGTAACCTATTGATACTAAAACTGAATAGCTACTTACTTGTGATATACATGCCTGTAATACAGACCATTTTCTATTAAAGGGCCACTGTCCAGGGAATGACCTCTTAAGCAAAGGAGCCCAGTGCTTCGATCAGGTACCGGAGATAGTCTGTACAGAGTGCTTCAGTAATATGTGCGCTGCAAAGCAGCAAAAATACATATCAAAACTATCTCATCATCCCCTTTGGGAAACTAGCCTCCCCATTCTCTATGAGCTGCAAGGCTGACGTCGGAGTAGCAAACGACATCCATTGGTCTGTCTTGCTGACTGACAGGTGAAGGTGGGCATACACGACTAATTGTGAGCGCTGCGCGCTTTTCCCTCGCCACGGCCGGACTGAATGCAGCGGCGCGCGCTCCCTCTCTCATTTTTTTTTTTTTTTTTTTTTTTCCCGCGCACGTAGAGTACCACGCCCCACTTCCCGCTAAATGCAGAGAAAGAAGGGGAATTTGTCTTGCGGAGGCTAGACGACTGGGCAGGAGAGTGAAAAACCTTTGCGAGGGAACGGGAGGAGAGAAACACGACATAATCGGGTGATTGCGGTGACTGTAACTGCGTTAATAATTACTCTTTTCAAGAACATTTTGCGGCCTTGCGTTCTGGGGGCGAAGTCTCACAGTCACCGGGGAAGAAAATATTTTCGACCGGAGGATGGATAGTGGGCCTTTTAAGGGGGGGATGCTAGGCTGAAGAATCAACTTTTGAGCTGCTGCACCGATTTTATATAAATGTTTAGAAGTGGTTTACATTCGTCTCATTAGATTATAGTCAAAATGTCAGCTCCATAGCTCAAACAGAAAAAAAATTATAGCTGTCATATAGAGCAATCACATGTGTCATCTTAAGAAAATTATCATTACAAAAATAATGGAGATATACTAATTTTTTTGTGATGAGATACCTTCTAGATGACTTATAGAGCTGTATAAGGCCTGTTTCATGTTTTTTATGCTGTTTCTGCAAAATGTCGCTCTAAAACAAAGTTCAATTTTTTGTTGTCATCCGAAAATAATTTGTTAGAAAAGATTTGGTGACCTAAGAAGTACCTTATCTTGTTCCTGAGAAAGTTTGTCGAGAAACCACCTTGAAAGCAGACTTTAGTAATGCTGTTTGGAAATTGTGAGAGGCGTTATCGGTACCCTGTCGGTTTGCCGGCGGTCGGACCGAACTTGACAACTGTGGCACCTGTCGCAGTGTTTGCGTACGTCCGCCTCCATGCCAGGCCAATAGAAACTTAACTTTGGGTGAGCTTTAGTCTTCCGAAAGCCAAGGTGTCTGCCCCAATAGTTTTCCTCACAGTTGTGTTATCCCAAAAAATGCACACTGAGAAAAATGAGTTCAAAGATTTCAGGACATGCTAGTTTATTTCGGGGTAAAAAAGAATTAAAGTGCCCCGCTGCATAAGTCAGGCCCTCTTCTTCAACACGACGCTGCTCTGTGGCAATGGCTTCAAGCCTTCTTTTCTTTCTTTTTTTTTTTCAGCTTTAGAGCTGTCCATTGCCCTTGCCTTTGCTTGTGAAATGCTTTGACGGGTTGCTTGCTGGATGTGCTTCATCGTCTGGGCTCCATTTTCTAGTTCGAGCTTGTCCAGCACTCTTCTGATTCCACGTGCACCCTCTATAAATTCCAGTACAGCCAAGGCTGCTGTAGGCTCCACGGTTGTTAGTGATGCAAATTCAGCCTTCAGGCAGTTATTCCACACCAGCGCAATGAAGGACTCATTTGCATTCTGCGTCTGCATGCTTGAGCATCGTGCAAGGAGCTCCTTGGCAACGTCTCTGCTGAAAGCTCAATGATGGGGTCTTGACACTGATGAATTTCCAGCTTCAACAAGGGCCTTGTGCCGATTATAGTGGCACCAGGAGTCCTCACCATGTAGACAAGCATCATGTCGTGGGACTTGTCCATCGAGTATGAGGGAAAAAGTGTCGCAAATACTCCTTGCTGCATTTGGTCACATTTGGAGCATTTTCTTTCAGGGCAGATGCATAGTAGGCAGTGCATTTTTTTTACCACACTTTACGTCAGCTGCCCCTTTCCTCCTAGACCTTTCGTCGTTTTCATTAGTTCTTCAATTCCAGCATAAACACATTTTGTGACATGGTTTATGCAGTCCTCCGTCACAATCTCTCTATCATACAGCGGCAGGCTATGTTTTCTCTTCCCAAAGCTTCTCTGTGTCGAAGCCTTCACTGTAGTTGCAGGCATCTTCCGGTGACAACACCGGCCACCCGCTGATTGCGAACATTTCTTCTTTCTGTGAGTTTATTGCAGATAGCAAGCGTCGCACACAACCAAAACGGGAGCGACTCCTAATGGCGCGAAAACAGCATTTGATGGTCACATGGTATATTTCCACCAATCCAAGTTCCTGTTTCGGTTTGCCAGCCGCTCTGCAGTTGGCGCAGCGGGAAATATGCCTTTCGTTTTTAGTTTTTCATTACTGGCATTGTGTGTTCTGGATAGAACTTCTTCCGTGACTGAAAAAAGGGAAAAACAAACTTTCTAACATAGGTATTGACTTGTATTTGGTTTTTTGCCTGCACTGTGGCCGCGTCTTGAGAAGAGCGTTCGTCGACGCCTTCAGCGCGTGATGCGCGCCATCGCCTCGCGAAAAAAATTCATTTTCTTCTCTTCTACTACTCAGGTAACAACCAAACTTAGTGAGAATATTCTTCAGTTTACCAGCAATCGAAAACAACTCAAACTTAAAACTAAATTTTCCCAAAATCTGTATTTTACCCTTGCACCCCCCTTAAAAGTAAATTCAGCATACTTTTATTGGGGTTCCTTAGTTTAAACCAAAAAGTGTAACCCCTAATTATATATTACTGTATGTAGCACTGGGAGAAACCAAATAACCTTTCGATGCATTGAATACCATTTGGTTTGAATTACATCAAATCTTCCAGTGTGACAGGTATTGATTCGGTTGCAGCACCTGCTTTTGTTGCTGTTGTGCTTTCATGTGTTTATTTTCACTACTTTAGGAATTGCATTGCTTGAAGACTTCTTAGGAGGCAGAGTTGTATATTTTTCAAAGGTCAATTTATTATTATTCTTTTTTTCACTCATGATGGCTTAGTGCCATGGCATTTGCCTGCTGAGCACAAAGACATGAGATTGAATCCTAGCCTGGATTCTGCATTTTACATCCAATGAAATGCTAAAACACCCACATGTTCACGTGCTCTGCATTATCGGGCATATTAAAGAAACCCAGGCAATTGAAGTCAATATTCTGCCCTTTGCTATGGTCTCTCTCATAGCCCTAGGGAAGCTTTGGGATGTAAAACCTGACCTTATTATGCGTTTTTTTTTTTTTTTTTTTTTTTTTTTTTTTTTTTTTTTTTTTTTTTTTTTTTTTGCTGGCGGGGATTGAGAATATTAATATGTATGGTGTTTCATTATATCATTATTATCAGGGGTGGTATCAGATGGCTGAAGCAAGGACAGCGTGAAATTCCCAGGGTATTATAACCAGCCAAAGATTGTTCTACATTGGTTTTGACTGGAATCGGTTGTTCCCTTCCAGTCTGGGCTCCAGACATGAGCAGAGTGGCCTCCCAGGAGATAGCTGGCAAGTACGGCTTGGGTGGAGCAACCCGGGGGGCCGGCGATGGCAGCGGCAATGGCAATGAACCAAGCCTGCAGCGGCAACTGGAGGAGCTCAAGCGCAAGCTCAAGGAGGACATGCGCAAAGAACTTAAGATCAAGGAAGGGGCTGAAAACCTACGCAAGGCCACCACCGACCGCAAGAGCCTGGCTCATGTCAACTCTATAGTCAAAAAAGCCAACTCCCGTCTCAATGACCTGCAGCGGCAGCTCAGCGACCTTACAGCAGACATCCTGGTCACGCAGGGGCATCCTTCGCCACAAGGTGAGGACAGCTTGTGCAGGTTATGTGCCTTGCTGGTGCTTAAGTTCGCTGTTACAAATAATAGTGTACTGTTATGTGCAGCTTGATGTGCGTTATTTGATGTGTGTGTTACACCGCCAACAAAGAGTATGTGGGTTTTTGATGCAGGTTTAGTGAACGGCTACTTCATTAGACACTAAATGGCACAATGTGCAGAGATGTGTGTTGTTGTGCGTGCTTTGCTGTTGTGTGCTACGTGTAGTGTCTCAACTGCTGGAAAGTTATGAGCAAGTGTTACTTTTGGCATTCAACTTGCTCACGAAAACAAGTTTTCCATGGCTACTGGTGATAGGAGAGTGTGCTGCAACGGCTGTAAATAAGTCACCCGAAGTCATTTCTTATGATGTGCCCTTGAAGCTACAGTATTTCTTAAATGTGCGTTGCTGACAATGTTACCATTTAAATATCAGCCTTTGCTTAATTACCTTCATTTGTAATAGCATAATCAACTGTCATTTTGGCGTGTTTGCTGGCATATATTTATTTCTTGAACATTTCTTTTCACTCTAGCTTGCCTTTTGGAATGAGAATGCTTGTACAGTTCTTTTTGGTTTTGAAAAAAAAAAAAAAGTTATGTTTCAGACTAAAGCTTCTGAAATGAGCATGCTTTAAGTATGGCAGTTTGACACATGATGATTTCTGTTACTTGTGCACTAATGCGCTCAACCTAGTATATTCATTATATTGGGTGTCCCAGCTAACTTAATCAAGGACTAAAAAATGAAATACCGTAAAAACCTGAATATAATATAAACCCGCATATAATATGAGGTGCAGTTTGGGGGTAGCAAAAAAAAAAAAAAATGTTTTTGCCCGCATATAATGAGAATGTGGTAAATTTTTCGAGAGCCTTTATTTTTACAGCATTTCACACTCTTCATTTCATGGTCAGTCATCGTCTGTTGAACTTTCTTCAGAGAAGAAAGTCCTTTGTCAGACATATCCTCCTATAAGAAGTCATCTTCTGTCTCGTCGACTGCATTGGAAATGTCGCATTTCTTAAAAGAGCGGCTCACAAGCTCCTCAGGAATGCTGGCCCAAGCATCGCGATCCAGCCATGAATGATTGCTTCAGTCGCCCGGAAGCAGTTACTTCGGGGCCTCCCAACCTCATCCATTCCTGGTAACACCACTTGACAGCATCCTTAAATGGCTTGTTAATACAAACGTCTAGCGGTTGTAACTGGGACGTCATCCCTCCTGTAATTACGAGTTTGGTGCGCGATTTGCGCAGTAGCCTCTTTACTGAGTCGGCCAGGTGTCAGCAGAAAGCATCCAACACGAGCATTGAGTGGAACCCCAGCAGTGCTCCGGGCTGCCGACACCACACAAACTTGACCCAGTCAAGTGCTAAAGTTTCGTCCATCCACCCCTCGTCCTGACACCGGATGACAGCATTTTTCGGGAGTTTCTCATCTTTAGGCAGCATCTTCCGCTTAAACACAACATAGGGTGGAAGCTTGCGGTCATCTGCACTGCAGGCCAACATTATGGTAACCCGCGTCTTCTCATTTCCTGTCGATCGGACACAATTCTGCTTGCAGCCTTTTTCGTGCACTGTGAGCGCCGACGGTATGTCAAGGTACACGGGAGTTTGGTCAGAATAACAGCTTGTGGGGCGAGTTGGTGCTTAATACCCAGAACTGCGGCGCAACATAGACAAACACATAGATAGAAACACAACACAGGCACACACTACCAACTGTGATACAAAAACGGAACTTGTACTCCCTCTTTCACACTCAGCCACAAATTCCTCCTCTGCTCCCAAGTACATCACACTCGCACACCTCTTCTTTTCCAAGCAGATGTCTAGCCAACAATAAATGTTAGTTCTCAAAGCAAAGTCCATCACTCACATCATCCAAGCAAACCAGCCACAACTTCTGCCACATAGACACAAACTAGAAAACCACCACACACCTGCAGCTGCCATGAATCACATTCACATTTACTCCCAATACATCTAAACAACAAGTCCAGTTTGTGAGATTTTAACGGAAAAACACATCCAGGCAACCCTTCTTTCAAACACTGGTCACCTTGGCCAATCTGGCCAGCTGCATTGCATACCACGGTGGCTATTGCTCTACTAGCTTTCTTAGTCACAAGCACGAAATCCTTCTTAAATGCCTGGGTTGCCTTCTCTTCATAAAGGCCAGTCGGAACCACTACGAAGCCTCCTTGTTTGTACATTTAAAGAAGACAAAGGTTACCGTATTTACTCGCATAATGATCGCACTTTTTTTTTTAAAAATACTGACGCAAAATTCGGGGTGCGATCATTGCGCGGGGTAAATTTTCTACAAAAAATTTTTGAGCACCGAAAACGCAAACAAGTTGCAGGTCAGACGTCTTAGAACATATATCTCGATTACAACCAAAAATAAAAGCTGAGTAAGGCTTACCTTCGCAATAAACACTCACATTAAGCATCACATGGAGTGCACAATGCCCATTTATTTTTTTTCGTCAGTGCTCTAATCAAAGTCTGAATCCTTGCCATCCTCGCTTTCACTGCTGCACGACTCATCAGAAACGGCAGTGTCGTCGCTGGGAGCATCTTCACAATCCCACAGGAAGTCATCTTTCGTTCCATCCAAAGCGTTAGATATGCCTGTCTGCTTAAAACTCTTAGCCACTACCTTGTCGGGGATACTGCTCCACGCTTCTGTGATCCACGAGCACAGCATCTCCACGGATGGCCTTCTAATCTTTCCGCTCGGCGTCAAATCATGCTGGCCCATCGCCATCCACTCAGCATAAAGTCGTCAAACGTTGTCCTTGAACGGTTTGTTCAAAGACACGTCGAGAGGCTGCAGCAGCGAAGTCAGGCCGCCAGGAATGACTGCAATGTCCGTGCGCAGCTCTTTCAGCTTCGCACGCACGCTGTCCACAAGGTGACCCCTAAAACTGTCCAAAACCAGAAGCGAGGGAAGCAGAAATGCTCCTGGTCTTCTTCCCCAAACAGTCTTGATCCAGTCGACCATCAGGTCTGCAGTCATCCACCCTTTCATCTGTGCACGTGTATGGATGCCACGGGGAAAGTTTTCCTTCGGAATAGTCTTTCGTTTGAAGATCACGTATGGTGGCAGCTTCCGCCCGTCGGCCCTCACAGCAAGCATGACTGTGCATCGCTGTTTTTCTGCGCCAGACGTCACGAGGACGCTCCGAGCACCCTTCTCGTTCACAGTTGTATTCCGGGGCATGTCGAACGTCGGTGGAGTTTGATCGGCGTTTCCAATTTGCGACATGAGGTAACCGCATTTTTCGCGAAGCCTAGTGATGAAGTGATGGAAGTCTATCACTTTGCTTTCATACGCGGCTGGGAGCCGCTGGCACAACGACGTCCGCCGCCTCAGGGAAAGTCCATTCCGTCGCATAAAGCGAGTCGTCCAACCGGAGCTAGCGCGGAAATCCTTTGCGGCGATTCCCAGCTTCCTGGCAGTGTGCGCACCTGCATCTGTATCATTTCTAATGACACTGCACAACCATCCTTGCGCAGGCCCCTCACATATTCTAGAACCGCCTCCTCAACACGAGGGAACTTGCCCGTTTTGGGTCCACGGAAAGCCCGCCGTGTCTTGTTCGTAGCCATCAGCTTCTCGCGCTGCTTCTTCCAATAGCGTATCCTCATTTCGTCCACGCCGAAATGCCTACCAGCAGCGCGGTTGCCATGCTCCAGTGCATAGTCGACAGCCTTGAGCTTGAACGCGGCGGTGTAACTGGCATACCGCCCCATGGTGAAATGGCGTAAACTCGCACAAAAACACAAAGCACGCTACGACGCTGCCGAATTGCAAAATGGCGAACGCCGCAAAGCATGGAATCATGGGAACTCGTCGGAATGCATTCGCTGCGGGATGACTGCAGAGCAACCACCAGGCGGCTCCATGTTCGGGGTGCGATCATTACGCGGGGAATTTAAAAAATGGAATTTTGACCTCAAAATTCAGGGGTGCGATCATTACGCGAGTGCGATCATTATGCGAGTAAATACGGTATTTCTCTTCCGCAGCGATATTACATGTCGTTGGAAAGCCACAAGCTGTTCCTCGTAACTTCCGGGGGGTTTCTGCGAGATAGAAGTCTGCCGACGCAATGTAAATCTTGCTCTGCACATAAAACGAGACACCCAATTTTTTCTCGCTTTAAAGGGACAGAACACTGGAATTTCGGCATTGAAGTTTTTCTGCACAATGGAAAGATTGCTTTCTAAAGTGTTCGATTCCATAGCGGCTTTGGTAGAAACTCTGTAGAAAAGTTTGAGTTTTTCAGTCAGTAGTGCAGTGTTGTCCGATGCTCGAAGCCATGAGCAGCGGCCGTGATGACAACTGGTGGTCGACAGAAAAACATACCGAAAACAAATATAAATTTCACTTGCCAGACAGTAATTAGTAATTTTTAGCATAGCGTAGCGTCCTTTTCAGTTTCCACGCTTGAGGCTCTTATGGCACAGTAACATACTCCTCATCGACAAAAGTTTTTTGGGGCATTATTGCTGCTTTATCCACGGAATTCAAAATGCTGTGGCGCCATCTAATGACAAAAGCTGAAAGCATTCCACTCGCAATGCAAAAGGAAAGATAGCTTTTATTTAAGGGTTCACTGGAGAGAGTGCAAAATATAATAAAACGTGGCAAGCGCTCCTAGAAGAAAAAAAAGAACAGTGGGCATTTTTTGGAGATGTAGTCACGTAGGATACTACAGCGATCGTAATAAGGTTTCCCTCTAAGATGGCACCACAGTTGATTTTATGCGGTTTTCAATGCCAAATTAAAATGGTAAAGCCTTTTTCCTTTGGTATTGTCGTTATTTATTTTATTTTATCTATTTTATCAGTCGCATACGGTGTCTGCAAACGCACGTCGTGGACATGACATTCAGTTAGTATAGTGACTCTGTGCAGGCCTATGAACACGACGACTGCCACGGGGCTTTGGTCACATGCAGAACGTATCAGCTAAGATACAGATTTTGCTAAAGTTATAATAACTAAAATGTGCCACAGATGCCAACAACCGTTCTTGCCTGCAACAGCACTGTCGATGGCTGTGCCACCACAAGTTAGCGGCATCTTTGATTATACAATTTTCTCTCTTTTTTTTTTTGAATGCATTTTAAAAGCGAATCAGGCAAGATTGGAGGATAAAAGGGGCTGTAATTTATTAAAGGAGAAAAAAAAGGCTTCCTTAAGGCTGTCTGTCTGAAGCAGTGGCATAGTCATAAAATATTCACTTCAGACACTGCAAGCATAGGCATAACATTTAGTAGCAGCGAAAGGACACAGTAGGACACCGCCATCCACTAAAACCAGATTTTCTTGGTCCATTTAAAATTAAAAACTGGTTTAAATACTCCTGGTTAAACCACGGGTTCCTCCCTTCATATCGCCACCAAGGGATGAGATCTACCAGAATGTCAATCAATATCTTTATGCTTGTCTCTAGCTAAATAAACTGTCCCTTTAAAGCAGTCAATCACCACAAGTGCATGCTTTGTTTGGTGTGTTGTTGCTGGAAGTTTCGCTGGGCCGGCAAACAGGCCAAACACTGTCGACAAACTGTGTTTGCTTTTAGTTTTTGTTGCCAAAGTGTATCATACTAAGGCAACATTGCAGCAGCCTGTCTTGCTTCTCAGCTGTTTGTGCAGTGTGACAAGCTGCTGGGAAACAAGTCTGTTTGGAAACATGTTTATGGCTCGATAGCGAATGTGTTTTACTCATGTCCCTATTGTGTTGACTTGTAGTCAACACACTTGTATAGTATGTTGACTTGGCCTTTAGGTTGCTGTAGTAGCTTGTGAAAATATTGTGGCCTAAGCAAAATGAATGCTGCAGAGGAAAGTTTACTGTGCCCATCTCCCTGGTGTTTTTACTATGGCTGAAGGAACTTCTTTTTTAAACTGACAAAATAATGACTGCTTGGTGCCACTTTATTAGCAGTAGCCTGGGAATTGCATTGCTGTTTAACCTTTCTGTAGTGCATTTATGTTGTACAGTACAGCTAAAACTTTTCAATTTTGTTTTCAAGTTTCATCCTTGTTTAAAATGCTTTATAAATAAAAAAATTATAAATATATCTTATATATTAAAATTATAAATAATTATTTCTAACTGTAGTGCTGACATGACTTTGAAGTGCAGCCATTTATTTGGGTCTTTTGGGGCCAGCTCTAATCATCAGAGGTATGCCTTGCTTAGGGGTGCAGCCTCGTTCAACAGACTCCTTCTACGGTGACAAGGGAGACATGCCGCTTTCCACCACAGACCAGCGGCTACAGTCACTTGAGAAGCAACTGAACATTGAGCTTAAAGTGAAGCAGGGTGCTGAGAATATGCTCCAGATGTACAGCTCGGGACCCTCCAAGGACCGCAAGATGCTTGCTGAGGCACAGCAGATGCAGGCAGACTCCAAAGCCAAGATTGACTATATACGCATGATGATGGCGCGGCTGCGTCAGAACCAGGACAGCCACAGTAAGGAAGCCGGCGAGGGCTGCTCCAACAACCACTTTGATAGCACTACCGGGGGTAAGTGCCATGTTGGATGGATGAGCTGAAATTTGTTGTTCATCGTGACAGGTACTATAAATAAGCCCCAGAGCGAAGTTCAAAGATCCATAATTAGGTACTGACAGACAGTGTTTTTATCATTAATAAATGTTAGAGAGTAAAAGTTTTTGTATACAAAGTAACTACACTTCTATGCGTAGAGCCCATGCATCGTGTTGGGAGTGGGCATTATCATACTCCCCGCTGCTTGTCCAAAGCTGTATGACAACCTGCCATTAAGTCAGCTGAATTTTGGATAACCATTTTTCTGAGCGAACGTTGACCTTACTCAAAAGTACATAAATTAGGTAATCGAGCTGTTGGTAACTTTATCTCCTAGTCACAGCATATCATTAAAGCAGCATGGAGTGGTTGCATTGTGGAACACGTACTGTGCTATGGGTCGTGAGGTGCTTTGATGCCAGCTCCTCTGCTGTACAATAAAGGTTGTACGAGGGCTGGTTGGTGTAGCATTGCGTTGGTAAAAGCTTGTGTGCTGTTAAGGTTCACCACTTACATAAGGGGACGGCAAGGAGACCCCTTATGTATTTATGAATGCCTTAGGAACACGAAAAGCTTTTGCCAGCATAATGCTTTACGCTGCCTTAACCACAGCTGGGCCGTAGAGGAGCAGCAAATGCGCACGCCGCTACCTTCGGTGCAGCCGTGCTTTGACAAAGTGCCAAAAGCGCAAGCTGTTGCACAGAATGGTTTTTATGTACTAGTTGTTCTAGATCAATCATCGGCATTGCTTCACGGCACTGAGGGGTCATCGTAGCATTGGTTTGTTGCAAAATTGGCATTGGGCATTCCCACGTAGCATCCCAAATCATCAAATTAACTGGGGTGATGCAGGCCACAACTTTGAAAATATCTAGTCGAATTTAAAATTGTGAGATCACAAAAACTTCTTTGAATTATCCAAGATGTTTAGTTACGAATTCTTATTTTGCACATATGCAATGTCTCAACATTGCCCGTTATGTCGATAGGGCTTGTTTCTTGAAGGGCTCGGAGTCCAGAAATACAAGACTAGAGAGAATGCAGCCACACAGTGCTGCTAGATGTTGAATATCCCAGTAAAAAAGTCTGCACAGGCCTCCTTGTGTTTGCAGAGGGACTGTAGTAAATATCGTCCATCTACAATCACTGTAAAAACTATATTAGCACACAGTGCCACCTCCAGATGATATGTTTGAGGTTATGCCTCCTCCTGCTTGGTTATTGGAGTTCCTTGGGTTATGGGCCTCCTGAGAGAGTGTGCACACTCCTCTGATAGCAACCTTTGATGTCACTCCCCTATCATAGAGGGGCCACACCAGCTAGCAGTGTATCCAGCACAGGGGTTCTCAACTTGGTTCCACGAGCACCCACACTGGCCTGTCCCGCATTCCTCCCACTTCTTGGGGAAATGTGTGGACCAGACACGATTCGTAAAGCTTCATTTTAGAGCATCGGCTCTTCTTATCCTTAGTTGTTCCTCACTATCGTATCACTGGCATCAGCCATCGACTACATAGACCTCAGCAGTGGGCCAAAACATTTCTTGCGGCTATTGTGTGCTTGGAGTTACGAGGTCTGAGCGTGAATGAGAGATGGGCACTTTAATAAAAAACTGATTGTTGAAAGCGAGAAAACAAACGAATACTTACACAGTTGAACTGAACTATAAAAAAAGAGCTAAAAGGGTCCATTCAAAAGCAGCATCGTCGATTGTGATGCTTATGACGGCTGAGTGTGATTTGAAGGTTGGGGGGAGCTATTCTAGACACATAAGGAGTGTTGCATATTGTGGAGAGGCACTTACTATCCAGGAGCAATTGTTTGCATTAAAGCACTTAATGAAACCACAATATGTTGTCGCTTGATTTTCACCTCAAATTATAGACAGCCATAGTCCAGACATTTATTAAATAACATTGATGGAAATGGTTTTCAGCACCTTTCAGCATCTAATAATTCACTTTCAAATAATTTGAACATTTTTTTTCTGCTCCCTTGAAGGCCAGATTAACTATATTTTACTCTGTATAAAGTCCTGTGTGTAGTCTTTTTGTGGCTGTTTTCTGAAGACATATTTAATTTTTAAAGGAAATGCTTGTATTTAGTTTGATACTTGTCAGTGACATTTCATAATTATTTTGGACTTAGTTTGCAGCTGAATTTTAGCATGATAAATTTACAATCTAAAAATATTTGCTTACCCTTACAGAAGACCTAAGAGTACTGTTATGGCTTGACTGTAACTGAGGTGTCATGTCAAATCCATTGCTTAGCTTGACTCTGAATGCTTATATGTGCACATGCTGATGGGTAATGTATATATCTCCTTGCATGAACAAAAGGCTGATGCCAAAGTGATTTATTGAGCTTTCTTTGTTTTTGGTTATGCATTTCACAGAAACTTGGGAATGACCAGACTCTCACCTTTGCAGGTAAAATACCCGAAGTCATGTCACCGGTAGAGCTTCAGATAGAAGATCTTCGTCATCGGCTCAAGGTAGAGTGTGCTGTTGTAGAAGGAGCGAAGAATGTGCTCAAGTTGTGCCAAGCTGCAGGGAAAGTTACAGATCGCAAAGTCTTCCAAGAGGTGAGTAACTTGACCATTTGCAAATGCAGGCATGTCATTATGCACCCTGGCACAAGTACATTGGCTTATGCAGCAGAACTCCGCTATAGTAAACTTCGATTCAAGGGAAACTGCAGTCCTGTTTTGCCTTCCATAGATGACTGCATTTCTTTTTCTTGCCTCCGAGTTACTTTCTTTTCTTCTTTCTGCATGGTTCTATTGTGCCAGTGTGCCGAAACTGTGAAGTTTTGCTATTTATTAGGAGTACATGCAAGTAATGTCCAACAAACATTAATGGAGCGCCATCTAACTACAATTTTACTGATCACAGCAAACAGGTGCATTGTCTGCCCGGTGAATCGCTAGCTTTGGCAATATGGCCACCATATGCACCCTCAGCGATTTGTCAGCTTTGGCAGCAAATGGGTTAACTCTAGTTTTAGCAGTGTTGGGAACAAGTCTAAGCTTATCCAAACCAGTCCATCCGATAAGCTCCGTTTGAATTTGAAAAGCAGCTTTCATGATGGCAAGGGACCAGTTGACGGTGAGAGCGAAGCCCATTTGCATCTGTTTTAGGGTGAAAAAAAATAATAAAATTGGAAAAAAAAAAAATTTTTGTGGTATTGCTGTTGTCTACTTCAGTCCAAAAAGTCAAACTTTTGGACTCCAAAGAGTCTGAAATATCATTTCTCGATATATTCATGTGGACGGTTCCAGGCTCAGTAAAGTCTGAAATATTGGGCAGGTATGAATAATTGGAGACCGAAAAATCAATTGGCTATGTAGCTGGCTTGTATACTGCTTTTATGTGCGAAGTTTCTTCCTTTGTGTCAAGGCAGGTAGCACAGCTTTGGCTCGTTGAGGGAGCCTCTCCAGCTTTCTGCAAGCTCAGGTGGACTAGCATTCTTTTGAACTTTGACTGCTGATGCATTGCAAGCTCAGGAAGCCTACCTTGGACATACTCTTCTACACAACTTCTTGCTGGCCTAGGCAGCCTGGCATTTCCCTGATCTTGGCTCTGCATGCCAACCCTGCAATGTGGATACGTTCAAAGCCCTGTTAGCTTGCCATTTCTTTAAAGGGGTAGAGGGACCAAATTTGTGTTGAAAATAGTGCGTAGCTATTCTGTAAACATAGAACACAGTGTTAGAAGCACGAAATCGCATTGCATAGTTACTTATCATATTATCAGTAAGCAGCAGTTCTGATTTCAGTTCGAAGTTGCCAGGTTTTTACTTGCCGTCAGAAAGCAGAAGACATAAACATTGAAATGTCTCGTGGACCAAAAGCCCGTGACGTCAACAAGTTGCTGCATCGTCTGCTTTTCACGTGCTTGTTCTGTCACTGTGGAGTTGCACTCTGGAACAGTTGGTCAACAAGCATCTGCCAACACGATGTTTGCATCGTATTGGCGATCCTCTCACACCGCGCCAACACAAACTATTCAGAAACATGTCATTAGCGCCCGCCAACAGCTGTCGCCAACTTGCTCTCCGACAGTTGGGCAACACCATATCACACCGTGGAAACGTGTTGCTCATTGCAGCGTTGATGTTGGGACCCACTCGCTTCGCTAGAATTTCACCCGAATTTCTGTGCTACAGTAGAACCCCGCTGATACGTTTTTCACGGGACCGTAAAAAAAACAACAGCAGGGAAACGTAAGAGCCAAAAAGAAGGACAAATTGAAAAATGACAGCAGTGGGCAAGTGAACGCATGATTACTACCATGCTAGCGCTTAAAAAAGTCGTGCAGCGTTGTCTGTCGCATTTTCTCGCGTCCCGTGAGCACAACTCGTTTTTCCAATACTTGCAGTGCCGTGTGGCTCTCGCGGCCGTCGCAAACATACCATATAAACTCGTGTAAGGGCCGCACCTGTGTATGGGCCGCACCCCCACTTTTGACTAGATAAAATTGCTAAAAAATATTCTAGAATTTATTCGTGTAAGAGCCGCACCCCCACTTTTTCAAAGCGCGTGCCAGATGCACCCGCGCTCGCCGTGTTTACGTGGCAGTCCGAAACACTGCGCGCGCATCGGAACAGCGGCACAACCGCTTGTTCTCTTCCTTGCTTTGTCAGCCCCATCGGCACCTCGTCAGGCCTCGTCTCGTCATCCTCGTGTTTATCGTGCACCTCTGGGGATTGCTTGGTGGCTCAAGCCTGCTCGACTTGCGTGTCTGCATAGCCGTTGTACCTGGCCAGGATGGGCAATTACTTGAACAGTTATACTGCAGTGTTCAAGCTAAAAGTCATCAACTATGCCCTGAAGCACGGTAAGCGCGCAGCAGCAAGGCACTTTGACGTCGACGAGAAGAATGTGCGACGCTGGTGCAACCAGAAAGATTCGTTGGCAAGCACGTCAGGCACTAGACGCGCCTTCCGGGGTAAGCCCTGTAAATTCCCGGAGCTTGAAGTAGAGCTCGCCAGCTATGTCTCCGAGGTGCGAAGCAACGGGTATGCTCTGTCCACCGACATGCTGCGTTTCAAGGCACTAGAGCTGGCGCGTGCAAAGAGTATTCCTCGCGAAGATTTTAAAGCAAGTGCTGGTTGGGCGCGGAGATTTATGATGCGCAACAATTTGTCCATTCGGCGAAGGACAACAATGTGTCAGCGGCTTCCTCACGAATACGAAGACAAGCTGCTGAATTTTCAGAAGTATGTTATCGCAGTGCGACAGCAGAATCAATATTGCTTATCGCAAATTGGAAACGCAGACCAAACTCCGGTATGGTTTGACAGCCCAGAAAACTGCACAATCGACTTCAAGGGGAGCAAGAGTGTCACTGTGCGTACAACTGGTGCAGAGCGGCAGCGTTGCACAGTGATGTTATGCATTACGGCAGACGGCCACAAGTTGCCGCCGTATGTTATTTTCAAGCGGAAGAATATTCCCAATGAGCAGCTCCCTCGAGGCATCGTCGTACGCGCTCAAGAAAAGGGCTGGATGAACGACACCCTCGTGTCCGATTGGATTCGATCTGTGTGGAATAAGCGCCCCGGTGCCATGCTGGCAAAAAAATCCCTGCTTGTGCTGGATAGCTTCCGCGGGCATTTGACTGAGGAGGTGATGGACGAGCTTCGAAAAGCCAGAACGGACATGGCAGTCATTCCAGGGGGGCTTACTGGTATGCTACAGCCCCTGGATGTGAGCGTCAATAGGCCTTTCAAGGTTGCGTTCCGTCGGTGCTATACGGAATGGATGGCGAACGCCACCCATGAAAAGACTCCTACCGGACGGCTCAAGAGAGCTCCCTTGGCGACTGTTGCGGAGTGGATTGTCAGCGCATGGGGCTCTGTTTCTCCTGAAGTCATTTTTAAGAGTTTCAAAGTAACCGGAATTTCCAACGAACTTGACGGCACCGAAGATGACCTCGTGTTTGAAGACCGAGCATCCGAGGAAACGGACCAGCCAGCCTCGAGCTCCGAGAACACGGCAGTGAGTGAGGAAGAGCCTAAAGCCAAAATAAAGGCATTTTCAATTCTATGCATACAATCGTCATTCATTTTCTTTTGGCAACGCAAAAAGTTTTATTTTTTATTCGTGTAAGAGCCGCACCTTCAAAACACTCGCCCGAATTTTTAAAAAAAAGTGCAGCCCTTACACGAGTTTATACGGTACCTTCTGAGAAGGTCTAATGCCGCTACAGCCGAAGTGAAGGTGGGCTCAGGCAGCGGCTCAACCTCCTCCTTTCGTCGCCACTGTTGTGCGCGTCGACACACTCGGCCACGATCTGGTCAATGGTCATCATCTCAGAGGTGACAACGTAGTCGTCTACAGAAACAACGCTGTACACGATCCCGTAGGTGCCAACTGCTTCCATGGCCGTGTCGAGTTCGCAGTCCTCGGTGCTTACAGGTTCTGCTGCGCAGTCTGCATCGCCGAAACACTTTGCAAAACAGTTTTTGACCGTTGCGGCAGTGACAGCGCTCCATGCCGTATCCAAATAATGCATGGCATCAAGAACTGTAATGCCAGTCGGCTGCTGCCCGCAATCCACTGAGGCCAGGGATCGCTTCACTATGCACTTTCTGTAAAAATGCTTGATATTTTTTATGATGCCAGCATCCAAGGGTGGCTTGTTGTGTTGGCCGGAAGGTACACCACCTTGACGTTCCGCAGCGACGTAGTGTCCTTAGGGTGCGCGGAGCAGTTGTCTAAAAAGAGAACAACCTTTCTTCCCTGACTGCTCATTTTCGAGCCCATGTAGGACAAGAACTCCTCAAATTGCGCACGTCATCCAGGCTTTGCTGTTGTTCTTGTAGTTACAGGGCAAGTACCGGATGTTTTTCAGGCACCGTGGGCTTCGAAATTTTCCAATGACCCACGGCTTCATCATCTTGGAGCCATCCTAGTTGCAACACAACAGCACGGCGAGGCGTTCTTTGCTGCTTTGCCCGCCATGGCAAGCCTCGCCTTTAAAGCTCAGCGCCTTTGATGGCTGTACGTTATAAATGAGGCCCGCTCATCGGCATTGAAAATATCCCTGGGTTCGTAGCCCTCGATAATGCCCGCCATGGACTCTTTCCAGTTTTCTACGGTAGCAGTGTCCACGCTTGCAGCCTCCCCGTTCACGGTTCGATAGCAAATTTCATCATCATCATCATCAGCCTGACTATACCCACTGCAGGGCGAAGGCCTCTCCCATATTTCTCCACTTAACCCGGTTCTGTGCTAGCTGCATCCACTTGACCCCTGCGAACTTCTTAATCTCATCCGCCCACCTAACTTTCTGCCGCCCCCTGCTACGCTTTCCTTCCCTTGGGATCCATTTTGTTACCCTAAGCGACCATCGGTTATCCTCTCTTCGCACTACATGTCCTGCCCATGTCCATTTCTTCTTAATTTCCACTAGAATGTCGGTAACTTGAGTTATTTCTCTGACCCACTCAGCACGCTTCCTATCTCTTAATGTTACCCCTACCATTTTTCGTTCCATAGCCCTCTGGGTTGTCCTCAACTTAAGTAGAACTCTCTTGGTTAGCCTCCACGTTTCAGCGCCATAGGTGAGTACAGGTAAGATGCAACTGTTATATACTTTCCTCTTTAGCGATACCGGTAAGCTGCTAGACATAATCTGCGAGTGCTTGCCAAATGCGCTCCATCCCAATCTTATTCTTCTTATTTCCTTTTCATGGTCCGGATCTGCGGTTACTACCTGTCCTAAGTAGACATACAGTACAACCTCGTTAATTCGAAGTCATCGGGACCGCGAAAAATCTTCGAATTAAGTGGGTTTTCGAATTAACCAAACACACCAAGAAATAAGACTTAGGCAAAAAATTCGTTGCAGAAAGGTGTTACCTTTATTCGGCATATTTTGAATTACTACTGAAAGTAATCAGAGATGCTGGTTTGCCGCGTCCGGTAGTTTGCGGCTCCTAAGGTCATGCTCTAGAGTTGGTCAAATAGACGAAACATCTCTGAACTTCCACCGCGGCACTCAACAAAACTGCGGATAACGTTCAGCGATCCGATAACTTCACCAAGAGCAGGTGCTCGGGGAGGCTCGTTGGTGTCGTCGTCGCTATCGTCGCTGTCATCGCGCATGTTCGTACCAGCAGTGATCTCACTCTCCAAGTCAGAGTAGCCAGTCTGCTCTTCGCTCTCAATGTTGATATACTCGGCGAAGCCGACTGCGTTGGACTCGTCCTCTGCGCAGAGCGCATTGATGCGGTCGCAATACTCTGCTCCTTCTTCGTCAAGGTAGTAGTACATGGGTGGTCTGCATCGGCATCAACAGTGCTTTCACTGGAAAAACCAGCGTGTTCAAAACACCGCCTGATCAATGTGGGCTCCACTTGTTTCCAAGCGTACACCATGAGGCATATGGCTCCGAGGAGGTCGATGGAGTACTCCTTGCCATTGTCGTAGCAAAGGAGCATGCGCTTGAGTAGGTGGTACCGATAAATCTTAAAAAGTCTTAATAAATCGTTAAAGTCTTGTACTTTGGCATTTCTGCACTGCTACGGTCACAAAGCTAGCACTTCTGCACAGTCCCGCCCAAAAAAACGGCACAGTAGCCGACCCCTAACCACAGCGCACAACACAAAGAAATAATGCAGGCGAGACCGGCGCGGCAGTGGTGGTGGCGTACTTGCAGCGTCGGAGGCACGGGGGAAGAGTGGGCGAAGCACACCAAGGGATGGAGTGGGGGCAAGGTCACGTGATAAAAACCGGTATGCCCGCTGTGTTGCAGTGAAGCACGTCTTCTCCTCTGCAGGCGTGTGTTTCGGCGGTGCGCGAGGCGCACTGTGGACCGATTTTTGTGCAGAGAGTGCTCCGGCTGGGGCGCTTCGCCTATAAATCATCACCATTACTATGTGGCTTTGCCTCGCTGCTCCGTAGGGCCGTCGTTCCGCCGGGTTTGCGGCGAAACATGGATCAGGCATTGCCGCATAGCAGTCCAAATTTTCGAATTAACCGGTCTGGCACAGGCCGCCTGTTCGAATTATCCGGCCAAATTTACATTGGAAAATACGGGACCGCAGAAAACCTTCGAATTATCCGGGATTTCGAATTAACCAAGTTCGAATTATCGAGGTTGTACTGTATTCGCCTACTACTTCCAGTACTTCGCTACCTAATGTAAACTGCTGTTCCTTCCCGAGGCTGTTGAACATTACCTTAGTCTTCTGCATATTGATTTTCAAGCCTACCTTTCTACTTTTCCTGTCTAGGTCATCAATCATTATTTGTAGTTCATCTCCCGAGTTGCTTAGCAAGGCAATGTCGTCAGCAAATCGCAGATTACTGAGGTATTCTCCATCTACCCTTATCCCTAACTGCTCCCATTTCAAGTCTCTGAATACTTCCTCTAAGCAAGCTGTGAATAGTACTGGGGAGATTGTGTCTCCTTGCCTAACACCTTTCTTTATGGGAATTTTGTTCCTTTCTTTATGCAGAACTATGGTTGCTGTGCAGCCACTGTATATATCTTCCAGCACTTTCACGTACGGCTCGTCTACCCCTTGATTTCGCAATGCCTGCATCACCACCGAGGTTTCAACTGAGTCAAATACTTGTTCGTAATCAATGAATGCTATGTATAAGGGCTGGTTATATTCCGAGCATTTTTCTATCACCTGATTGATGGTATGGATATGATCGATAGTAGAGTACCGTTTCCGCAACCCTGCTTGATTGAAGTCTAAGGTTGTCCTGATTCTATTAGCTATTACCTTAGTAAATACCTTATACGTAACATACAGTAAGCTGATTGGTCTAATTTTTAAGGTCCTTAGAGTCCCCTTTCTTATGAATGAGGATAATGTTTGCATTCTTCCATGGTTCCGGTACAGTCGATGACATCAGGCACTGCGTATACAAGGTGGCCAGTTTTTCTAACACGATATCCCCCCCGTCCTTCAGCAAATCCGTAGTTATCTGATCCTCTCCAGCTGATTTCCCCCTTTTCATAGTTTCTAATGCTTTCTTGGCCTCGTCCTTCGTCACTGGTGGAACGTCTGAATGTTTTTCCCTACCGCCAATCTCATTACGGTCCTGACTACTTTGGCTACTGTAGAGATTTGTATAAAACTCCTCCGCTACTTTGACTATCTTATCCATATTCGTGGTGACGTTGCCCGCCTTGTCCCTTATCGCATACATCTGGTTTTTGCCTATGCCCAATTTCTTCTTTACCGCTTTAAGGCTTCCCCCGTTCTTTACAGCATGCTCAATTTTCTCCATGTTATACTTCCTTATATCGGCCACCTTGCGCTTATTGATTAGCTTTGATATCTCGGCCAATTCGATCTGGTGTGTTGGATTGGAAGCTTTCATTCTCTGGCGTTTCTTAATCAAATCTTTCGTCTCCTTAGACAGCTTACCGGTATCCTCTCTAACTGTCCTACCGCCTACTTCTACCGCACACTCAGTAATGATATCTCTGAAATTATTGTTCCTTGCTTCTAGGGTAATGTCGCCATCCTACTTTAGGGCTGAATACCTATTCTGTAGCGAGATCCTGAACTCTTCTGCCCTCCCCCTCACCGCTAATTCGTTGATGGGTTTCTTTCTTACTAATCTGTTGCGTTCCTTCTTCAGATTTAGGCTAATTCGGGACCTCACCATCCTGTGGTCACTGCATCGCACTTTCCCAATTACCTCTACACCTTGCATAATGGCGGGGGTTGAACACATTATGAAGTCGATTTCATTTTTAGTCTCCCCGTTCGGACTTTTCCATGTCCATTTCCGGTTCTTCCGTTTGCTGAAGAAGGTATTCATGATTCGTAAGTTATTGCGCTCTGCAAACTCAACTAGTAACTCCCCCCTGCTATTCCTAGAACCAATTCCATAGTCACCTACTGCCTTGTCTCCTGCCTGCTTTTTCCCTACCTTGGCATTGAAGTCGCCCATTAGTACAGTATACTGCGTCTTTACTTTTCGCACTGCCGATTCTACATCTTCATAGAAGCTTTCAACTGCCTGGTCATCATAACTACATGTAGATGCATGGGCCTGTACAACCTTCAGTTTATACCGCTTATTAAGCCTAATTACGATGCCTGCAACCCTCTCATTAATACTATAGAATTCATCTATATTACCCGTTATATACTTATTGACAAGGAAACCTACTCCTAGTTGTCGCCTCTCTGGTAAACCTCGATAACACAGTACATGCCCATCCTTCAGTACAGTATATGCTTCATTCGGCCTCCTAACCTCACTAAGCCCTATGACATACCATTTCATGCCGTCTAGTTCCTCTAACAGCACTGCTAAACTAGTTTCACTAGCTAGGGTTCTAGCATTAGGGTTCTAGCAAATTTCATGCCTTCTCTTAAAGCGGTCAATCCAACCGTTTGACGCACTGAAATCGTTGATCCCAAGCTTGTCTGCTATCTCCAGCGCTTTTTCGCGCATTATGGTGCCATCAAAATTCACACCTGCAGCTCTGGCTTGCTTGAACCATGTGTAAACAGCCTCATCAAGCTGCACGTGCCCTGCACTGCAGGCTTGCTTGCTTTTGATGTCGAATGACCAGGCATTTCCTTCGATCTCGTTTCTTTTCGAAACAATAGAGTTCAAGGTGGATGGTGCAAGTCCAAGATCTTTTGCTATGCACAGCCGTTTCCACGTCTGGTTTGCATCCACGGTGCGAAGAATGTTCAGCTTTTCCTCCAAGGAGAGCGCTTTGCGCTTTCTTGATTCCATCACTGTAACAAGTTCCCGCGCTGCGGCGCTAACCCACAGCGATTTACGTTGCAGCGTGAAAGGGTCGGCATGGCGTCAGGTGGGCGATTGAGCGCGCTGGACGCGTGTGCACACAACCACGGTACGAATTCACTTCTTGCGTATCCCACAGCAGGAAAATACACGCAAAATGATTCCTAGCCGGTGGCATGAAACGATGCAATGATATGTGGAAGGAGTCCGAAGTACGAAGTCAGCTGCGCAAGCACCAACCACACAAAGGAAGCAGCATGGGAGAACGAAAAATGGCACGATAGGTAAAAAAGATGCAAAAAAAAAAAAAGGCGCGACTGCTGATGATGATGACGTCACCTGCCCGAGCGCTGCGAGCGCCTTCTGTAGACATGCCAGCAACGACAAGCCAGGCCAAGCCAGGCCAAGTCAATTGGCCTTAAAAGTAAACATGGCTGTCGCTGCTTGTTACTCAGCCTGCCAGTTAGCGACGTATGATGCGGGAACGTGCCCGAAGTTACGACGTAACAGCGGGGTTTCTAATGCATAGAACATTATGTGAGTCATGCCGGGACTTGATCATAAGAACGCAGCAGCCGGGAACGCAACAGCGGGGTTCTGCTGTATTTGAGGGGCTGGGAAAAATGCAATAGCGAAGAGGCTTTCCTTTGTCTAAACTTGCTTTGACTTGAAGAAGGGCGTGTAAATGCTCACGGGTTGTTCGCACAGCTTTCGTGCACAGTTTTGAGCGCCGCTTTCATGTGTGCAAATCTGGTGAGTGTGGAGAGAAAATTCACAAAGTGTATCTAATGCAAATGACCATTCAGTATAGTAGTCTTGGCTACAGTGAACTGAAATCGACAATTGCTTACATCACAGAACGCGCATACAATCACCACGAAGCGTCGGTGTGACCCTCTCCGCTAACCAATGCGGAGTAGCTAGCAACAGTTGTCGGTGCTGCTTGTGCGGAGCAGATTAGGCTGATTGAGGATAGTCGCTGGACACACGCCTACTGAGCTTATTTTATTATGAGCTGGTCTTTCTAGCAAAGCGGCGATGAAAGGTGAACCTTCCAGCATTGACCCATTCTGAATTGCAGGCTAGTGAAACCGACTAGGCCTAGTTGCAAGTAAGGCAGGCAGAGATCGAGCAGCGCAGTTTGTTGCCTGGCGCACACGTGGGAGGTGCCATTGCCGAAAGCTCCGCAGTTGTGCAGGCATCTGCTGTTGTACGAGTATAGCAGGCAATCCTTATAGTAACATTTGTCTTTTCTCATATAAATGTGAGGTGCTACACCAGGCAGCAGCAGTACACTGCTGTGGTTCCTGGCCACTCCTGTCTCAGCTATGGCGACCGACAACAACACCATCTGCCGATCATCGGTGCGCCATCGTCAGCAGCCTTTACAAGTTTTAGTGAATGAAAAAGGCCACCATGTGCAGTTTTGGCTACAGTGTCATCCGTGCCTTAGAATGCTGCCACACTGGTATGCACGAGCGCAATGGAAGAACCTTAAGGAGCAGACAAGTATTTGCAAGGTTGCTCGGGTTGATGACAACAAATCTCAAAGCATCGTCTCTTACGTTAGAAAACTGTGTAATTACGTCACAAATACCTGATCATGTTTATTTCAGTGAATCTACGTCACAGTCAAATGTGGTAGCGACGAGTTTGGGATGCGAGAGCTAGCATTTCCACTAGCTTTAAATTAAGATTGAAATATTTTCGACATCTCCCTTGACTGTGATGGTCTTCGCAAACAAAAAAAGTGCACGACAAGCTTTGCATTTCGTTGTAATTTGGTGTCTCTACCCCTTTAATATAAACTTGACATGCTGAGCCATCACGATTGCCAAATAAAAAAATGCCGTCTAGTGTGACATTTCTCAGTTCTTGGTTGGACACACTGGTCACTATATCTGGCACCCAGAGAGTCAAGTTAGCCTTCTAGAAACGTGCGTTCTGTGGACAAACAACTGCTCCTTGCCCGGGTTGCCATACAGTCTCACTGCTTTTGCTGTAGTTCTTGCGCCTACTTTCTCTTCTGTGTGCTTTGTCTCTTTTCCTGGACATGTTAACGCTAAGATTCTTGAGATTTTTGGGTTCTTTGGAATGCTTGCGTGCATGTAGGAATAGAGTGATGGTGAGATACATGTGGTTTTATTGGAAATTTTGAAAGCTGTTGGGGTTCCTTAATGCCAAAATGAGCACTAGGTGGACAGATGAGCAAGTATTTACCACGATGGGGTGTTATTTGGCATCATGGTGCAAGTTTCATGCTATGGAAAAATGGTGTCGGGGCACATTCGGAGTTCCCGGGCTCAAACTGGACTGCGGTGTACGCGGTATATGCTTTTTGATGGAGGAGAAACTCAAAGGCATTCGTGTGCTGTGCGATGTCTGTGCACGTTAAAGATCCGCAGTTGTTTGAAATTATTCCTTAGCCCTCCACTACGGCTCCTCTTTCTCTCTTTCCTCATTTTCCTCCCTTCCCTTACAACGCGGTTTAAGTGTCCATCAAGAAGTGTGGCAGATACTATGCCTTTCCTTTCATGGAAACCAATTTACATTTACTTAACTGCAGCAGACGGGAAGGCTGTCTGTCGCAGTTGTGCCTGTAATGAATAGGGGTCAGGTTTTAACAAGATAAGTAAGGTGTTTTAGATGTGCTATTATGTTAAAAAGAAAACTATTTGTTTGCATAATGGGTGAACTCGGATAATGAACTCACCATGTTTACATCGTAGTGTCTATTTTACATTTACATGTTCTGTACTTGCACGATGCAAGTCCACTATTGTTTGCTACGAAGAGAGCCGTAGAGCACCATAGGGTCCTTGATATCTCATGTGTCACTTTTATTGCCGGTACTATGCTCTGATTTTGTAAGTTGACTCTGTCCTCACTTTTAATTTACTACCTTAAGAAACAGGTAGACTTACCACAGTAAATCTGGCAGTTTGTAGGAAGGAAGGGGGAGGAGTATCGTTTAGGAGTGCTTGGTTTTCTTTATCCACAGGAATGCTTTTGTGTGCAAATTCATCTTTTTATTTTTGCTTCAGAGAAAACATCTGTTTCCTTATGAAATTTTGGACCTTACTTTTCGTCATTCTTCTCTCAGGCACAGAACAGCTTGGTTGAATCAAGTGAGAAACTTGATCTGATTCGCCGGTCATTGGAGCTGCGACGTGCAGAGCTGTTACCGGGCAGCGCCAAGTGGCTATTGCTCAAGCGTGAGTTGGAGTCTAGCCAGCTGGTGAGCCCCTACACTCCATCCATCGTGCCACATGGGCCCCGAGCAGAGCAGCCCGGCTCCTTCGCGTCTCCATTGACCCCACTGGCGGCCAGCCCCACCATTTCTCTCTCAAAGCCAGCTTCTGTCACGGGTCAGCTTCAAGTCAGGTGGGCCTTATCTCTACATCAGAAGTGATACCCTAAGGTGTCTGTTACTGTAGGCAATGACCAGTTCGATGTCTGACTGTATGTATGTATGTATGAAGTATGTATGAAGTGAAATGAAGTTTTTTCATTGCTCCAGAACAGACGAAGCAAATTGTTTTCATCGTGCTTCATTTTATGATAAAGGAACCCCTTAATTGAAAAAATATGGTTGCGTTGGTTTGGAGCTGCTGTCATGGCATCTGCAGTTGGCATTGAATAGTTAAGTGTCATTACAGCCAGAGATCTGGTGGATTCATCGTGGTCATCATCATTGCCAGTTCCCATGATTTCAGGCAAAACTTTAGCCTTCTTTCTCAGCGCAACTCGCTGGTTAACGATATTCCTCTAGCTTACCATTGCGTTGAAGCCACTGCATTCTTGGTACATGAAAGACTAGTGACTTAAATAAATTGCATTGGGTCCTCGATGCTACATGAACTGAAGATTCACTATTCAGCAGGTTCAACATGACTGAGATCCAAAGCGCAAGGTTAGTATTCCTTGTGACTTTAAAAATTGGCGTGTAATGCATGCCACGATCAATATGTCAAGAGACTAGCAGGTCTAAGTTGTTAATATTCGACTGCCTTGTTAGGCCCAATGGGTTGAATATAGGTTTGACCAAAATCGGCTGGGGCCGTCCGAGAATTTTGCTGTTAATGATTTCTGCTTGTTAGTATGTTCAGAAAACCTAGGCCATTGTGCGGGTGATGACTTGTGCGACACACAAAATGAGATTGCTTTGCTTCTTGTGATTTGGCCACAGTGCAGAATCCTGTGTTTGTACACGTGTCACCGACAACCCAGTGCTGCCCTGCTCTTTTCTCTTTCATACCTGATGATTGCTGCTCCTAAAGCATTTGCATGACTTTAAGGGGAGACACGGGGGTTTGCGGCCGAAAAATGACCAAAAAATTGACTTTTCAAAGTATTTTTTTTCCGAATCTAGATGTTCTGAGGAACCCATACATAAAATATTATAACTGTCAGTTAAGTATTTATTGACTTATTGCTCTTCAAAGTCATCAATGTGACAGTTTTCCTCGCGAAAATGACTGAAAAAACGGTCAAATTCAAAAGCGTGCCATACAAGAACGCCGCTGCGGAGCGCCACCATTTTGGTTTCGTTTGAAGCATGAAGCTCTCTGCTATCCGTTTTTAGTGGGAAACCGTGCATGCGTCTGGCAACAGGAGAGCCACAAGCCAGTAAAAAAATAAAGAATACTCGCACCGCATTGGCGCTTTTGTGTCACGTGCTACGAATCCTGCCTCTCTATTGGACACTGCGAAATCGTCTGCTAAAAAGATACAAAAAAACGGCATCGCGTCCGCCATTTTGGATTGAGCTTTCTCGAACACGCTACAAGGCTACGATGGCTGGTGGTAATAGAAAGTTCCGCACTGCGCACGCATTCGGAAAGAAGAAAAAACGACGGCAACCGCGCCCGCAACGGCTGCAGTCACGCGAAATGCTGCCGGATGCACCGACATCGGAGACCGCCGACACTTCGAGCCCTGCTGCGGCGTCTTCTCAAGATGCTGCAACAACCGACGGAGCCGGGAGAGCCGTCCGTGTAGACACGCCTTTTCTGTCCGACGCCGATAGAACAGAACTAGAACATCGCGCGACGGAGGCACAGCGTGAACTTTCGTCAGTTTCAGGCACTCGGCGAAAGCGGTCTCTTTTGGGATCAACGATCGAAGATGCGCCCGCGTCAGGAACGCCGTTCACTGTGCTAACCCTAACCTCCGTGAACGAGCTACTTGAGTGCGTGAAATGCAAAGTGTGCGGCGGTTCCGTAAGCATTGCAAAAGGTGAGCTGGAATTTGGGCTTGCTGTTAAGCTCGCGCTCAATTGTGAAGTCTGTGGGCAGGTGAAAACCACTTGGAGCTCGCCTAGGGTAGGCACGAACGCAACCTGCAAGCCTTTCGAAGTCAACGTTCTCGCCGCGCGTGCTGCTGCAAGCACGGGGAACGGGCAGACCGCGTTGAATGACATTTTCTCCGCGCTCAATATTTCGCGGCGTGGTATGCACTGTAAAACATACCAAGACTACTTGAAAGGCAAGTTAAACCCTGCTGCTCTGAACGCTGCCGCACAAGTGATGATTGACTGTGCTGATACTGTGAAACTTACCTACCGAAACCTGAACTTTGGACACACGGGAAATATAGCTGTGTCGTTCGATGGAACGTGGCTCACTCGGGGCCATTCCTCACATGTATGTGTTAGGACTGTAATTGAGCTTTTTACGGGCTATGTTCTCGATTTTGTGGTTTTGTGTAATTTCTGCCTGGGATGCCGCTTTGGTCCTAAGGAGGGCGAACCAAACTTTGAAGCGTGGCAAGCGGGCCACAAATGCCAGAAAAACACCTCCAGCAAGCCAGGTGAGATGGAAGTTGAAGCAGCCAAGATTCTGTTCAGCCGGTCAATTGAAAAGTATGGACTGTGCTATGTAACCATGCTTTGTGATGGTGACAGCCGCGCCTTCAACAGTCTTCAAGACGCGAATGTGTACGGATATGTGCAGATTCAAAAAGAAGACTGCACCAACCACGTCAGCAAGAGGATGGGAACAGCACTTAGAAACCTAGTGCATAAAAGGAAGGGAGAAAATGGACCAAGCCTCAGCGGGAAAGGAAAGTTGACTGGTGAGCTCATTACAAAGCTCACCATGTACTATGGCTGGGCACTGAAAACGCACCAGGGTGACATTGACAAAATGCACAATGCGGTGCTTGCTACATATAGCCATGTGACATCAACGGATGCAGAGCCAAACCATAGTCTCTGCCCTCAAGGGCAAGAATCCTGGTGCAAGTATAACCAGGCTTTGGCTAAAGATGAGCCACCACCAAAGCACCGCTATAATTTGCCAGAGTATGTCGCAGCTGCACTGAGGCCTGTTTTCATCCGCCTCTCCGACAAGAAGTTGCTGCAGCGCTGCCAAAGGGGAAAGACCCAAAACTCAAATGAGAGTCTCCATTCCATCATTTGGTCCCTGGTGCCCAAGACTAAGGATGCCTCATTGTTTGCAGTGCAATCTGCTGTGGCCGAAGCAGTCATTAGATTCAATGCCGGCAAGGAATGCGCTACCAAAGCCATTTTGCAGCAGCTGAGCGTGAACCATGGCACTATAGCCATTGAAAGGTCAGCCGAGAAGGATAGGCGTCGGCTTGCGGCATCTGATGCAAAGCATGCACGCGCAGAAAGCTTCCGCAGTGCAATGAAAAGAAAGCGCACAGTTGTAAAAGACAGTGATTACATGCCTGGTGCATTCTAGAGGTCAGCCCTTTCGTATCCATGGTTGCTTTTGGCCATAATAAAGTTTTATGGTGTTCTAAAACTTATTTTCTTGTTTTCTCAAAATGGACTTTTTTTCCACGCTGACAACCCTTGCCCACAATATCTTGAGATCTACTGGCCCAATTTGCATCATTTTTGTTGCATTTGAAAGCTTATGAGATGCTTTCTGCAATCATACTAATACATTTACATATTTTTGTGCATAAATATAAATAGCAGCCAATTTATCTGGTTCAAGAAAATCTCATTTCCAGACTAGAAATTTCCAAAGTCTGTAACTTTTTTGGGGATTGGTTTAAAATTATGCCTATGCTATGGTTGCATTCCCTGGTCCTTCTAGAGCATGTAAATGCAAAATATAGGCCAGTATTTGCATTGCAAGTTGCCTTAATTTTGGGCAAGGTGGTCCAACATGACACATTGAATATCTTCACATCTATATAAGTTAGGTAAAATCCAATTACATATTTGTTATCAGCAGAAAAATCTACATCAGCAATAAAAATTTCAACCTTGTAACTTAAGAAATAAGGAAAAAAGGTCAAACCCCAGTGTCTCCCCTTAAAGCATGTGCGAACCAGGGCACCGCTACTCTGACATAGCAGACTTGCTTTCTTCTTTTCCTTGTGTGTGCGCAACATTCAAGTACCTGTAATTATGTGATGAGTTCAAATGATTTCTGAAACAGAATAACACTGGGCACTGTAGAATCTCGATGATATAAATCTGGTTTGACATGAACTCGTAAAATTTTCCAGCCGGAGTGCATTGTGTACACTGTATAAAATTTCTGATGTTTTGAACACTGTCTGAGGCTACTACGGATGGTGCGAATGCGTGAGCTCTGACTGCACCGTCAGGCACTACTCACTGCCTGCACATCATTGACTTTGCAATCGTTAGTCACATTTTTTTTATTTTGTTTTGATTACATTTTTTTTTTTTTTTGTGACCGCACGAGATTCGTATCACAGATGTGCTAGTGTATTTTAACACTTTCCTGCCTACACCTATTCTTATCGGTCTGCTATTGAGAATATCAAAGATATATTTTCCCACTTTCAAAGTGCTTCTGGATAGCTAGAGCCAACCATTGGGTAATACCGTATTTACTCGCATAATCCTCGCACTTTTTTTCGCAGAAAATCGGTGCGAAGTTAGGGGGTGCGATAATTACGCGGGGAAAATTTTTGAACAATGCTTTGGAGTGTTGAAAGCAAATGTAAATAGGCTGTGAACCGGGGTTCTCAAGCCAGCTATTGTAAATTTAACCAAAACTTCAATTGCAAGCAGGACTTACGTTTGTAATAAAACCACAGAGACGACAAACACTAGCTGCAGAAACACTTTATTTGCGAAGGCTGGCCGCCCGCAACATCACCATCACTCAGAGTCCGCGGAGTCCACGTCGACATTGCCATCGCTATCGCTGGTCGCTGCTTCGTCGGCTTCCTCAGCTTCACCCTCTTCATCTTCGTCCCACACCAAGTGGTCTTCTGTCGCGTCCAGGGCGTTGGAAATGCCAGTTTTCTTGAAACTCTTCACGACCACGTCAGCGCCAATCATGCTCCATGCATCTGCTACCCAGTTGCACAGCAGCTCCACAGATGGCCTCTTTATCTTGCCACCCGGCGTAAGAGCGTGTTGGCCTTCGGCCATCCATTCTGCATACAGCCTCCGAACGTTATCTTTGAACGGCTTGTTCAAAGACACGTCCAGAGGCTGCAGCATCGATGTGAGGCCACCTGGTATTACTGCGATGTCCGTACGCAATTCCGTCAACTTAGTGCGAACAGAGTCCATGAGGTGACCGCGGAAGCTATCAAGAACGAGAAGCGATGGACAAAGAAGTGCTCCCGGTCGCCGTGCCCACACCGTCTTCAACCAGTCGATCATCAATTCTGCCGTCATCCAACCTTTCTCTTGCACCCGCACGTGTATTCCGGAGGGCAGCTTTCCTTTTGGCAGGGTTTTCCGCTTAAAAATCACATATGGTGGCAGCTTCCGCCCGTCTGCAGTCACGCCTAGCATGACCGTGCATCATTGTTTTTCGGCACCAGTCGTCCTTATGTGCACAGACCGCGCACCTGTCTGCTCCACTGTAGTGCTGCTCGGCATATCAAAATTGAGGGGCGTTTGGTCCGCGTTTCCGATCTGGGAGAGCAAGAAGTTTCTTTCCTGCCGAATTCGTATCACGAAGCGATGGAAGTCCACAATCTTGTCTTCATAGGCTGCAGGTAGCCGCTGGCAAAGCGTCGTCCGCCTCCTGAGCGAAAGTCCATTGCGCCGCATGAACCGCGTGGCCCACCCGTTACTTGCCTGGAAATCTTGCGCCGAGATGCCTTCTTTCCTTGCAATTACGCGCGCCTGGTTCCGCATCAGCTCTATTGACACGGCGCAACCATCCGCCCGTAGAGCCTTAATGTAGTCCAGGAGTGCAGTTTCAACCCCAGGAAACTTTCCCGTCTTCGGACCACGGAAGGCACGCCGAGTCTTGCTGGTTGCCTTGAGCTTGTCGTGCTGCCGTCTCCAGTAGCGGACACAAAACTCGTTGACTCCGAAGTGTCTGCTGGCAGCGCGGTTGCCGTGCTCCAAAGCGTACTCAACAGCTTTTAGCTTAAAGGCAGCGGTGTAGCTTGCGTATCGCCCCATGGCGAAGCGGCACAGAGAGCACGGTGACAAAAGTAGCACGCACTGAGCGAGGCCTACGAAAGTCTTCGCAAAATGGCAGAACTATGCGCGGAACTCGGGTGCGGCGGTACCAGCGGAACAAAACTGACGAAACACCTTGACGTTTCCTTCTCGAGGCGCTCGGAGTGGTCGGAGCTGGTGATGATGATCGTCTGTTGGGTCGGGTAGCGCCTCCTGGTAGCGCACGCACCTAACGGGGCCAGCTAGTTTCAGTAGCACTAGAAAGATGGCGCTCGCTACGCGTAGTCGACTGCCGCGGTGCAACATGTCGACTCTCGCGGCAGTGATGTTGCGATGATTATGCGAGGAAAAAAAAATTTTCAATTTTCGATAGGCAATGTGGGGGGTGCGAGCATTATGCGAGTGCGAGCATTATGCGAGTAAATACGGTAGAAGTATTCTCTGTACTTTTTCATTTTCTGCCAGTGGTAGGATTTAAAACTCCTTCAGAGTTGGGTCAGGTGACGCGCGTGTATTGTTTAAATCGTCAGCGGCACGTGTCACTGCCCCGTGGAAACACCGTAGATCTTCCTAGAGTCCAGTGCATTTATGGACAAGTATTTAGACGGGACAGCAGGTACAGTCAACAGCAGATTTTTCCGGGCCCTCTAGGGAACGCAAAAACGTCCGAATTCAGGCATTCCGAAAAAATGAATGCATGAAAAAGACGTACCATTTTACAAATATTTCTTGGATCAAAAAAGTCAAGGATGAGATATTAGGCTTCCGAAACACCAAAGCATGAAAAAGAGCCTTTCAAAAACTCTATGCAGCCGCAGCCTGTTTATTATGCATGTGTCGTCACGGCAGCTGGCGTTATTGCTGCAGTGTCTTAAAGAACTTGTCGATCCTTATTTGGACGGCGTTCCGCTTGCATGCAATCATATTCGTCTCGATCTGAGCAAGAGTCATGTCAGCGCTGTACACCGCTGAAAGCGTGAGCATTGCTCGCGTCAACTCGGCGCTCGTAGGCGACGCAGACGTTGGCTCCTCATTCTCAACATCGGAGTCTCCGAATCTTCCACAACCTGACGGACTAGCTCCTCATCGGTCAGTTCTGCACAGAAGTCGAGCTCGTTGTCGTCGTCGACAAACTGTTCAAAAGTTATTTCCGTCGGTATGGAAATCCCAGCAGAGCGGAGGTCGTTGATTGCGTCGTCCATGGGCGGGCACATGTCAATCACGTCACATTCAGGCAAGTCTGCTGCCTCTGTAGTGAATGCGAAGCCGCGTGGCGAAAACAGTTGCGAATCGTGTCTTCCTTCACTGTCTTTCATGCGTCCGCAAGCATTCCGACAGCAGACCGAAGGTCAACCTTGTAGCCTTTGCCGCTTTCCGCACATAACACCACGCAGTTTAGTACCCATGAACGGTATGAAAGTTTTCGATCGCGGATGACGCCTTGGTCCATTAGTTGGAGAATTGCAGTCGTGTTCGGTGGCATGAACTCCAGCTGTACAGCGCCCGTGTGCTGTGCGATGTCAGTGCACGTTAAAGAACCCCAGGTGGTCGAAATTTCCGGAGTCCTCCACTACGGCGTCTCTCATAGCCTGAGTTGCTTTGGGACGTTAAACCCCACAAACCAAACCAACTCCAGCTGTACAGCCTTCAAATTCTTGATGTGACCATGAGCGGCGCAGTTGTCAACGAAGAGCACGACACGTCTGTTCTGAAGTTCAAACTTTCTGTCCAACCTGCGAACGTAATTCTCAAACAACTGCTGAGTGACCCATGCCTTTTTGTTGGCTTCGTACAACACTGGCAGCGATGCCCCTTTAAAGCACCTCTGGTTCTTCGACTTCCCGATTACAAGTAAGGGAAGCTTCTCGCTGCCAGACATGTTGCTGCCGACGAGAACGGTCAGCTGCTCTTTACTGTGCTTGCCACCGTGGCATGGGTCACCAGCACAAGCAAGTGTTCTTTCCGGCAACATCTTATAAAATAAGCCAGTTTCATCGCAGTTGAAAACATTGTCAGCAGAGAACTGCTGCAACAAAGACTGCAGTTTTCCGTTGCGGTACTGCCCAATAACTGCATTGTCGGCGCCGCCGCTCTCACCGCACACCTTCTTGAACTTGAGGTCATTCCGATGTTTAAAGTTTCTCAGCCACCCATCACTAAACTTAAAATCGTCAATGCCCATTTGAAGCGCGAGAGTTTCCGCTTTTTTTTTTTTTTCAAGACGCCACCCGAGACCGGCAACCGCTTTGCAGTCATTGAAATAAGCCAAACGATGAGGGCTTCCTCAAGCTTTGGGTGAACACCTTGGCTTGCATTCTTTTTTTTGGCACCAGATGGATTTTCGCCCGCTTCCAGGATCTTGCCCTTGTTCTTGAGAGATTCCGAGACTGTTTGCTTGGAAATGCCGAAATCCTTACCCACGTCAGCCTGCGATCGTCCGCTCATTACTTGTTTAATAATGGCGGCTTTCTTCTCCATCGTTAGCCGACGGTACTGTTTTCCGCACTTCGATGCCATCGGCGAGGATGACGAGGACGGAGTGGGGGCCATCGCGGGTAAGCAAAATCTTCTTGTTGCAAAGTGTTGAAGCACCTAGGCCTGGCGTCGCAGAGCACACTTGACACAATAGGTAGCACGTAGCAAAACCATGTACCAGCTTAGCGAAACACCATGTGGGTGAACATAGCCAGAGTGGCCAGACCAAATCGGTGTGTGACGGCTAGGTACGGCTAATTCAAAGCTGTGACATGGTACGCAGACTGGGAGATAGCCAAAATGGCGGCTTTGTATGACGCAATTGCGGTTTCAGACCTTCCGTCGCATCAAAAAGTCTGAAAAATTGGATAGGGGGGTTCGAGCGTCATTGATTTTATCGAGCTCGTGGCGGTGCCGCGAAGACATCTGGAATATCGGACATTCGGTCGGTGACTGTACACAGATGACAACTTTGGTTCGTCAAATTTTAGCACTGACTGTGGAACTGTGCATAACCTATCTGGAACGACAATAGTAATGTGATGGCATTAAAGTTTCCTATCTGCAGGAAACCTGGTATTGTCGTCGTTGAGTGATGATCACAGGCATGGCTCTTGTAGGTTGTATAGTTGGCAGGTCACATAGCTGAGCACTGGTTCTTTGATGGAATATGTCACTTAACAAGGCCATTTGATGTCATGAAGTTGAGAGGAGCTGCCAGCTTTTGAGATGAGTGATTGGGATAGGAATCTAGCCTTCCAAGGCTCATAGATGCTGAGTCACGCAGGCGGGTCGAATAGCTTCGGCTGAAGTGGGGCTTTTTCTATCTAGGGTCGTTGCCTACAGCTGGTAGCTGGATAGTGTACAGTAAAAGCTTGTTAATTCGAACTTCACGGGACCAGAACGGAAAAAAAAGTTCAATCATCCGATGTTTGAATTATCGAAAGGCCTCGAGACACCTGACAAGAACAATTTGAATTACGGTAAATTTACGTACTCACTCGCGTAATGAACCCAGATGCATATTGAACTCAACCCCCACTTTTGTCACAGTGGAAGAACCACGATGGAAGTGCGTAAAAAACCCACTATCCGAAATGCCGCACAACTGCGATCTGTTAACTGGCTTGTGCGCAGCCAATGAGCGCCGCAGTCGCGGACGGCGCAAACCTAAAAAAGCAAAGCCGAAATGTAGTCAGCCCATTAAAGGGGCACAGTGATGTGTGTAAGGCCGTTAATTCCAGCCAACCTATAGGCTCTTTGCGCCGTGCTGATATCAGCAAAAAAAAGAATCACAAAAATCGGCGCACAGAAACGACAGTTATTCGGTTTATAAAATTCTAAATACAAGAGAAAAAAAACCGCTTCTGAGCTGGTGCGAGAGGGAGCCCCCCTCCCATTTTGCTCGCCCAGTGCTCGTCTTGGGCAGAACCTATGAGAAACGCAGCTTTCTGCTGACGTATCGGAAGATATCCACCATGGTTGCCTGCGCAACTCAACCTGTAGCCGCACTTTTTGGCAGTGCCGTTACCATGGTAACGAAACTGCGAAGCACAGCTATGACCACCGGCTTCTTCGTTTGCTCAAAGCTAGCCTAGCCCACCAAACGCTGCTCCAAACCATCTTTGCCATCTAAGTGTAGTTCCCACATATCGTTCAATGCTGACAATAAATGTTTTCCAATCCAATTGCGGGGGTGTCGACGAGGTAGACACGACGGTCAACAAATCTGCGTCGCCGTTTTGGTGTTCCGCTGGCGTCCATCGCTGCTGCTGTCACGGATCACTCGAGTGCTACATACAGTAAAACCTCATTACAAGAGACACTCAAGGGACCCGGAACACGTCTCTTGCAAGCAAGGTCTCTTGTAACCAAAAACTCTAAAAGCACTGTGTTGATCAGTTTACTGCACATCAGCATATAAATGCATTCACACGCATTAATAGGAAATTGTTCAGGAAAGCCTAAAAAAGCTATTCATACTAGTATGTATTTTTGTGAGTGCAGAGTGTATTCCTTCCCAAATTCTGGAGGTAAAGCACTTCACTTTTGCAAGCCTTCCTGTTGCTCCAATACCTTTGAAGCACTCTTACATGCTCGTCACCCTCAGATGATTCACAAAGAGAGAGACATCAGGATTCTGAGCTTTCATCTTGTGATCAAATTTTATCAGCGAGGAGTTAAAAATGCTGGATGTCATTTATGCATTTTGATTTGCTTGGTAGGTGACAGTAATGTGATGCCAGTGGCTGAAACAGCGGGGTCGTTTTGACTTTCCAATCATAGGGAAGCTCTCCTTAGTTCCTGACATATACAACAAAAAGGACACTGATATGGAACAGAATTGAGCTAAGGGAATCTGAAGTGCATCATGTACGAGTTGGTACGTTCCAGATGCATTGCATGAGCACACCTGGGTTGTGTCTCTTCTAAATAGTGAAGAATTTACTCCAGGGACCTGAAAAAGTTGCCCTTAGTAACCGAGTGTCTCTTGTAACCATGTCTCTTGTATGCAATGTTGTTAAGGGGGGACGCGGGTCTTAAAATCGCGAAAAATGGTCAAAAATGGCAATTTTTAAAAATTGCTGTTTTGAAGTCTTCAATGTCCCGACTATGCCTCTACAAAATATTATAGCTCAATTCCTACTCAGAGTATTAAAAAAACGGCAATTTAGAAACGTCGGTGAGCCGAAATTGAATGCCAAACGCGAAAATTTGCACCATTTTCAAGCCGCCATAGCTCCGCGCGGCACGAAACGATAGGCGCCATTTTGGTCTCGTTTGAAAGCTCGTTTCCCACTCTCTCTCCTGGCGTCTCTCAACACGCTGTAGGTGTTCGCACAGCGGAGCTTTCGGCATCCGTCCGCAAGGGGTGAATCGTCCCGAGACAGCCGCTGATTGGGTAAAGCGCGCGCTCTCCGAGGCGCAGCACTCTGATTGGCCCTGACGCATGCCTTACCTCCCGCGACCGCGTTGCCGACTCTTCGTCGTCTGCTTTTGCCCGCTGGCACGTGATTTTTTGCGCTCCTCTTTGTTTCCTAGCATTTCTCGTTCTGCATTTTTTCTCATCGTTCTTGTAAATATTTTGACTATTAACTCGCTCCTCTTAGCTTCGAAGTTATTGTTTTCGTGTGTATTTGCCTGCCTGGTGTCTGTTCCGTGTGTCTCGATGGCACGGGACGCGCGCTTGAAAGCAAGCACGCGAAAAGCAGTCGGCAAAAGGAGACGCGCGTGGAATAAGAAGAGTGCCACATCGAGAACTACAGCTTCGGTGTTGCCGCAAGCTGCAGGGCCGTCGGCGGATGCGGCTGGATTGAACTCGTCGACCACAGTTTTGCCGATGGACGCGGCTGGACCGACATCGTCGATGTCAGCTTCGTTGGTGGACGCCGCGGCTGGACCGTGCCGATCGGCGTCAACTTCGGTGTTACCGCAAGTGTCTGCGGTTCCAGTGGATGCGCCTGGACTTAGCCCGTCGAAAATATCGACTTTTGATGCTCTGCGAGTCGCTTCAAATTCTGTGTCGTCGGAAGCGGCCCAGCCGGCTGAGCTAAGCCTAACGACGACTTCGGCGTTTCCGCACGTCGCTTCAGCGCCGACGGACGCGGCTAAACTGAGCTCGCGTGTTCAACGTTTGGACACAGTGTTTTTTACGGAGGCGGAGTGCGCGGGACGCGAAAAATGTGCAGATAACGCCAAGACGTCATTGGCGAAGAAGTCCGCGACTTGCCGCAAGTTCGAGCTGATGAACGTCAGCACAGTAAGTGTAGACGACGATCGCGGCACTGAGTATATAATTGTTGATATGAGCATACTGAAGAAGCTGTTTGCATCCACAAGCTGCAGCAAGTGTGGGATGGCCAGTGTTCAACTCGCGAAATGCAGCGGAAGAGAGTATGGCTTAGCTGTGAAGTTAGTGCTCACATGTTCGAATTGCGATTTCGCCGAGCGGCACTTTTCGTCGCCACGAGTGCCCGGAAAATCTAGCATCACACCCTTTGAAGTAAATCTGCGGGCGATGAAAGGCATACAAAGTATAGGGAAGGGAGTGACTGCTCTAGCGGATTTTTGTGCAACAATGAACCTCTCCCACCGAGGACTTCGCCACAAAACTTTCAGGGGGCACATGAACACCATGGTGAAAGCTTGCCAGGCAGTTGCTACTGCTACAGAAGCAGCAAGTGTCAAAGTGGTGAAGGACTTATACAAAGACTTCCTGAACCCAACAGGAAATGTAGACGTGATATTTGATGGCACATGGAAAACGCGTGGCCACAATTCAAATATTGCAGTTGGCTGCATTATAGAACTGTACACTGGCCTTGTACTGGACCATGTTGTGCTTTCGAGGTACTGTCGTGGGTGCCAAGGGGCACCTGATCCCAGTGATGATGGTTACGGTGACTGGGCTGTGAACCACAAGTGTATGAAGAACATTGACTGCAATGCCGGACGAATGGAGACCGAAGCAGCTATGATTTTATTCAATAGGTCCTTGGAAAAAAATGGGTTGCGGTACACAACCATACTTTCGGATGGTGATAGCCGCACATTTCATGCATTGACCCAGGAAGGCGTGTATGGATATATATCCATCGAAAAGAAGGACTGCCTCAATCATGTCCACAAGCGGATGGGGACGGCTCTTCGCAACTTGGTTGAGAAAAAGAAGGCACAAGGGCAATCTCTCGGTGGAAAGGGCAACCTTACCCAAGAAAAGATAAAAAAGATCACCAATTACTATGGGTATGCCTTGCGGAGCCATAGCCACGACGTCGCAGGCATGAAAAAGGCAGTGCAAGCTACGCTGTTGCACCTGACCTCAACAGATGAAGCCCCGGATCACAGTTGCTGTCCTCAAGGAGTTGATTCATGGTGTGCCTTCAATCGTGCTTTGGCAAACCAGGTGTAGCCTCCACCACACAAAATCCCTCTGCCAGGCCATGTTCGCACTGCGCTTGAGCCAGTTTTTGCCAGGCTGGGCGACGAGGCCCTTTTGAAGCGCTGCAAAGATGGCATGACACAGAATGCTATCGAGTGCCTGCACTCTGTTATCTGGAGCCAATGCTCTAAAAACACGCATGACTCTTTGCTGGCTGTTCAAAGGGCTGTTGCAGAAGCAGTTTCTCGCTTCAATCAAGGGATGGCAGCAACCAGCAGAGCTGTTGCAGAGCAGCTTGGTTATAGCCCTGGCAGGTGCCTCATTCGTAGGAGCCTTGAAAAAGATAAACAGAGGCTGTGCAGGTCTGATAAGGGTCACACCGATAGTGAAAAGGTGAAGAAGATGGCCAAGAGGCACAGGCCTGACAAAACCCAAGACTACTGCCCAGGACTTATGTGAATGATTTAAGATTCAGAGACTGTAGCAAGTGACTTTCTGAGCATCTTTTTTTTGTCAAGTGCCAATGCCATACATAGATTTTCACAGCCATTACATGAACAGATTTATGTAAATTTGGTGTCATTTTGTTCATCAATAACTGGGCTGCATGCTAAAGCATTAAATCTTTCCATGTGATTGGAAAACAAAAGTGGCACAGTGAGTAAAACTTTGAATGCAGTTTTCTCAGCTTTGTTTATTTGGTAAAAAGCCTTGCCTTACGGAACTTTTCATAATGTTTGCATGCACGGATTTTATTGAACTTGGTATCATTTTTTTCAGTAAAATCTCAGCTACATCCTAAAGCTTTCCGTTTTCGATAAAGTCTGATAGACTAGCAATTAGATCAGATGTAAACTAATTACTCCCACATTGTCTTTTTTCTCCCAACTTTGTTATTCATTCATTACCTATATAATGACTTCTTAAAAATTTCCTTAGCTTTAGGATGTGCAGTAGGCTCTTGGAAATGACAGCATATTTTTAAAACCAGTTTTTTTAATTCAGAAATTGCCGTAATGGCCCGTAAGAAAAGACACTATGTGCAGTACATTATCTTGCCATATTTTCATGTCTAGATGAGGTATTTCAAATCTAAATACATATTTGGAATCACCATTCAAAGATATATCACCATGGCAATTTTCAGCAAGATAGGTTAAGAAATAAAAAAAAAGTTTTTAAGACCCTCATCCCCCCTTAACATGGCAGAAGTAGGAAAACCAACCAAACTATTTTCAAATGTCTCTTAAAACCGGGTGGCTCTTGTAACGAGTGCGAAAGACGAAGATGAGGGAATGGCGTACACGAGTTAAGGCAAAGCCTACCCTGTACCTGTACAGAATATTCTAGTTCACTATACTGTACAGGGTAGGGAAGCAAGCGTGATTCACGAGCGATTTCGACACAGCTAGTGCCATCTGTGGAGTGTCGGCAGAAACAATCAACCACGGGATTTTGGCCTGTCCAGCGATTTTGCCGACCTCCGAGATCCAAACGTTGTCCGCTGCCTTGGGATTTGAGGAGCCTGTGGGATTGACTTTTGTGCTTATGACCGTAGAGCCTGGACAGCGAATTACTCTGTTCTTTTTTTTCTTTTTTTTTTTTAATTTTGGCTCCACCGTGCCAGAAGGGCAAAGCCTTCATCACAGTAAGCAGACGTTCCATCGCGCTTGTTGACAACACTGCATTTGCCTGAGTTTACAGTCCCCATCTTTATGAGCACCCCACGAACACATGCGGAATTACACCTTTTATTTGTTTCGGCATAGTAACTTGAAAAACATTCGAATGTAAAATCTAAAGTGCGTGCCCAGACAATCAGCGAAGTAGCGCCCAAGCGAGAAGGAAACATCATATCCGTTAACGAACTTAGTGCTGTCGTGTGTCGCTCACATCGATGCCAAAATGCTGATTATTGAAGCGGATTAAAATGTTAGGCGCTACGATTTTGCCGGTATGATTAGGCTTTGGGGCATCGGGAAGGTATAAAGAACTATAGAGGCCGGCTGGAGTTAGTGGTCTGGCGAACGTCGCGGCGCCCCTTTAAGGGGGGACATGGCTCTTAAAGCTATATTTCCTAATTTTCGACCAAACTTGATAAATCTAGGTAGTCTGATTCAGTTTCTTGTGCTGATTTCAAATATTTAACTATGTTTCCAATTGGCCAATTAGTTCAAAAGATAGATGAAATTAATTGTTCACAATTTGCAGAAACAATGAAAAAGTAACCACACTAAAAAAATTCATATTGACTCTTTGCTAGGTACTAGAAAGCATAATGTATACAATGTTAGGAGCACTGTTTTCATAAAACAAATATTAGCGATGTTATAGCATTTCAAAGTACACCATTGAAATGTGGGTGCCCTACTGTCTGACCTAGAGCAAAATTTAAAAATTTTTTAAACATAAATTGCAAAATCTGCTCCTAACATTGTGTGCTTTGTACTTTTAGCTACATGCCACAACAAATATTATGGTTCCACCTCCATTGAAGGCAGAGATATCGCTTCTGCAAATAAGCAAGAAGTCAAGAATCGGTGTTTTGAGAGAACGAGAAAAAAGAGATTGGCTCTCTTTTAATCAAAAATGTAGAGAAAATACTGCAATACTTTGCAATATAAGTGACTAGAAGGCACCAGGGATGTAGTCAGACTGACTATGGCCACCCAAATGATGTTTTATGAAAGCGTGCTGGATGTCCGCAGTGGTCTTGCACTTGTTTGCAGATGCCACTGCTCGGCGGTGGTCTTTCTCTGCCATGCACTTCATGCTTGGTGTCCCAGGGTTGAGATGCAGCTCTTTCAATATTGCTGCAGAGGAGTTTTGGCAACCAGCATTAAATCTCATAACAGCCTCAGCCACAGCAGCTTGCACCGTGAGCAGTGAGGCATGCTGTTCTTTTCGTGCCAGTGACCATATCAGGGAGTGGAGACATTCATTGGCGTAGTGCTGCCCCGTTGGCACCGCTCGAAAAGCCTTTCATCAGACATGCGCTCATAAATGGGCAACAAGGCCTCACATACGTGCTGAGGCAGATTGTAGCGGTGCTTATGGGCTGTCTCATCCTTAGCTCTTGCTGCATTTTGCCGGCACCATGAGCTCGGTCCTGGTAGGCAATAGCTGTGGTCCGACACAAAGTCATTTGATGTTATGTGGCGATAAGTGGCCATCATTGCCCTCTTCATTCCTTGCACATCACCCTTGTGAGTCTTCAGGGCCCAGCCATAGTAGCTTGTCAACTTTGCCACTAGGTCCGCGGTCAGTTTTCCTTTACCACCAAGGCTCTCCAAACCAGGGCCCTTATGTTTTGGGAGGAGATTTCACAAGCTCATGCCCATCCTTTCTGTACATGGTTGATACAGTCTTCTTTCTCAATTTTAATGTACCCATACACCTGGGCATCCTGCAGCGCTAGAAAAGCGCGGCTGTCACCATCTGAAAGGAGGGTGGTGTATCTCTGGTTGTGCCGTTGCAGTGATTTCTGGAAGAGGGTGAGAGCAGCCTCAACTTCCATTTTACCAGCCTTCTTGGTGCTGTTTTTCTGGAATGCATGGGTCTCCTTCCAAGCCTTGTATGCCGGGTCATCTTCTCTTGGGGCATGCTCGCAACCAGCGCAAAAATTACTCAGGACCACGTAATCGAGAACCAGTCCTGTTAACAGCTCGATGACCGTGCCGATGCCGATATGGGACGAGTGGTCGCGCGTCATCCAGGAACTGTCGTATGACACAGCAGTGTTTCCGGGATTCGCAACCTGCAACTCATCATATAGATCCCGGACCGATTGCGCGCACAGAGACGTTTGCTTCTCGGCAGCAAAAGCTGCCGCTGGCGCCAGCTTCTTCTTCACGTACCTTTGCCAAATTTTGTTGTAGAAGCCACGGTGAGAAATTTTCATGGTCGCAAAAACATCATTGAGTGCCGTTTGTCGATTCCTGGTGGCTTGCATCGCGCGCGCAGCAAGGACGTTCACAACGAACGGGTTGCACTTCTTTTTTCAGCTCCACGCCAACGCAACATCACCGCATCACGCGCACTTGATAATAATCTTTATGGCGAGGCCATATTCACGTTCAGCTTTCCCTACCGTGACGCTACCGCCGCACACCTTGCACTTCACAAACGACATCAACGCGTTGAGTCCAAACTGACAACGAAGCCAGTCTCGATGTCCGATGGCGCGGCCGCAACATTGTCAGCGCGAGTGAAAAAATCCATCTTTCACTTGGTGGCCGGTGTTGACGAAAGAACTTGTAGCTTTTCTCGGGCTTCCATTTCTCTCTGCAACAACTCCGTACGCTGCAAGATTTCGGTGTCGCGCCGAATGCGGCTGCTGTCCGGAATGCATTCACTCGTCGGCGATCCTGTTAGGCCTAAGTCCACTGTCCGCGGCTTCGGCATCACTTGCTGTTGGCGGCGGACTATTCTTGACGCCGGCCGAAGGAACTGAGCGCTTCTTGAAGTTGTAGGCCGATCGTTTCTTTTTTTTTGCCAAACTTGTGACTCGTGGCAAACTTCGGTGATGCTTCCGACATCGTGCCACACTCGTCATAACCCTATGACTGAACGAGGAGAGACGCGTCGCTGCAGAGGAGCAGACGACGGGAACTTTGCGCGGCCAATCACAGCGCGCTTTTCGATCACGTGTGCTAGCTCGACAAATAGAACCGCGCATTTGGACTTTTTTATGCTCGGATTTCAACGTCACCAGTAAGCCGGCGGAGGCACTTGTGGCGGGAAATGGGAAAAGAAAAGCCGCTCTTTCCAACGAGACCAAGATGGCTGCGATTGCGCATGTAGAAAACGACCTACGCGCCTCTGAAAAAAATGTTTTTTTTTTTTTTTTTCCGGATTTCAGCTGTCAGTGATGCTATAAATTGATTCTGTGGCCCAAGTACTGCACCGCAAGATATAAAACCTGGCGAATTAAAGGAATAATAGCTGCAGATTCTGACAATGTCAGTTTCAAAAAATCGATTTTTTTGCAATTTTTTTCGTCTCAAAGAGCCGTGTCCCCCCTTAAGGTATACCGTTGGATGAGACTGTTTGTGCTTCATTACACTGCCGATGCACTTACATCAGAGCTGTGCGGTTAACTGCACAACATGTAGCTAAGGTTTGAGGAGGGCTATTTTGACAAACACGGTGCCATGAAATCGTAACTGGATGCGGTCTAATTGGTGCAAGACCCGTAGTGCCTGTCCGCTTACATGGGCATCGGCTGGGACCGTGCGGACAGAAATGCTTATCCCTATTTCTGAATTAAGCGTTGAATTGCAAGTCTGAGATCACGTGGATCAGACAGCAAGCAGCCACCGCCACGGCTGCCACCCCTACCCTCCGGCGCCGCGGCGGTCATGGGTTAGGCTTTACCCGCTTTTCGAAGGTTGTATCTGGTTTTATGTTTGTCCTCGTTTTAAACGCGCACAACACCTTAACGATGTCGCCCTATCATGGAAGCATTTCTTTGGCCATGTGCTGGGCGAAACTCCGCCCAGACACGGTGCCGCATAGTCCGAATTATCCATAGCAGAACTGACACGCATTCGAGTTTACTCTTTTTTTTTTTTTTTTGTACACAGACCTCTATGGAGCTTGGCCGGACCAAGTAGTGTAGTAGGAATTATCCAAAAGTTCGAATTGACGAGCTTTCACTGTAGTTACTTAGGACTGTGTACTAATATGCCCTCCCCCTCCTAAAAAAAAAAACAAAAAACATACCAGTTGATGCTTTCCACAAATAAAATTTATTGCCTAGCTGAACTACTCGTATACACACTTCAGTGACGTATGCTGCAAGCTTGGCCTCCAGCTCTGGATAGTGTCCTGACTGCGGCCCTAAGAAGACTCTTCACTTGGCATCACAGTTGAAAATGTTGCTTTGCGACCACTGCCGTTCTCGCATAACCTGTTTAGAGAAGCTTCAATTACACAGAGCATGCTCTGTTAAATTAAAACGATATTGCCTACACCACTCAGAAACTACCATTTCTTTCACGGGCAACCGATTTTTCAGAGGACCGCGAAAATGTCCGAAAAATCGGGCAGTCCGAAAAAACAAATGTGCACCAGAAAAGCTCAATTTATTCCCTATTATTGACTTTGAGGCCGGAAAAAGTCATGAATGCTTTTCCGCATCACGCTCCGCTTCCGTGCTAACAGGTCCGCCTGAATTTCGGCGAGGGTCGTAGTGTCGCCCTAAGCCGACGAAAGGGTTGCGACGGCTTGCATCAGCTCAGCTTGCGTCGGCTGCGCTGCTGCAGGTGAGTCGTTGTCGTCCCTCTCAGATTCCGCAAGCACTTGGCGAATAATTTCTCCATCTGTGAGCCCAGCTAGCGCACAGTTCCAACTCGTGGTCCACGTCTGTGAACTCTGAAAACGAGACGGTCGACAGAATTTCGGCGCCTGCAGTGCGTAGGTCGTCAATGAGCTGCTCACTGCCTGACAGCTGCTCGATGATGCTCTCCTCGTCCAAGGCAGCCGACTCGTCATTCAGCACAAATCCCGTGTGGCGGAAGCAATTGCGCAGCGTTGTGGGTGCCACCGACTTCCATGCGTCGGCGAGCATACTAAGTGCTCCAACCAAATCGACAGAATAAGTTTTCCCACTGTCGAGGCACACCACCACCACCAACCACTGGACCACAACACCTACTCCGTTGAGTGCCTTCTCACTGCCGCGTTGCAAGCAAAAAAATAATTAAGAAAAAAGCTCCTTATAAAATCCGGAAGCAGCTTCTTGAAGAACTGAAGCCAATTCAATTAAATGCGAGCCAAAGTAGCAACAGAATGTAGTTCTCGCATCAGCACGACCACGGCTAGGCCTATTCACTATGCTCGGCAACGCATGTGAAACGCACGGCAATCGGCAACCACACTGAGGAAGATGCAAACGAAGTGATCAAGCTAAAAGAAAAAAAAAGAACTCCGGCCGCGAGTAGCAACGTTGTTCCGGAAGCGGAAGCTGCTAGGCAAATAATATAGCCTAATTCCAGCATCAGTTTAGCTGTGGAGCGGCACGCAAGGCCAGCACCGGTTTCGAGGCTTTTGAAGGAAACATTAAACAAACAAGATGGTGGTGACACCGCTCAGAATGTGTGGCAGTTGGCCGGGTGGATGCTTGGAATGTCCAAAAAATCGAATAGCCCTCCCTAGAGTGATGAAATTTTGAGCCGCGTAATACATTGACTTTATAAGGTAGGTCCTGGGGCCGGGAAAAAGTCCGAATAATCAAGCATGTCCGAAAAATCAGTCGTCGACTGTATCTAAATACTTGAATACATGCCATTTAGACTTTCTTCAAGACATCTGTCCTTGCTACTGAGAAAAGGTGCCACACATGAGCTAATACATGCACTGGATGTTTTGCCTTCCCAAGCAGCATGGGTAGACTTGAGGTAGAACGAATGAACACGATTGCAAGGGCTGATCCTTGAACACGACCTTGTAAGTCTGATCCCAGCTACAGCTTAGCGGACTTTCTTGTCAATTCCGGTTTGCGGTTACTCCTGTCGGATAAAGAAGGGTTCTTCGTTGCTGTTCCTGAGAGCATGTATGCGGTCAAAGGGCAGGTGGCCATTGAAAAGAATTTTAACGCTGTAGACATGAAAGCATCGAAAGTTAGGAAGCAGGCTATTGGGCTGCTTAAAGGCAGGAGCTTGCATAGTCTTGCAATGGCCATCTCGAATGCGAAGAGTATGCATTTAGATACCTTCTTTTCGGCAAAAACGCACAAGCCAGATATCCCTTTCCGTGTTATTGTTACAGAAAGGAACACTTGGCAACATGTCATCTCGAGCTATCTTTTCAAGTTCCTATCTCGCCTACATATTAATGACCCATTTTTGGTTCCAAATTCTGGCAGACTGGTAGATGTGTTGATCAAGTTTAATCCTGGCAGCTGCAGAGCCTTTAGCATTGACGTCACTGACCTGTTTTATTCTTTACCCCACTTAGCCCTTATGCATAGTGTGAAGGACTGTATTTGTGAATCAAATGATGAGTAAAGTTTCAAAAAATAGTGCAGGAATCCCAGTGGAGTCTTTTCTTGAATTACTTTCGTTCTACCTCAAGTCTACCCATGCTGCTTGAGAAGGCAAAACATACATACAGAAGTCCGGTGTGTGTATTGGCTCTTGTGTGGCGCCTGTTCTCGCAGACATCTTTCTCAGTAGCGTGGACAGATGTCTTGAAGGAAGTCTAAATGGCATGTGCATACCTGCCAACTCTCCCAAATTGTCCGAAAGTCTCCCGAATTTTGATACATCTCCCGATTGTGCGGACGCGACCTCAAATCTCCCGAAAAGTGGGCGCCACAGCCCAGCGTGTGTGTGTGTGTGTTTTTTTTTTTTTTTCATGCTATAGCTAAGCTATAATCCTATAACGTCCTATTATATAACCATGCCGGAAAGCAGCGCGGGAGCAGTTACCGTATTTACTCGCATAATGCTCGCACTTTTTTTTCGCGGAAATTTGATGCCAAGTTGGGGGGTGCGATAATTATGCCGGGAAAATTTTCGAGCAAATGTTTTGGAGCACTAAAAGCAAATTTAAATAGGTGCGAATTGGGATTCGTAGGTCAGCTATTGTAAATATAACCAAAACGTTACTTTCAAGCAGAACTTACCCTTGTTATAAAAGTACAGGGTCACCAAAAGCACAAATTGCTTAAGCACTTTATTTACCGCACGCAGCCTCATCATCACTCTCCGCGTTTCGTTGTATAATGCTCACAGCAGACCATACAGTTCTACCCTTGATCAGAGACTTGATCAGAGTCCATGTCGACACTGCAATCGCTGTCTTTGTGCTACACAGAACCCGTTGACGCCGAAGTGCCTGCTGGCAGCGCGGTTGCCATGCTGTAGCCCGTACTCGAAAGCTTTCAGCTTAAAAGCACCTGTATAATTTGCGTACCACCCCACCGCGTTGCGGCACCAAGAACATGGTAGACGGTGGAACAAAGCAAGCAACACGGGCAGAACGAAGGAACAATGACAACGAGACGCGGAGACACCTTGCAAAATGGCAACGACTACAAGCATCATGGAGGTAAAAAAAAAAAGAGACGTGCATAATCGATGATGCTGATCTACCCGCGTGCACACGAGGCCAGCTAGGTTCAGTAGCGCTCCAAAGATGGTGCTTGTTACTACTAGCAGACGACTCTTACGGTGGTAAAATTGGTAGTGCGATGATTATGTGAGGGAAAAAAAAAAATCTAATTTTTGGCTCCCAATGTGGGGGTGCGAGCATTACGCGAGTAAATTCGGTAGTAGCCAGCATGCACCTTGAATCGAGGTAGTGGCCGCTAGCACCACCACGAACGCGAGCAACCGACGGGCGCTGCCATATTGGATTTTCCGGATTGGCACGTCTCGGGCTGGCTCGCGCATTTAGCAATCCAGTCATATGATCATGGGTCATGGGTACGCTAGCTGTGCTAGTAGGCTACAGTTGGCTTTCTAAGATCGTGGAGCGAAGTGCGGAACGCTGAGCTACTGTTTGTGTTTCCCCGGGTTGGAACAATCAATGGCGCTTTCAAAAACCAAGAAGAAGTACTTGTAAGTATTTCGGAAATTGTACAGGAGTGAGTTTCCGTGCTGTGACAGTTCACGAAAAGGTGACAAATATGGATTCTGTACCACATGCGCCTATGATATGAGCGTTGCACACGGCGGCAAGAACAACATCAAGGTACACATCACTTCACAAAAGCATAAGAACTATGTTCGTGCTGCAGAAGGGCAGGGCACCATCGGCAGTTTCTTCCAAAACAACAGGGAAGACAGTGTGATCCGTGCAGAGTGCCTCTTCACGGGATATCTTGTCGAACACAACCTGCCGTTAAGCATGAGTGATCACGCGGAACCTTTATTTCGAAAAATGTTCCTGAAATGTGACGACGCGAAGCGCTACGGATGCGGACGTACCAAAGCAACTGCCATCATCGGGGAAATGGCTGCGGACGCCGAAAGTCTCTGAAACGCCGTGCTTTCGCAGTCGCTGGGGATGGAAGCAACGATAGTGCATCGCAAATGTATCCCATCGTGGTAACTTACTATGTCGAGGAATCGCTGCTTGTCAAAAGCAGACTGCTTTGTTTGCAAGAACTCCATGGAGAGGCGACCGGGCAGAAAATTGAAAACCTTGTTCTAGACGTGCTCAAGTCGCATGATATACCCATGGAGAACTGCATTGCATTTTGCGCTGACAACGCCAACGCTATGATTGGGAAAAAGAATGGCGTGGCAGCTGTGCTAAAAGAAGCTCATGAGAGCTTGCTAGTCGTTGGCTGCCTGTGTCACCTCATCGATCTTGCGGCCGAGAAAGGAGCCGCCTGCTTACCTGCAAAAATTCGACGAAGTGCTCGTGGACATCTACTTCCTCAAGAAGAGCGCCAAGCGAAAAGACAGGCTCATCGAATTTCAAGAAATGCACAACACAGAGGTTAGGAAGATTTTGAAGCATGTGCCGATGCGGGGGCTATCACTGGGAAAGTGCCTGACCTGATTGCTGGAACAGTGGCAGCCTTTGGTAAGCTTCTTTCTAAATGAGACAAAGCCAAAAACCCAGCAGCGTCCATCCTTTCTAGGGTCGTATCAGATCCCCAAGAGAGCTACAGCTTTGAGAGAAGATAAGCATGATGAAGTTGAGCAAGATTGCCAAAAACGGAAGGAGCCAAGAGGCAAGATGGATCGAACCCCGGCAAAGAGAGTGAAGCTTTCATCCGAGGGGAGGGTACAGGACGTGCCAGCTTTACTCGTGAAGAACGGCTGTTCTATTTCCTGTCCTCTAACGTTAACTTGGCATATGGCCTTTTCTTGAAGAGTGTGATCCCTATTTTTTAAAAAGTCAACTGCCAACTTCACTCCCAGGCACCTCAAGCTCATCAACTCCAGTCTCTCTTGGTGCAGCTCCTAAAGGATCTTACGGCTAGGTTTGTCAATCCCTCTGCCATGAAGGCATGTGCTTCACCACTGGAGGTTGCCTATCAAGGTATAAAGAACCAAAAAGCCAAGGAAGATGTGCCGCACATCATCTGTTGTGGAGAGGCTGCCTACCGGCGACAAGGAGCAGTTCTTTTCTGCTGTTCGGCAGTACTTTGTTGTGGCCTGTGACTTCATAAGGCACAAATTTCCACTGGAAGATGAAGCCTTGAAGAAAGCAGAAGTTGCCGATTTGAAGTTTTTTAGCAGCGCATCCTTCAAGAGCCTTGGCTTCTTTTGAGTCTTTCCCGCAACTTCTGTCGCAGGAGAACGAGTCGAGAGAAGAGGCCTTGGATGCCCTGAAAGTAGAATTTGCAGAGCTGCAGGCATATGATGTTCGTGAAGAGATCCTAAATAAAGAGAGGATTGATATTCAATGGTCAGAAGTGGAAAGTGTCACTAGCATTGATGGAAGAGTGAAGTTTGGCAGAGTGGCAAAGGTGATGCTGCAACAACTTGCCATTCCACACAGCAACGCTGAATGTGAGCGGATCTTTAGCACTATTAAGAGGACAAGAACCGAATTGCGATCTTCGCTTTCTAACAATGCTTTCGGGGACCTCCTCATAGTGAAGGGTCAGCAAACCGGACGTTTTGAGCGGACATGTTCTGACAAGTTCTTGAAGCCTGAGAAGTCTGCGACTGCCAGGTCACTTCACAAGTAAAGTTGGCCCCCCTTCCACTGCAAGCGCCAGGAGTCCAGGGGCTTTCACGAGCCTATAAATACAGAGATAAGTTCAAAATAAACTAATGGGCTGCCACTCGCATCTCTTTCTGATGTTTCAGCCCCAATAATTTCTAAGTTGGTAAAATAAAAAAAAATCCCCCCCTCCACCCCCTTTCCCTTATCGCCGCCGCGGCGGTCTCCCGAATTTTCATTTTGCTAGGTTGGCAGGTATGCATGTGTTCTCATGTATTTAAATATGTGGATGATTACCTGGTGTTAGTGGATGGTGCACGCTTCACAGACAACGTTGTGAACATTTTAAACGTCTTTCGAGAATGTGGGAAAGGTCTCGTTTTCACTTTTGAGTTGCCATTGGGGGACAAATTACAGTTTCTAGATGTGCTGCTATCCTTCAACCAAAGCCATTTTTTTGGCGCTATCATCCGAAATCAGTCAAACCCTTACTACATAGCGCCTCAGGCCACTCGAAAGTTGTAAAAAAATGGAATTGTTCTTTCTTGTCTGCGTTCAGTGCTGGTAAAATCTTGCATGCACGACATGGTCACAAGCTTTCATGAATAGGTAAATCGAATAAAGGCATCAGGTTATCCGGACAGTGCAAACAGGTTTGCATGTGATAAACTTAACCGCTAGGTAAAAGATAATGCACCACGGAAGGCATCTGACGATAAGGCAAAAAAGAAACAGGTGGTGATGCGATACAAGCATCGGCTTTTACACAATCTCGGCAACGTGGCCAAGCGCTATGGTGTAAAGGTAATTTTTTCCGCTCCAAACAAACTCAAGAAAGTCTGTGGCTTAGTAAGCAGAATGATGGTGAATCGAAGGGACAAAACAAAAATAAGAAAAGATCTAAAGCATGCCATGCTTCAGAATTGATCCCTTGCAAAACGGTGGCGGTATACGAGCTGCCAGTTTCCTGTGGAAAGACCTACATAGGTCAGGCGGGATGTTGTGTAAATGCACGGCCAAAGGAACACGAAAAATAGCTATTTATTTATTTATTCATTTCCTCAAAGGTCTGGGTGGAGACATTACATGAGGGAGTGGACGGTATCTGGCAAACAATGGTAAAAAATGTTAAGATGAAAGGTTGGCGACGCTCCGCTTGAATTCTAGTGGGTTGATGATAATGGCAACTTCGGTGGGCAGGTCATTCCAGTCTCGTGCAGTACGCTGAAAAAATGACTGCTGAAATGTCACAGTATGGGCTTGTAGGGGATACACTGCGTTACTGTGGCTGAACCGGGCGATGCGGTGGGCTCTTTTTATGTAGGGGTTATCAAGAGGCAAAGAATGGAAAAATTTATGAAAAAGGTTAAGACGTGCTATCTTACGGCGCGAGGCTAGGGGGGGGGGGCAAGTTGATTCGAGCTTTTAGTGCTGAGATGCTTGAGTGGTAGGAATAATTTGATAGAATGAATCGTGTTGCGCGGTTCTGAACCAATTTGAGGGCGTTAGTAAGATTAACGTGGTGCGGATCAAAAATAGCGTTAGCATACTCAAGCTTGGGACGCACAAAGGTTTGAAAAGCAAGCTGTTTAATAGGGGGAGGAGCGAGTGCAAGGTTACGGCGTAAATAACCTAGAGCAAGGTCCTCACATTTAGTTGACCATTGCCAGGGATGTGAAGATTGTAAGCCGAAGTGCAAGAAAAAATCTAAGCCCCTTTATGAGGAAGCAGAAATATTGTCAACTCTTAAGGAACGACTTTGGCATGAAATCACTGAGGCTTTTTACATATTAAGACGAGGGAATACATGCATAAGCGCAACATCGATTGCTCTAACACAAAAAGAACTGGCATATCTAGACCACACATGGAGCTAATCTCTCCCGTCGCTTCCTTCACCTTTTTTGGTAACTCTTGCTTGCTTTTGTGACTATGAGGCTCTTTTGCTCTTGCACCTTATCTTAGCTAATAAGCACCCCCACCAGCTGTATCGTGCCCTACACTTTCCCTTTACTTGATGCTATCACGTTTGTTTTCTTCTGTTTTAGTTTCGTGAGATGGTTATTTATTCCATGTTTTTCAACAAAAGGTTTAGTTGCGAAAAAGTGCTCGTGCTGTGTCCTTCTACCCCTTGGTCTTCGTTTTTGCGCAACCTTCAAATTGAACAAGATTCAACCCCGCCCAACTTTCAACCTTACTACTAGCTACAGTTTGAAAACTTTTAGCAGCCTTTGTCTTTCATTTTAGCAATTTAAATTTCCTGAAGAGTACTGCGACTCGTAAGGCAGGCATTTCAGAGGAATTTCTCTTGCTCTAAGGGTTCAAGCAATGTCACTGTAATGGCTCTTCGCTTTATCCTTGGCTTTTGGGCTCAAGTGCTTCCTGTGTTGCGCAGACTGATGGGCTGCCAGGACCTGCTCGAAGATGTTCCAGGTCGACTTCCCCGGTCACAGGTGGCAGGGATGGGCGCTGACTTGCGCAGTAGCCTTGTTCGGGCCACAGGGCGAGGCTTCTCAGGGCGCAACTCCTCACGCTCCTACAGCATCAAAGAGGAAACCTCAAGTGAGTTAGTTTGATTTACTTTACCTTCTGGTAAAGCGTGCAGTTGTCCACAATGTGCAACATCTAAGATCTATTTGTGCAGCAAACACACACATCTGGCCGACTTCTGTGTCGAAATTTGATAAGAGCAATCAATGCATGCGGAAAATGTTTCAAAAAATTGTTCAGTTATCTCTGTCATAGTTGGCACGGTTTTCATTGTGGCATAAGAAGAATAGACCACTAGGCTTCAATGTGTGCATTGCGAAGTTATTTTACTATGCATTCTGTTATTCGTTACCGGACTCCTTTGTACTCTGGCCTTTATCACTGTGGTGTCAAGTGATTCCTTTTTCTGTTTGAACTGTGAATTATGCAGTGTGAATTGAATAGTAAATTCTATTCAAAGGTTCAGATATTTGCCCACCCTTAATTACTCCTGCTGCTGTAGTAAACTCTCATTAATTCAAATCAGTGATGCCCCGTTGACTAGAAGTAGTAAAAACAGGAAAAAAAAAAATTCCTAGATCAGTGCAGTTTCGAGTTCACTGAAATGCCGAAAGTTTCAGGGGCTAGGCCACAGAAACAAGAGCCTGTGCTAGCCTGTACTGTCGAACCAAAAGCTCCAATGCAGAAGGGGCGCTTTTGTAGTTATAGCAGAAGAATGCACGGTGAAAAATGGTTTTATTATTTTGGATGAAAGAACTGGGTGATGCTAGCTTGCTTGATTTGCAGTTGCATTCTGTCTAAGGAAAGTATTCTCAAGCTCTTAATGGGACAGAACACTGGCCAAAATATGTAATAGGATTATAGTGGAAATGAAAATATCTTGCCTCATGTGGTATAGATCAAGTGCTACAATATCCAAGAAACGGGGGTTTGTAATTCTAATTTTGCACTGAAAGTCTCATGAAAACGACTGATGTCGCCTCTTGCAGCGAAACACTGTAACTGTCAGTGTAGTAACTCATGTGACCACATCTTGGGAAAATGTTACTGGTATTGCCCCCATCGACACCTCAACGCTGGTTTTCATAAGTGCAAAGTTTTCTTTATTCTTTGAAGAGTGCTGGCATTGCTTTGTTATATTTTGCACACTCTCCCGACAGCCAAACCAGCCTCCTTTTGCATTGCCTATGAAGTGCTTTTAGCATTTGTCACTAGATGGCACCTCATATTTCTGAATGTTTTAGATGAGCATAGTAACTATTGCCCACTAAAGCTTCTGTCAATGATGCATATGTTCCTGTGCCATAGCACCCTTGGGTGTAGAAACTAAACTTGACGCTACTGTCTACTAAAAAATGTCTAATAACTGTCTGGTGGGTGAAATCCGGTAAATCACTTTTGCCCACACGCATTCGTCATCGTAATCGCTATTTGTTGTTTCCAGCATCAGACTACATGAAAACAACGGGCACATGTACTGACTGAAAAATTCTTCGTAAAATTTTTATACAGAGTTTCTGGCAAAACCGGTGCTGAATCAATCACTCGAGAGTCGAGGCAGGGAGCTTTACATTGCACTGAAAAAAGCTGGACGCTTAGAGTGCAGTGTTCGGTCCCTTTAACACATTTCGTGAGCTATTTTTGCATCTGACCTTGTTTTAGAGCAAGTGCGGCAAGTTTCTTGTATCAGCAGTTGAAAGCGCTTCCCGAGGCTCTTCTTCATGAGCTGCTTACCTTTGATGTACTTCCCCTCCCCCAAGACATTTTATGAACCTTCCGTTCTCAAGCTTATCCACTTGTATTATTTGCAGGTGAAATCATGGCTGTTTTAAAGCTCGATAATGTCCATGTGGGCCAGACCACTTACAAGCCGTGCAGCCAGCAAGCATGGGACCAGAGGTTCACCATTACCCTCGACCGGGTGAGTTTACATGTGCATTTGTAAGTTGGTGCGTTTATTTTAAAATGCTTTGAAACAATTTTAGTTCTTATGCTGATGTGCATTAAATCTTCAGAGGTTTCTGCAAGCATTCATTAAGTTTAGGAGCTAAATATTTATTTAAGGGGGGACGTGGGGATCAAATTGCGAAATTCGCGTGAAAAATCAATATTTAGAAAAGGGCAGATTCGGATTCTGCAAGGCCTTTTCTATCGCACCTAAAAAAAGTATCTCCGAAAACAGTCTCAAAGTGTGCCTAAAAAATGTTTTTCTGACCGCGGGTAGCAGAAACGTGGCGAAAATATGCGCGAAAATGGCCAATGTCCAAGCGTGATACCTCCGCGCCTTCACCGTCGCCCGCGGAAAGTTTGGTATCACTGGAAAGCTTGTTTCACCGCAGTACTTCTCCCGCGGGAACCACGTGTCTACGATAAAAAACAAACGCACAAACGTGAAAAAGGCGAAGGCCTCCGCAAAGGCACAGCTAGGCGCCGATTGGTCGCGGCGTGTACGTGGTACTCAGCGCGCCAATGGCATGCTGCTTCTCCGGTCGTCTGCTCCGCAGCTGGCTCCGCACGCTTTGAGAAGTTTCGGTAGTTTGCGATTCCACTGCTGCTGAACGTTCTGCATTCTCGTCAACTCTTCTGTTGCGTGCGGCTTCATCTGTGTGCCTGCGATGGAGTGTCGCACGGGCCAGAAGTACCGGATGAGATATGCGTACGGGAAGCGTAAACGCAAGCCTCCTATTCCGAAAAAGAAGCGACCAGAAGCAACTGAAGTGGACGAACCGAGGACCGCGTCGCTATCCAGTCACTCCGTTGTGTCTTCAGAAGCCAACCTGCGCTCGGAATTGGTGCCCGGCTGTGAATCCGGAGACCCGGGGCCGTCGACTAGCCGCGACGTCGTAGAGCAGTTCCACCGCGAGCGAAGTTTCATTTCCGCCACGGGGAGTGACGATGCGGCGCCAGCTCTTCAGTATGATGGCGAACGTTTGCCTAAGCGGATGCGCACCATTCAGATGCACTTGGAACCTCAATTTGTGTCTTTGGAAGCAGCCGAGGAGCAAGCGTGCAGCGTCCGCGATACACTTCGCGAGGTGCTGGCGACGGAGCGCAAGTTTGGATTCGCACAGCGGAGAGAGGAAGCATCTGCCCCAGATGAGGATCAGTTCATATTAATACAGGCTAGTGCAATGAATTCACTAATCGGGCGTGCATGCTGCCCAAATTGTGGTAAAAAAAGTTTGTCAGTGCAGCATGACACAAAATTAGGCCTAGCAGTAAAACTGGTGCTTTTCTGTGCTGCCTTGGCCCTATTGGTTCACATCGGTCATCAAAAAGAAAATCTGAAGGAAGGGCTTTTGAGGTGAATCTCCTTTTGTCTGTTTGGCTTGTGTTTTTTTTTTTTTTTTTTAATTTTAGAAAAGCACATGAAGGTGGAAATTAGGCGTATGTTAAAGCCATGCAGCAGTTACTTAAGGGGGGAGGCTACCTTTGAATACCAACTTTTTTGTTTCTTGGTATATTTGAATGAAATTTCTAGGGTAGACTCATGGCACAGTCATTTGACTAACTGCAAACTTTCATGGAGCTGCGCACATTGGTACTCAAGTTATAGAAGTACAGTCGAGCCCACTTATAACGGCCCCACTTAAGACGAACTTTCGCTTATAACGAACGAGACCGGAGCGACCGCCAAAATATACATTACTTCAATGGCACAAGATCGCACGTATAACGAACGTCCGTGAGCGCTGCCGACCGGTTACAGCGAACGGACGGTGTAAACCCGGCGCCCCGATACGAGATAACGATGGGCTCCCATCCCTTTTGGTCTGCTTTCGCAATCCTCCTCGCAAGCGAGCTACCCTTTGCTCGCAGACGCGTGCTGCCTACGAGTGTCGGCGCGTGGTGTGGCCTCCAATGCCACGCTGCCGCCCCTCCTCGCAACTCCGCTCCCTTCTCCTCTCGCCATTCCCTCGTCTTCGCCTGTCTCCACGGCGCCGGCCGCCGGCATAGTCTTCGAAGTTTCGTCATTTCGTTTCCTGGCTGTTCCATTGAGCGGCCGTGCCAGGGGCGCGGGGCGCCAGGAGGCAGGCCTCTCCATACGCTAGCGGTTGTACTGTTTGTACGGGCAAACTGAATGCGCAGCGGCGCGCGCGCCACTGCATTCAGTACGGCGGTGACGGTTCGTGGCCTCCGAGATTTGCGGAGGTAATCTCGGAGGCCATGGGCGGTTGAAAGCAACTACGGTAGAAGCCAACAGCTGGCAGCACTGACGCTCAGGGATGCCTCTCATTGGTCTCCCTGCTGCATACCATGTCCCGCTGTGTGTCCGTTCCGTTCCATTCCATTCCTTAGGCACTTCCTCACTTGCCTCGCGTGATTGTCGCACGTGCTCCGTCAGTTGCGGCGCTTTGTTGTCATTTTGGTGTGTGTGGTGTGAGCGCTTCGTCTGTCGGGCCTGAGTCGTATAATTCGGTATGGCGGACGGGAATTGCCTGCCTCCAGCGGTCACGAAACGAAAAGCGCTGGACATGGCAACGAAGCGAGCAATTGTGACGGAACTGTCTCAAGGTGCTAAAAATTGCGAGCTGGTGAAAAAGTACAGCGTGTCGAAATCAACCATCTCGACAATTCTGAAGAATAAGGAAAAGATCGCCAGCTCCGACGCCAACACAGCGGACAGAAAGCGCCTGCGGAAGGCCACCTATGCGGACGTAGAGGATGCGCTGATGAAGTGGTTCGTCGACGCACGGGCTCGCAACATTCCGATAAGTGGACCAATGATGCTGGGCAAAGCCAAAGACTTCGCATTCCTACTAGATTTTCCCGACTTCTGCCCAGGCAATGGCTGGCTACATCGGTTCAAAGTGCGGCATGGGATTGTTTTTAAATCGATTGTCGGTGAGGCGCGTTCGGTAAGTGACCAGGACGTTGCCAATTGGCTTGCAACAAACCGAGCCATTATTGCAAGCTACGCGGAGCAGGATGTGTATAACGCAGATGAAACTGCATTATTTTATCAGATGCTTCCAGACAAGACGCACTCCATGAAAGGGGAGTCATGCGCTGGCGGTAAACACAGTAAAGTGCGCGTTACAGTTCTTCTGTGCACTAATATGAATGGCAGCGACCGGCGCATGCCGTTTGTAATCGGAAAATCCAAGAAGCCACGTTGCTTTCGGAACCATGTACCCGTGCGCTACAGGCACAATACTAAGTCCTGGATGACACTGGATTTATTCGCAGAGTGGCTGGGCGAGTTTGACCGCGACATGCAGAGGCAAAGCAGGCGCGTGCTGCTGTTGCTCGACAATTGCTCAGCGCACCACGTGCAAACGTCTCTGACAGCAGTGACTGTACTTTTTCTGCCGCCCAATACCACTTCTAAAGTGCAGCCTCTTGATTTGGGCATAATACGCTCCTTTAAGGGGGGAGACTGCTTCTAGAGAAATTTTTTCTATTTCTTTGCCAAACTCGATGAAATTGAATATCCTTATCTAATTTCTCATGCTGATTTCAAAAATGTGATTAGTTTTTTGATAGGACTATTGGTTCTCAAGGTACAATTAATTAGCCCCCTATTGTTCACAAGAACAATAGAGAGAAAAGTAAACAATAAAAGCTCACAAATTGCACATGGTTAGACTCTAGAAAGATAATGCAATGCAATGTTGGAAACAGTTTTCTAATTTTACCATTATTACTGATTTTACATCAGAATGAAATTCGTGCAAAAAATTGTGACTAATATGAAATTAAGAACTAGATCATTAAAAAAATTTATGAGCCATAATTTAAAAATCTGCTCCCAACATTGCATGCTTGGGTAACCTAGCTACATGCTAAAAAAAGAATTGTGGTTCTCTCAGCTATAGATGCTGAGATATGCTACTTTGAAAGTCACTCTGAGTCCAAAATTTGCATTCTGAGAAAAATGAGAAAAACAAGCAGAGTGATGTTTACTGAGGAAAAGTACTAAATTATCCATCCAGCCACCTTGGAAAGTTACTAATAGCCTCCTGAAATGTAGTCAGACTGCTTATTAGCATTTAAATGGCCTTTTTTTAGAGTGCGCTGCACATTTTCTGAGGACTTGTGCTTCTGTGCACATGCACTGTTCCTTTGCTTGTCTTTCTCCTGCATGCGTTTTGTTGTCTGGGGGCTGGCAGTCAGGTGCAGCTCTTTCAGAATGCTTTTTGCAGTTCTTTCACTCCCTGCATTAAACTTCATCACAGCCTCAGCCACAGCGGCCTGGACCGTGAAGAGTGAAGCATGGCGTTCCTTACGTGCCAGTGCCCAAATCATTGAATGCAAACGTTCATTATTGTTCTGTGTTTTGCCTCGTTGTACGCGCTCCAGAAGCCTCTTGTCAGAAAGCCTTTCATAGACTGGCAGCAAAGCTTCACAAACATGAAGAGGCAGGTTGTGTCGGTGATGCGGCATGGTCTCACCTCTGGCCTCTGCAGCATTCTGCTTACACCAAGACTCGGGGCCTGTTGGGCAGAAGCTGTGATTGTAGGTTACATCATTAGATGTAACATGATGGTAGGTGGCCATCACAGCCTTCTGTGTGGCCGCCACATCACCAGTGTGTGACTTCAAAGCCCATGGCATAGTAGGAGCTCAACTTGGAAATTAGATCTCCTGTAAGCCTTCCTTTGCCACCAAGGGATTCTCCACCAGAACCTCTCTGTTTCGTGATCACATTGCGCAGAGCAGTTCCCATGCGCTTCTGCACATGGTTTATGCAGTCTTCCTTTGTAACTGCTATGTAACCATATACTTTTGCTTCTTGCAAAGCAAGGAAAGTTCGGCTGTCCCCATCAGAGAGCATGGTCGTGTAGCGGAGGTTGTGCTGTTGTAGGGACCGCTGGAATAAAATAAGCGCAGCCTCGACTTCCATTTCACCAGCCTTCTTGGTGGTGTTTTTCTGGCATTTGTGGCCTTGTTTCCACGCCGGATACGCCGGGTCATCCTCTTTTGGGCCTCGTTCACACGCGGCGCAAAAATTGCTCAGCACGACGTAATCGAGCACAAGTCCGGTGAAAAGCTCGATAACAGTTCCAATTCCGATGTGAGATGAATGCCCGCGTGTCATCCACGAGCCGTCAAACGAAACTGCAATATTTCCGGGGTGACCGAAATTCAGCTCGGAGTACACCTCCCGAACGGATCGTGCGCAGTCTGCTGTCACCTTTTTGGCTGCACGGTCCACCGCGGGCGTCAACTTCTCCTTGACATATTTCTGCCACGTTTTTGTATGCAAACCTCGATGAGATATATTCATCACTGCGAATATATCATTTAGCGCACCGCGCTGATTGCCGGTTGCTTGCATCGCGCGCGCGGCAAGAATTTTCACAATGAACGGATTCTTTTTTTGTCCGTCGATCACACGCGGTGAACTCCAGCCACAATTAATGTCGTCGCAATTCACGCATGAAATCGTCAACTTCACCGCAAGGCCATATTCGCTGCCACATTTACCGATGTTGACATCACCGCCGCACACTTTACACTTCACACACGCTAGTAGCGCGTTCACGGAACTCAAGCTGATAACGGTGAAGGTCGCGTCGTCGAGTGGCTCGGCAGCTGCGGCATCTTCGGCGGTGTCTTCGGTTCCGCTGACAAAAGCTACCTTGCGCTCCGTTGCAGGGGTCGATGCCATCAGTTGAAGTTTTGCCTGCGCTTTCCTTCCGACTGCTTCGATATCGGAAGGTTGCAGCATCGGTGTGTCACGGCGAACGCGTCCGCTGTCAGAAGCTTCTGCGTCCGCCGCCGACGTTGACGTCAGGCCTAACCCGGTCAGCACATCACGATTAGATGCAACCGGTGACACATCAGCGATGCTTGCAGTTTCCGCGGAGTTCTTGCTCTTGAAGTTGTCAATGAGCAATTTCTTCCTCTTTTTTCCGAACTTGTGCGTCGTTCGGAACTTCGGCGCCGACATCGTTGCAAGACGCACCAGCGACGATACTCCGACAAGATGGCACCCACTGACGCTTGCCACAGGCGTGAAGCAGACGACGAAAAGCGTGTCAGCCAATCGGGTGACAGGTTTTAGTCACGTGCACCGACTAACGAATAGCAGCGCACGTCGAGACTCTCTTTTGGCGCCTTTTTTCTCCACAACCAATGGTCGTAAACGCGCAGCAATGGCGCGAAATTGAAGATGAAAACCTGCTCTTTCAAACGAGACCAAGATGGTGGCAGTCACTACCGGGGAATGACAACTGCGCATCGCGGAAAGAGCGTGGTTTTCGCGTCAATATTTGCCCCGAGTGTGCGCGGATATTTATTTTTTAATCGTATTACAACCGAAATATTGACTCCAGCGCTCTGAAAATTCATAAACCAGTAGAAAAAGAGGTGGAGATTTCAAAAATTCTAGTTCTGGAAAATCGATTTTTTCGCAATTTTTTTGCTCACAGAAGCCGTCTCCCCCCTTAAGGCATCGTATGGGCGCCGCATTGTGCAGTGCTTGCTCATCGCCGTTGACCGTCCGGCCGCTAACTTGCCGCTCCGAGTTTCATTGTATTCAGCCCTTGAGATGGTGAAGGCGGCCTGGGCGGAGGTGACGACCGCTTGCGTGCGAAACTGTTTCCGCAAGGCCGGCTTCGTCAACGCAGTACCGGACGTCGGGCCTTATGCCTCCGATGATGATGATTCCGGCGGCGATTTGTGGCAGTGCGTCGTCGACTCCGACATGGGAGGCCCTGGCATTGGTTGGCAGGATTTTATTTCTGCGGATGAAGACTCGGATATTGCGGAACCGTGCACGGACGAAGGCATCGTTTCTGAAGTGCGGGCCGAGAGCGACGCGGAAGAATCGGATGAAGATGAAACGTCTGAGCCAGCACCCGTAAGCACATCTGTAGCAATGGGCTATATAGAGGGCCTCAAACAACTTGTCTATGCCAAGGGGCTCGTGAAGAGCACGCTAGTGCTTTAAATAAACTGGAGACCGCCCTCATCGCATCTGCACTGCAGAAACAGACGAGCATCACAGACTTTTTTGCTAAGAAATAAATTTCGTGTTTTGACCGCCAACTTTATTTTTTTTTTTTTCTCTTTTTTAGTTTGTGGTCCAGTTACTACGAACTTCGGGATATAACGAACGGACGCCGCGTGACGCTCAGGTTCGTTATAAGCGGGCTCGACTGTACTGCTCCAAAACTAAGGTTTTGCTGCTCCAAAAATTGCTACAGGTCCTATTCCAGCTCTTGCACCCCTGAGTCCATGATGACAGAAGCATGACAGCACAAAGGGCCATTGCTGAAGTTCGGTGTAGTTCTGCCTAGGAGGTCATAACGAGTATGATGTTGCCAGTTTTTCTCTTCTCATATGTTTGCGATGTAAGATTTCAGTACTTGCTTGCAAGCAGATTGCATGTCCTAGTAATGTATTGTGAGAGACAATTGTTTTGTAATCACTGCAATCAGTCACAATATAGCTGTAATGCACAGTTTTTAATCGTAGTTTCCATTTTGTTTTGCAGTCTCGAGAACTGGAGATCCAGATATATTGGAAGGATTGGCGTGGAATGTGTGCTGTCAAGTTTCTCCGGCTTGAAGAGTTCATCGATGATGAAAGGCATGGCATGGCGCTCCATCTGGAACCCAAGGGACTTCTCTTTGCTGAGGTAAGCTTCTTGCGTCTTCCATAAAGGCAGGTTCATTTGGCGGTTGAATTGCCCATGGACCGGAGGCCGATACTGCACCTGACAACTTTACCACCGCAGAGCAAACTGGCAGCTGACGTCATTCTAAGCCAACCACACCACATTGTTGACTAGGGTGCCTCGATAACCCTGGGGGGTGCAAGGGCATCAAGATGCCCTATTGCTGACACTTCAAAAACGGCCCCACTCCGGGGGAAAAAAAAAAAAAATCCACTGTTACTCCTCTTATAAGATGTTGTTCTTCTGTTAGAAAAAGAGCAGACCACTCCAACATTTCGAGCGGGGAAGCGTGCGGCTCTTTTTGGCTTGCAAAGGCTGCGCCGTCCACAGACGAATTAGAGCCAGTCACATCGAGTCACGTGGTGCTCGTCCACTTGTGGACTTCAGCGATTTCATTCATCGAGTGAATCGGCCTTTAAGGCGGGAGGCTACCCTTGAACACCAACTTTTTTATTTCTTGAGGTATTTGAATGAAATTTTCAGGATATGCTCATAGTACACACATTTGAAGAACTACCAAGTTTCATGGAGCTGGGCTCATAGGTTCTCAAGTTAGAGGAGTATATCAAGATAGTTTACATAGATCCCTAGGGGCGGGCCTGGAGAATTTGCAAAATGTGCTAGCAGTCTGAAATTTGTTATAGTCATTCCTGGATAGTTTCCCCAGGGCAAGACAATTCCCTTTTTCCAAATTTCCTCTCTGAAAAATTTTAGTACAGCCCCAAATTTAGTGTTCAGATTTACACCTGACTTAACGATATTTTAATTGACTGCCCTTAATTACACATGAAATATTTTGAAAAAAACGAATTGTCTTGCCCTCAGAATTTTACTTAGGTATATACAGTCGCCGACCGTTTTTTCGGAGTTGAAGGGACCCGAAAAATGGTCCGAATAATCGAACAGTCCGCAGAATCCGTGAAGCACAAAAAATCACTTTATTCAGAGGAAATCGGCTTAAAAAAGTCGCCGATTTTACCTTGCGGCAAATTTCTTTTGCTGGTGACGATTTGCGCTTGTATTTGCGCCAAAGTTGTCGTTTCGCTGTACACGCTAGACAGCAAGTTCACAGCGTTCGTAATTTGTGCAAGCGATGGCTGTCGTAGGCCGCCCGAGTCGTCGTCGGAGTCCGACTCGTCTTCAGGTTGAAGAACCTGGCGTACAAGTTCGTCGTCCGTGAGGTCCGCACACATATCGAGGCCGTCGTCCACTTCAACAAACTCGCGGAACGTGGAGCCCGTTGGAATGTCCATTCCGTTCCCGCGAAGGTCAACGATGAGGTCTTCGCCACTGTCTGCAGTCAAATCCTCAGAATCGTTGCAGTCTTCTACGTCATCGACTTCATCGGCGGAGAATCCAGAGTGCCTGAAGCAATTAGCAATTGTTTCCGCTCTCACTGCCTTCCACGCGTCAGCCAGCATGCTAACCGCCGCAAAAAGATCCGTGGCGTACTTTTTCCCATTGTCAAAACAAAGGACTGTGCGCCGCAGAAGACGGGTCCGATAATGCACCTTAAGGTTTTTGATCACCCCCTGGTCCATTGGTTGGAGCACGCTGGTGGTGTTTGGTGGCAGGTATTCGAGCCGAATGGCTTTCAGGTTGTCGAAGGTGCCGTGAGCCGCGCAGTTATCAACAAAAATAATAACTTGTCGCCCCTGCCGCTCGAAACTTCGGTCGAGTCGACGCACGTAATCTTCAAACAAAGCATGAGTGATCCATGCCTTGGAGTTGCTGCAGTACCACACGGGAAGGTTCTTCGCGCCCTTAAAACACCTAGGATTTTTGGATTTGCCTATCACAAGAAGTGGCAGCTTCTCAGTGGCATTTGCACCTACCATTACTGTTATCCTTTCCTTGCTGTGGCGGCCCCCTGAACAGGAGTCACCCGAAAAAGAGAGGGTGCGGTCAGGCAACATCTTGAAGAAGAGGCCGGTCTCGTCACAGTTGAAGGTGTCCTCCGGGCTGTACTGGCTCAACAAGGGCTTCAACTTCGTCTGACGGTAGTCTGCTACCGTGGCTGGGTTGGCGGCTCCGCTCTCCCCGCACATCTTCTTAAAAGACACACCGTGTCTCTTCTTGAAACCATGGAGCCATCCGTCCGTGAACTTGAATTTTTCAATTCTCATTTTCACGGCCAGGGTCTCTGCCTTTTCCTTCAACGTGTCGCCCGACACTGGAAGGTTTTTCGCTAAAGCAGCTTTAAGCCAGAGTAGCAAGGCCTTCTCCAATTCGGGGTGGTCGCCTTTCCTGTCACTCTTCTGGCTGCTGCTGTGGGACGCCTCAAAGGCGGAAAAAATCTTCTCCTTATTTTTCACGTAATCCGAAATAGTTTGCTTCGACAGTGCGAACTCCTTGGCCACGTCAGCTTGCGTTCGCCCACTCAGCACTAGCTTTATGATCGCTGCCTTTTTCTCAAGGGTCATGGTAGAATAGCTCCCACGCTTCTTTGACGGACCCGGCAGCACCGGCGGGGCCATGTCCACAGCCCGAGTGCGCACCACACCGCTCGTCAAACACGCAAAAATGAGGCACTTTTCGTTCAGAGCGGTGGAACCGCCGGACGCAATCACAAAACGGCCAAAGGATTGACGGCGCGCCACTCGGTTGACGCGGTCGGAGAAACTCGTGTGACAACACGGCAGACGTATGAGACAAAGCACAAAGAGATAGCTGCCCGCGTCAGCGTTGGCGACAAAAGCAGGTTGACGGCGATGACAATCCGACTGCCACCTCGAAGTGGCAGAGATTGCAGGGGCCTCTCCTGGCAAAAATGGGGCACCGAAACCATGTCAAGCCAATCCAACTGCAGAGCCAATCCACCTCAATCCAAGATGGCGCTTGTTGCGCCGGCGAAAAGCCGATAAGGTGGCAGGTTTTGGCCTGCAGGGGACTGAAATTAGTCCGAAAAATCGAACTTTCGGACTTTTAAAGTCCGAAATATCTGTCGCGAATATGTATGCGCTTCTATGGGGTGACTGACGGTGCCTCACTGAAGTCCGAAATATCCTACAAGTCCGAATTATTGGAGTCCGAATTACCCGTCGGCTACTGTAACAAAAAAAACCTCATGAAAATCCAATAAGCGGGTCTTGAGCTATGACTTTCCCTAGCAGCCACACCGTGCAAAAAATTGATTCTGAGAAAACGGCTCTCAAAGGTTGAGAGAACAATAACTTTTTTGTTTCTCAAGTTATCATGATGAAATTTTCAAGACAGGCTCATGACATTAACAAATGAAAAACCACCAAGTTTTATAGAATTGTGCACGCTAGTTCTCAAGTCACAGAAGCATATCAAACTGGTTCGAATAGGTCCTTTATATCAAATCTGGAGAAATTGTGAAAGGCACTGGCATTGTGCAATTTGTCATGCTGATTCCTAGATAGGTTCCTCAGGGCAAGACAAAGCCCTTTTTCTAAATTCTCTTGCTAAAAAATAGCATAGAATTGGATTTTTTGTTATCAATTAGACCTATGTTGATTAACCAAATTAATTAGGACAAATTCCAGACATAATATTTTGAATACATGGGCTTGCCTTGCCCTCAAAAATTTATTCAGGTACAGTCGAGCCCACTTATAACGGCCCCACTTAAGATGAACACTCGCAATTATCATGAACAAGTCCGGTGCGACCGTCAAAATATACATTAGGTCTATGGCGCTCCGTCGATCTCGGCTACAGCGAACATCTGTGCGACTAGCCGATCGGCTACAGCGAACGCCTTGGTGCCGTAGACCACTTTCCACATGCTGAGATCCGTCGATCCTGTGCTCTGCAAGCCGCAACAATCGGCATTCCCGATTCCCCCGCGGCATTTCGCCCTAGCATGATGGGCGGCGCAGACGCATCAAGCGGTTTCCCGGTTTATCTATCGCGGCATCTCGCCGGAGGAACGAGGAGCGGCCCAAACGCGACAAGCGACTTCCCGGGTTATCTTCCGTGGCATAAGCGCCGAAACGAAAAAGAAAAAAAAAAAAGCTAGCCAAGTCTGCACTGAATGCGTGTCGCACCTCGAGGCATCGTGAGCGACCACGCAACGTTTAACACGTTGTACGAAACCGTTCAGAGGGCACGACGAGAGATCGTAAATCCGGCGATCGCAAAAATGGCGAAAGGCGAACAGAACGTACATAGTGAACCAGAATACTTTCACTATAGTACGAAGTACAAAGACAGCCAACAACGACAGCAAGCAAAGAGCCGTAGCAGACGACACGGGGAGGCGGAGACCGACGCGTCAGCGGCCGCAGCAGCCAATAGTAGTCGCCCGATTCCCCGCGTTCTCGCGGAGCGCGCGCTTTGCCCAATCGCAGCCTTGAATTCGAGCGCGGGAAACTTGAAAGCCACCACGAGGCTCTCAATCGGTAGCAAGCCACGCCTCGACCACGCCGCCGTCGCCGCCGCCGAGGGTGGCAGAAGAAAGCGCAAGAATTCACAAACAAAACAAGACCAAGATGGCGGCGCTGAGTTCGGCGGGAGAGGAATGGCGCGCGCGCGAAGTTTGGGAATTTTCGGCGCTTGCTCGCTGCTCCGCGGCTGCCGCCGCTTGTTAAATAATTAATTTCGAGTATTTCTACGGCGAGTTGGGCATTGATAATTACAGAAATGGTAGTTTATAAGACATACTACCGGAATATATAATCTTCCAAAAATCGACTGTTTCGCGATTTTTTGGTTTTCAAAGGTCGCGTCCCCCCTTAACAGAACAGGCGTAACTTACCATGTACACTACTGTATTCACATTGTGCTGAATGGAAGGTGGTAGCCTTTTATAGCACACTGGAAGTCTTTATAATAAATGTCTACTTTTTATGTCTACCTCTCTCTCAGATAAAGTTCCTGAATCCAATGATCTCAAGGAAACCCCGTCTGCAGCGCCAGAGGAAGCTCTTTATTCAGAAAGGTAAGCTTCTTGCATGTGTAAGCTACCATTTTACATGGTTTTGTGCCAGGCTCTGACCATCTCTTATGCTCAACCTCCACATGGTAGCTCTACAGCTGCAGTTAAGGGCTGAGGAACAGCACAAAGTTTGAATTGCTTCAGTTGTGGAGTGAAAGAGAACTGAACAAGGGGGAGCTTCAGTTTTCAAACCAAGGTAGTGTTTTGAGAGACGTGGTGACGTGGCAGTGCGATCATCAGTGACAGGGCTCACATAGTGCGCTTTTGCATAAGGGGGACGGGGTGGTATGTCTAGGTATGAACAAATGTTTCCTTGGGTATGGATTTTTATGAACATGGAACTGGTGGTCCCATGACCTAAAAAAATAAAAAGGTGGCATCTGCTGCTTCCGCTTTTTAGGTAATGAACTGTATAATCAATTTGGTACTCATGGTGTTGATAATAGTGTATCATTACCTGTACTTATACCTGAATAGTGTTGCAGACCTCATGTTAAAAGAACCTTGCTTTGCTTTCTTTTTCACCAGGTTTCAAGGTTTCTCGTAAGCACACATTACATAAAAGCTTGCTTCCAGATTCTTATGAATGAAGGGGAAATGATTATTGCTACCATGTTTACCTATTTCCTTTTGTTTTTATTTTGCTAACCTAGTTTGTGACAATATTATTATTAAATGCTATTCTGCAGGAAAGAACTTTCTTCGGCCAACACAGATGAACATTAATGTGGCCACATGGGGCCGCTTGATGAAGCGTGCTATGCCTCCTGGTTGTTCTGACCAAGTAACAACAGTTAGCCCTCCTGATGCTCTTCTAACCACAGGTGAGATTTTCGTTTTTATTTATATGCATTAGGAACATGCCTTTAAAGCTACCCGCCGCAGTGGCTCAGTGGTTGGGATGTTCAGCGGCTACGCTCTAGGCTCTAGGCATCAGTCCCGGCTGATGTGGCCGCATTTTGATAAAAGTGAAGTACAAGGTGCCCGTGTACTGACGACACAGCATGTTGAAGAACTCCAAGCGGTAAATATTAATCTGGAGCCTTCTACTACAGTGTCCCTCATGGGACATTTAATCCCAAATGTCATATCATACTTTTTGGCCATTTTTACTCCTCTTTTTCTTTTGACAATCAGTTTTGTGCCCAGGGTTCATGACACTTAGGTTGACTCTTTCTTTTGACATCACATAGTTTTACTGAAACAGTTAAATGGCTGCATGCTTAGTGTCCCTGTCAGGCACGTTATCTGTTAGCGTAGGGTGGTTATTATAGATATAAAGACAAATGCAACAAAATTTTTCTGCCTGTAAAAAGACTTTTATTTGTTTGTCAAGAGAGAATTCTAAAAAGAAAGTAACAGCTATTGTGGTAGGAGCGAATGTATGAGGAATCGCTTGCAAAAATTGTTACTCTCCAAATCGAAATTCAAAGGGCGCCACTTACCCGAGTGCCTAAAATGTCTGTGGCTGAAAATAGGTCTAAAAATCTTTATTTCTTGATTTTCTCTGTCCTAAGATGTCTCCACGACTCTCTGCTAGTTTTGGTTGAAAAATACTGCCTCTTTTTCGCATTACAGCGTTCCAAAGTTGCGAAATTGACTGCTTGGCCCTTTAAATTGAGGTCAGGTCGTACGGAGCTTTGATTGGCATCAGTTCAAGAAGTATGCGCTTCACCAGCATCATTTTGGTCTCATTCGAAAGATAGTGATTCAGGCTATTTCCATATCTCAATTGGCATCCATGAGTAAACACCAGAAGCACTAAACAAAGGGAGAAGATTGTGTGAAACGTGCTGCTATTGGGCTCTGAAAGCACGTGACCAAAGCGAGCACTTTTGGTTCGCTGGCTCCCAGTGTCGACTGTTTGCAGCCTAGTACCATTTTGAAAAGGTCGCGCAGTTAGACCTAGTCAGCTTAGCGCTGTTCTGTTATTGTGACCAGGGCGTAACGCCCGGAAAATTTAATTCCAGCGTAATACTAACCTATAAAGAGAAGAAAGATAGAGATAAGAGGCGTGCAGGTGCCGCATCCTGTTGTCTGCAATCAGTGACGAAGCGCCAGCGCTTCGCGATGGCCATTTTTATGCATACGGCATATTGCAGGTGCAGCATATTGCATCTGCAATATCATCTTCAATTAGCACTGATGGCTTGTGGGGAGAGCTTACGCCCACGTTGTGCATGGGTACAGCAGCGATGTGTAAACAGCATTTCATTTTGTGCAGTTGGGTCTTTTTGGGCCGAATAATAGCAACCACTCTTCTACAAGCTTGTCTTAAAGTCTGTATTAAAATTTCGGGCAGCGCCGCCTACGGTGAAAATGGCTGCCAGGTGCTGTTTGCACTTCGCTGTGTGTTTCAGTAATTCAGTGTGACGCCCCTGTCATAGTGCCATTTGTCTTACGAAGGGAGGACAGGGCACTTGAGGAGCTGAAAACCGTGAAAAAATTTTGATCTTTGAAAATATTTTTGAAATTACAGCACAGCTTTTACATTTCTATAGATTTATTCCACTTTATAAGGTGCAAACGAGCTGTATAATTCTCACCTCTGTTGGTTTGTCGTTGTTTTCTCAAAACACGAATTTTTGACTGTTTGTTAGTTTATATCTTTGCATCTAAAGCAGTTAAAAGAAATAATTTTTATTATAGTATGTGGTTATATGATTGAAGTATACAGTTTTGGAAACCAATTTCTCAGTTGTGCTTTCTAATATTTTTGTGCACTGTAATTGAAACTGCTCATCAACCAGTCCTTCCTTCACTGCATTTGAACAAGTCCTAAAATGACTAATATTGGCTTAATCAAAAAAGTACTTCCTGCATTATGTTCCTTATACTGTATGCTCTCTGCCATATGTTAATAATAGTTTTCTCTGTTTTTGTTTTTGCAAACAGTTCAGTGAAAATGTCTAGTATCCTGAAAACTAATTGACAGAAAACTGATTACATATTTGAAATCAGCATAAAAACCTGATTATGATAGTGCACTTTCGTTACATTTAATCGAAAAATAAAGTGAAAAGTTCCAAGAGCCCTTCCCCGCTTAGGATAGCAGTGAATTAGCGCAGTGTCGTGTCGTGATTTATGGCAGTGTTGTATATTTTGATATTGGTCACGAGAAGGGACAAGTGCCATGTGGACGCTAGCTGCAGCACAAGCTAATATTATTCGTAATTGGAACAAGAGAGATGATGGAATTGACAGTTTTCCTAGCTATTTTGTTTTTTATTCTAGAATTACAAATTTTTTTAACTGTTCTGTTATTCGGACCAGTTTTTCAGCCTCGCTGAGCCTGAAACGATCTCTCCGGACAGGTACAGATACTGCTATCGGAATAATGACTACGTGCTTAAGAGTGGAACTGGGTCTTGAAAGGTTTTTTTTTTTAGTTAGAAAAGTCACAATATGGAAATCTTCAGGAAACTTTTTTTAAAGCCAGTTCTAAGTATGCTATTTAAATTGATATAAAACAATTCCTTGAACACTTATGCAATATGTTATGTAAGCTTTTTGGAAGACCTTTAAGAAATTTTGCTTCAAGTAACTTGCTAAAATAGCATGCACTTGCATGCCATTTGTTTCTCCTGATGTCAAGGGCAGTGTGCCTATAATAGAACTTAGTTTCAGAAAGCTGCCACATCAGAAACTCAAAAGTTTGTACAGTCAACGACCAAATTTTCGGACATGCCCGATACAGTAGACTCTCGATAAACGGAAATCGGTTAAACGGAACAGACGCTTAAACGGAACAAACTCATCAGAGTTGGTTGGTTTTCTATCAACGCAATGTAAAAAAAATCTCGTTAATCGGAACTCAAGTTTTTCGACCATCGCATAAACGGAACCGAAAGCAAACTCGAAACCAAAACTAGTTGGGCAAATGCAGCGCCATCGCGGTGTGCATCACTGTCCCCCACCCCCTCAACCTCTTCGACCTCCTGGCGGTTTCGGCGGTTTTGGCAGTTTCGGGTTTTCTCGCACAGTGCGCCGCGTCGCTGCTTGTTGTCGCAGTGTGCGTGCTGTTCCGTATTCAGTTAGGCCTAAGCCTCAGAACCTTTGTTCGGTGTCGTAGCGACATTTCGTCGCGAAGTCAGGATCCGATGGGTACGCAGAAACGACAGCACAATGCGCTTGCACTAGAAAAGAAGACGGATATCATCAATGATTTCGAAAGTGGTCGATTTACTAAAACGGCGCTTACGACGAAGTATGGCATCCCAAAGAGCAGCCTTACGAGAATCCTCCAAGACAAGGACAAGCTGCGGGCGGCATTTGAAACGTCACGCTTTGGTCCCCAGCGAAAAAGACTACGAGCGGCTGACCATGAGGATCTGGAGAAGTGCCTCGTGCTTTGGCTGCAAAGGGCCCGCAGCGAAAACATCCCCATCAGCGGACCACTCATTCATGCTAAAGGAGAAGAATTCGCTCTCCAGCTCGGCATTGAGGGCTTTTCATGCAGCGATGGGTGGCTGACTAGGTTTAAAGACCGGAATGGTGTAGTGTTCCGTGCCATTTCAGGGGAAGCTGCCGCTGCCGATACGATGGCATGCGGAGAGTGGAAAGCAAGACGGCTGCCCAAAATTCTAAAGGAGTACGACCCTGAAAACGTCTACAACGTGGAGCATAAAATCATTTTTTGGCAGCCATTAAATTAAATCGCAGTTCCCACTACCCTACCAGCAAAAGAGTAAGCGGTCTGTTCTTTTTTTTTTTTTTTAATATTCCTGTACTCTGAGAAAAAAAAAATTTTTCGCTGTGTACTTTGTGCAGTGAAGTTCTTGCCCATTGTATACTGTTCTCCTGATTACCGAAATTTTGCATTTCGGGATTCACTTCCGCGGAAATCACAAACTGCGCGCCTGCCTGTCGTGTCGGGACCGCGGAAGCTGATTGCACAATGCTGAACCCATTCTCTCGGTAAACGGAACTCCTGATAAACAGAACGTATTTTCCCGGTCCCTTGAGGTTCCGTTTAACGAGAGTACACTGTATTCCGGACGTCTTCGCGACACCGCCACGAGCCCCATAGAATCAATGTAAGGGCATCTGAGATTTTGGACGCTTGAACCTCCCGCCATCCAATTTTTCTGACTTTTTGACGCGACGGAAGGTCTGAAACCGCAACTGCGTCGTACAAAGCCACCATTTTGGCTATCTCCCAGTCTGCGTATCATGTCACAGCTTTGAACAACTAGCCGTACCTAGCCATCACACACCGATTTGGTCTGGCCATTCTGGCTGTGTTCACCAGCGCCTCTTCCGGAGTTTCCGGAAGCGCCGTCGACGCTGCGACCATTTCGCCTTTTCGTTGCGCCAACTCATCGCAGACCACATAGTGTTTTGCTAAGCTGGTGCATGGTTCTGCTACGTGCTACGTATTGTGTCAAGTGTGCTCTGTGACGCTAGGCCTAGGTGCTTCGACACTTCGCAACAAGAGGGATTTTGCTTGCCCACGACGGCCCCCACTCCGTCCTCGTCATCCTCGCCGATGGCATCGAAGCGTGGAAAACAGTACCGTCGGTTAACGATGGAGAAGAAAGCCGCCATTATTAAACAAGTAATGAGCGGACGATCGCAGGCTGACGTGGGTGAGGAGTTCGGCATTTCCAAACAAACAGTCTTAGAGATTTTCTCAAGAACAAGGGCAAGATCCTGGAAGCGGTCGAAAAACCATCTGGTGCCAAAAAAAAAAGAATGCAAGCCAAGGTGTTCACCCAAAGCTTGAGGAAGCCCTCATCATTTGGTTTAATTCAATGACTGCAAAGTGGTTGCCGGTCTCGGGCGGAGTTTTGAAAGAAAAAGGGGAAACTCGCGCTTCAAATGGGCATTGACGATTTTAAGTTTAGTGATAGGTGGCTGAGAAACTTTAAACATCGGAATGACTTCACGTTCAAAAAGGTGTGCGGTGAGAGCGGCGCCGTTGACAATGCAGTTATTGAGCAGTACCCCAGCGGAAAACTGCAGTCTTTGTTGCAGCAGTTCTCTGCTGACAATGTTTTCAACTGCGACGAAACTGGCCTTTTTTTTTTTTATAAGATGTTGTCGGAAGGAATGCTTGCTTTTGCTGGTGACTTATGCCACGGTGGCAAGCACAGTAAAGAGTGGCTGACCGTTCTCGTCAGCAGCAAGATGTCTGGCAGCGAGAAGCTTCCCTTGCCTGTAATCGGGAAGTCAAAGAACCCGAGGTGCTTTAAAGGGACGTCGTTTTTAGTGTTGTACGAAGCCAACAAAAAGGCATGGGTCACTCAGCAGTTGTTTGAGAATTACATCTGCAGGTTGGACAGGAAGTTTCAACTTCAGAACAGACGTGTCGTGCTCTTCGTTGACAACTGCGCCGCTCATTTTCACATCAAGAATTTGAAGGCTGTTCAGCTGGAGCTCATGCCGCCCAACATTACTGCAATTCTCCAACCGATGTACCAAGGCATCATCCGCAATTTCTACCGTTCACGGGTACTAAACCGCATGGTGTTGTGTGCGGAAAGCGGCAAAGGCTACAACGGTGACCTTCAGTCTGCTGTCGGAATGCTTGCAGACGCATGGAAGACAGTGCAGGAAGACATGATTCGCAACTGTTTTCGCCACGCGGCTTCGCATTCACCACAGAGGCAGCAGACTTGCTTGAATGTGACGTGATTGACATGTGCCCGCCCATGGACGACGCGATCAACGGCCCCCGCTCTGCTGGGATTTCCATACCGACGGAAATAACTTTTGAACAGTTTGTTGACGCTGACAACGAGCTCAACTTCTGTTCAGAACTGACGGATGAAGAGCTAGTCCGTCAGGTTGTGGAGGATTCAGAAGACTTCGATGTTGAGAATGGGGAGCCAACGTCTGCACCGCCTACGAGCGCCGAGTTGACGTGAGCATTGCTCACTCTTTCATCGGTGTACAGCGCTGACATGACTCTTGCTCAGATCGAGACGAATATGATCGCATGCAAGTGGAACGCTGTCCGAACAAGGATCGACAAGTTCTTTAAGACACTGCAGCAATAACGCCGGCTGCCGTGACTACACATGCATAATAAACAGGCTGTTGGCTGCATAGAGTTTTTGAACAGCTCTTTCATGCTTTGATGTTTCGGAAGCCTAATACCTCGTCCTTGAGTGTTTGGATCCAAGAAATATTTGTAAAATGGTACACCTTTTTCATGCATTCATTTTTTCGGACTGCCTGAATTTTCGTACGTTTTGCGTTCCCTAGAGGGTCCGAAAAATTGGTCGTCTGTATTTCGTTTTCTGAGGTGGCAGCTTCAGTATCCATTAACTCGAGCTCTGTGACGGGTAGGATGTTAATTTTACCCTTATTTGCATTCCTTGACATCAAGAGATATAAATGGTACGTATTTTAGCACGCAAGATTACATGGTCTCTGAAGATTTCGTAATTGTGGCTTGAAATTATTGAAGCGAAAAGCTTTACTACGAGGGTCGGAGCCGATCTTCGCGTATGCTGCAACCGAGTGACGTCACGCTCAGCGCAGATGGCCGCAGCCATCGCTTCACTACAGTAAAAGCTCGTTAATTCGAACTTCACGGGACTGGGGAAAAAGTTTGAATTATCGATTAGCCTCGATAAAACTGACAAGAACCATCTGCATTACGGTAAATTTACCGTATTAACTCGCGTAAACAACCCACTCGTATAATGAACCCGCCCACCCGCGAATTTCACCTTAGAATTCGAAAGAAAAAAAGGCATGAGCCGTTAACGCGTCTCTCCGCGCCGTCACGAGAAAAAAAAAACGCTTGAACCGTTAACGTGTACCTGCGTCCTCCGTTCCGCGTTGTCACGGTCCACAACACACCTTGGCAGTGTGCCAAGATGCTTGATAACATAGCGATGTAGTTTTCTTTTGATGTTGGCTCTAGCAAGGGGGAGAAAGCGAACTTGGCAGGGTGCCAGCGCTTGTCCGGTTGTGCAGGCCTCATTTTCAATATGTTCGCTTTATCATGTCATAGGCGATTGGGGCGGGTGCTGTCTACTACCATGCGCAATAGCAGTAAACGCCTTTTGAAGGGGACGCCGACCGCCTGCTCTCGTTGACTGTCGATGGATGAAAAAGTGGGACTCTCGCAAAACAAAACAAAAAAAACAAACTCGTAACCTATAGCACTCATCCGAAGTCCTAGCTTTTTATAGGCGTTTGCTGGGACCGCGCCGACAGTGCTTATGCGCATTTCTGAATTAACAGGGCTTGATTAACGAGTATTTAATTGCGAGTTTCGGAGGTTGCGCGGAAGAGAGAGTAGGCAGCTGCGGCCGCCAACCCCTACCCTCCGGCGGCGCCGCGCCAGTCATGGCGCCACACGTGCTGTGTGCCAAGCTGCCCATACGCGGCGGCGCGTAGTTCGAATTATCCGTTGCGGAACCGACTTGCGTTTGAATTAGTGTGCTTTTTTGTACACAGATCTTTATGGAGCTTGGCCGGACCAAGTAGTGTAATTCGAATTATCGAGGTTCGAATTAACGAGCTTTTACTGTACCTGTGTCAGACCGCAGCTTTGCGTGGCTCCACATAGCCTAGTTCTGCGCATGCACGTGATGTCACAGCAAAGGCCAGCTGCGCAGCCCCCTCGCCAAGCTCTGCCGGCATTGCCTAGCAATGCTTAAGAGGTGTGCGCCTTCTCCTCATTAAAAAAAGAAAAATTAGTCTCTATCCAGGAATTGAACCTCCATCCCTTGGATCGCCAGCCGAGCGCTTTACCGCTGTGCCGCGCCCTGGGTTGTGAAACGCTCTTCATAATTCTGCTTGCCTACCGTGAGGATGATAGCGGGATTCCGCGAGTGACAGACACTGCGATTGGCGCGCAATTTGTCCTTTTGTGTTGTTCTTCCTGTGGTGTTTCGTCAGCGCTATAAGAATCAAGAGCAATTTGAAAGTACCGAAGACTAAAATAGTCAAGTCACTCAATTAGGGTGACGTCAAGGATGTGACGTCACCCACCTGCCGTCAGCTATAAGAACCAAATAGGAACAAGTGCGCTCCGGTGGGTGCTTCTTGCCTTTCGCGAGTGACAGATGCTGCACCTCTCCTTTCCTGTAAATGAATTATAGAACGCTGGTGAACTTAGGCGCGCTCGACATGGAAGCCAAGGAGAGCTTAGCTGCTGGCGAACGGCGCAGAAGACTGGAGAAAAAAACTTCTGATCTCGAGGTAGTCACTGCTTTTCGCTACGTGTATCCAAGCATAGCAGAGCTAAGCCATCTTTCATTTTTTCAAGACCCAACTCCCCTCTCAAAAAGTTAAAGACAACCGCGAAATTAGTAAAATAGTGTGGTTTGGAAAATCTTCAAATGCTTCATTTTTTTAATGTCTTTAGGTTTTTTGCTGAAATAAAATTGTGACTTTTATTTTGTTGCGTGTTCAGCTGTTGCTGCCGTGCTGTCAGTAGCATGTTTCAAGCATCTGCTTTCTGACGTGCTGAGTGCTGCTAAATTTATGATGCTCTTATATTTATCTGGCATAAGATTGTATCTATATTTTTTGCTTGCTTTGTAGCTCCTGTCACTACTTCGCCTGAGCTGGATAGTTTGGTTGTCACCAAGCTTAACTTTGAAGACACCAATGAGCCGGACGCCTCGAGTCCTTCGGCGCCTCATCAGACCTCACTTGAAGTGGATGTTCAGGTAATTTTGTGTCAAGGAAGAAGCCGCGTTAGTGATGTTGCTACAATGGAATCTTATTAATCCAAACTAGGTTAAGCTGAATGATGATTTGCTTCCATCGTCATCAAGTATATTGCCTTCAAACTACACATAACCTGTACTAATTATCAGTCTACTGTACACTGAAAGCTCGTAAATTCAAACCTCAATAATCCCAATTTTTTGATAATTCAAGCTGCATTATTTCGTCTTGCCAAGCTCCATAGAAGTCTTTTGTATATATATAAAAAAAAAAAAAACAATTCGAATACGAATCATGTTCGTCACTGATTTGAACTATACACTGCCACGCCTAGGCAGCCTGGTGCCTGAGAAATGCCTCCGCGATAGGGCAGCGTAGTGACAAAGCAGTGGGCCTCCGAAACATTGAGAAGAGACCAAACCAGGTAAACCATGCAAAACAAACAGTAATATAAGAACCCAACAAAAATGTGACAAAGAGGAGAAGAGAACAATAACATTTTTGTGGTGCTCTTATATTACCGTTTATCATGGTTCACAAACTCGCCCAATCAGCTGTTCTTCTAAATCATGCAAGATTGGGTAAAGCCGAACTGGCGCCGTGAACAGTGCGGCAGAGGGTGCCTGCTCCCTTGTTTCGCATGACTTCCTAGATTTGCATCTAAAAGCTTGTTGATTTGTACCTCGTTAATTCCAAAATACGGATAAGTCTTACTGTGTGTGCCGATGCCCACCTGTAAGGTAGTGGCATCAGATGGGCGCTACAGGTCTCTCATCGGTCAGGCCGCCTCCAGGTAAAATAGGCATGGTAAGCGATCGTCAAAATAGAATTCAGACCTGAACTGCATGTTGTGGAGTTGAATGCGCAGCCTTTATGTGCACACAATGGCTAACGTGATAAAAAATGGATGACCTCATCTCTGAGAATGGGCTGAACGTGTAGATTTCAGTTCCGTTTTTGTGAGCCTTGCACAGTTTGCACCAGCCCACTGCAACAGTGGATATTGGCCCTGAATCTGCCTGCTAACCGATCGCAATTGTGTGGTGTTTTAGGCACTCGTTGGCAGCACTGTGCGTTTTCCGCACTTCCATTCACGTGATTCTTTTACTGTCCATAAAATGCGAGCTTGTCAAGCGGCATGGAGCACATCATATGTTGAAGCCTTACACGCATTTTAATGGCTGCTTGTAAGGGTGCTGCTATTGCATCGCACCGTGAAGGGAAGTGCTTACCATTTTCTAGCAGCTCCGCTCTGACATTCCTACGTGCGCATAATAAAGCATTGATGGCAGTGCGAAAAAGGCAATGTTGTGATGTTCTTGTCTAAAAAGCAGGCAAACATTGCCCAGTCTTTCGCCAAATAAATTTACCGCAGTGGATGTTCGTCTGTCAGTTTTTTTTCGAGCAATTCAATAATTTGAACTTCAGATAATAATAAAAACTTTTTTTCCCAGCCCTGTAAAGCTTGGATTAACAAGCTTTTCCTGTACTGCCGTAAGCAGTGCAAATTTGTAAATGCTTCAAATCCTAAAACTTAAAATTTCAATCTGATTTCAAATCTTTCAATTTTTATTTAAAGATTAGAAGCCTTTGCTGCTGAATTCTAAAAACTCCTTAAAAATATTAACTATCTGCATTCTGTTGATGGCAGAAAATTTATTGGGTGAAAGAATTGGCTATCACTTTTAGCCGTTTTGCCAATTGAGATCACATATTCAGTGGGCGGCATGCATACAACTGTAAACTAGGGAAGACAGCAATCTAGAGTTTACATTCATTCCTGTGTGCTGCCGAGCATGTGACCCATGTGACTGCACATCACACTTATATGGAACGAAAGTTTTGCTTGCAAATGTGCACACCACCATTCACGAAGTTGTTGGCGCCTTTAAGTTTTGGAGCACTGCCACATGCATAAGCCAGCCATCTTTATTCTCGTTTGATAAGATCTTTGCCTGCCTTTAGGCAGCTATTGTTGTATGCCCTTTACTGTACATTTTTTTTTTTACTTTTTTGTTCTATTTTTTCTGTTCCTTATGTTTGTTGGTTTTCCAGTAAAGTTTCATTTCATTTCAGCCAGTTTTTTAACGGCATTCTAGACATAGTGGGTTCCACTGCATTCAAGACTGTGTGGCTGAGCAGGTTTTGAAGCTTTCTCGCTTGTAGGATGTTTAATAAAGCACTCGTAAGAATTCTATTTATTTTGTCGAACTGAGATGGGGTGCAACACTTCTTTGCAGTCTGCGCTTGGGGAGTTTGACTTCTTGCAACAAGAGACATTGCCAGCACCTGTGGAGCAGAAGGCACAGCCAACATCCAGTTTAGTGGTTAGTGGCCATTCTCCAAGCCCTGAGCCTATAGTTGAGCTAGCTCCAGATGAAGAGGATGAAGTAAATAAGCTCGGGGAGCCATCACTAGCGACACCTGTTGCTGTTGCTGTAGTGGCGAATGTTGAAAGGTGAGCTACTTGTTCTGGCACTGCGAGCGTGCATAGATATACAGTCGAACCCGGATATATCGAATTTTGGTTATATCGAACTCGCGGAATATCCCCTTGAAAATCCCATGCAAAAGTATAGGAAAGCCGCGTCATATATCGAACTCAATTTCACCGATCGTTCGATATATCGAACTCCGCACCACGCACTGGAAAGTGGGCCTTCCCCAAAGATGATCGCATCACCCTTGGCCGTTTGCCGCGTGACGTTTTCAAGCCACGCTTGGAAGGAATGAGGGGACAGTTCGGCGATGTCTGCTCTGGGCAGCGCCGCGCCCATTCCCCAAAGGCACGCGCATCTGCAGTTATCGTTTCCCGCGCGCCAGCACATGACGTTTGCAAGCCATGTGCGTGGGTGTGCCCATTCTTTTGCCGAGCTATCTCTTTCCTTCAGCACGCGTTACGCATGCGCCAAGCCAGCTCAGCCCGTTTTCAGACAGACGTCGGACACTTTAACGTGTGTTGCGAACCCCCTGCGCGCGGCGGCTGACGTGGCTTTCTCTCTCTCTTTTTTTTTTTTTCTGCGAGAGTCGTCCATTTTTATTGGTGTGCTGTACGTGCGGCGTAGCATAAGATATGGCGGCTGCGGACGTTGAAAAGTGGCAAGGCTTTTTTTTTTTTTTTTTTTTTTTTTTTTTTTTTTTTTTTTTTTTTGGCGCGAGTCGTTTATCCTTGCATGTATGAATCAACGAAAGCACACGGTCAGCTGCTGCGGTCATGATGCCCGCTCCAAGCGCGGCGTGATAAATCGAACCAGGCTTGTGCAATCAAGCCATCACGGGCACTCTGCCAAGTTCGCTCCCCGTCACCGCAGGAGCTATCAAAAGATAAACGCGCCCTGACGTTATCGCTGCGCAGCATCTTGGCACGCTGCCAAGAAATGAGCTGTGGATGAGAGGACCGAAACGGAGTGACGCAGTGACGCGCACCATCGACATGCAAGCGAAAACGCTCACGATTTTTGATTTCTGCCGCGGTGACACAGAAACCTTGTTTTGAGCTGCCGCGCTGGCTCGAGCGGCGAGAGGGACGCAGTTCCAAGTTTGAAAATTTTCTCTTTGTCGCTGCCGCCTCGTCACTGAGATGCGCATGTGAGCGAGCTGGCCTTAACGCTTTTTTTTTTTTTTTCTTCGAATTCTCGGGTGCAAAAGATAAGGGTGAGTATATTATGCGAGTGGGTTGATGACGCGATAAATGCGGTATCGTTTTTTCGCATCGTAAGTGCCGTCACAAGCCGATTTCTGTATATCGAATTATCGATATATCGAACTATTTCGCGATCCCCTTCGAGTTCGATATATCCGGGTTCGACTGTATTACTGGAACTGGTTGAATTGGTTGCTGCATTTTAAACATTGTGGGATGCCCTGCACATAACACCCTTTATGTTTTTGTTTTCAAAGCTTGCTACTTTTGCTGATGCCATCTTTAGTCCAGTCTGAGTATTGCATTACATTACCTGTTTCTTTAATTTGCTTGTAAAGGTGCACTGCAGGCAACTTATATTCTAGTCTGAATAAAAATTAATTCTGTGGCTCTTTCTAATTATGTAAATGTTTGCACAGGAGCAGAAGATTCTTTTATTGCTGAAAAAGCTGATTTTTAAAATTTCCATGTTGCTAGATTTCCACTTGATTTTTTTTTTTTTCTTTCTGAGCAAGAACTTTTTGGAATTTGTAAAACCAGTACTCTTTCTAATGGTTGATCTTGGGAAAATGAAATTATTAGAGGCATTGGTTTTTTTGTTTTAGGCGTAATTTATGTGCTTTGTAGCATGAGATCTATGAGACAGGAAGTTGTGCCCAGCCTTCCGCTCTGGATTAACACCACTTCTTGGGCTAGTTGGTGCATACTTGAATTGGTGAAAAACTGCGCTGAACGAAACACTTTTTTCTTTCTTGTGGTGTGTTTCGTTCGTCGCAGTTTTTCACCAGTTCTTCCACTCTGGGTACACTTCAGACAAGAACATTGTAAGTTTACATTGTATTCTACAGTCGCCTCTATTTCATGGATCTCATAAATAGATTAAAATGAGCTTTCAAGTGAGAATGGGCTGTTAGAGGCTTATGAGTCGGGTGGAGGTCAGTTCCCCCTCCTCCCCAAAGAAAGAGCTTAGCATAAAAAACCATGCTAACCTTTTTTTTTTTTTTTTTTTTTTTTTTTTTTTTTTTTTCGGTGAGAACTTCAAGAAATACTTGTATCACATGAGACCAGCACTTCCAATAATTATCCATAAATCTACCCCTTGGTTGTGCATGGGAGACATTTTAAAACATCAGTTTGGGGACTCTTACTAAATAGCTTACTTTTGGCCCCCTACTTTTTCCAGTGCAAAAGGATCTCTGACCCTAGACCACTTTGAATTCATCAGTGTGCTTGGACGAGGACACTTTGGAAAGGTAATATAAGTTTTTTGTATTGCTTAAATTGACGTGTTGTGCAGACTTTTATACTAAGCAAAGTTTTAACAATGACAGCGTTAAGGGCCCTGTGTCCCTGAAAAGCCGGTGTTCACATTCTTGTTCTCCGTTGTAACACGAAAATCAATGACAGCATGTGGTGACTGCATGAAAACCTGCAATCATACTGTGCTGCTGCAGTACAGATGGTGTGCTATGCGTTAGGAAATTTGCAGAATGACCAGATGGTGATAAAGGCACTATTGCGTCTGCTCTCAAGGCAAAGCTTGAGCACCCCCTGATTTCTTTGTTGGGTGGTCTTTCTCATAATGTGGTAGTATAATTACGACTGCATGTTGCACATATACATGCGAAGTAATAGAGGCCCAAATTATGGGATTTGTGATTGAGTGAGTAGAAAAGTGCATGCACATATGCGAGTGAGGATTCGCAACGGGAGCTGTAAATGGGAGCCAATAACGCTGCCGCGTAATTCGGTCGTTCCAGCAACGGCGGCACTGCCGCGTGGCTTCGTTTCGCAGCAGCGAGCTGGTGACTGCAGTTCATGGCGCGGGCGACTACAGTGGTTGGAGTGAGAAAATGCGAGTAAACAAATCGGATATGTTTGCTGTTCCATGATGTACGAATCAATGAATTGTTCAACGAAGCAAGGGCATTATTCCTGCCACGAAGGAAAGGTACAAAAAGCAGTGATTACATATTCTGAGCTGGTTTGTAAGATGCTTTGAACTAACGACCGGCGTGTTAGCTAATAATGGCTTACTGCTGCTTATCTAAACGTCAAATCTCACACGAAAAATTCTGCAATGACAAGAAGCAGCCCCGCTTGTAAAGACACACTACAGTGCAGTCCAGTTATAATATCGAGAAAAGTGGAAAATTCGATTGTTATAACAGATTATCGTTGTATCTGGACCAGCAAAAAAAAAATAGCAATAAAGCACACACCCATGTATTTTCTCATGCATGTATGCTTGCCTACTTACCAGCGACGAGTAAATTGGATTGAACGATGCTAATCATCGTAAAGAGCACTGAACACTTTATTACAGGATACACCAATGGCGATAAAACAACTTATAAGCATACTTAAAAGTCGAGAATTCGCGCTCGCTTGACAATCGCTAAGCATCGCTTTGAGTAGCGCGTACAGTGGTGGCAGTCCTTTTTGTATGCACGAAAGCGATTAGCAACTAGATGAACAGCAGGACATCCTCAGCCTTGATAATCATTAAAAACGTGAAGTGTAAATGCCCATTATTTTTCACGCGGCTTCTAACTTTCAATCCCTGCTGTTTCATCTCGAAAGCTATCACGCCGTCGTCTTGGTCAGCACAATCTTTCACGGACATACAATCTGCAATCGGAGATGACGATACGGCTGCGAACAGGCGATTGCAATGATAGCGCTCTGAACGCAATGGCCCTCGCGGATTTGTCCACGTCGGTTCGTTTTCACCACATATGTCGAGTTTTCACGTCATTTTCTTTTTAGTGTTTTTTTTTTTTTTAATCAGGTATTCAAAGTTTTTGTAGAAAACGTCTACGAGGTGGCGATAAAGCTATTATTGTATCTAATATACTGCCAATAATCGATCTTTATACAGTCAAACCTCAATATAACGAACACGCATATTGCAGTAAAAGCTCGTTAATTCAAACTCAAAGGGGCCGAAAAAATTGTTCGAATTAAGCGGAGTTCGAATTAACAGTCGGGCACTAGAATGAGCGCCATCGTGGCCCATTGTGCTGGCCGAGCCCACATGTTGACTCATTACCATGAGTAAAGAGAGCTAGGCACTACTGCACGTTTACGGAGGGCGATTCCGATAATTTTTGCAATCGAGCCGCAACGGCGAATGAACGGGACTAATCAGTCAGTCATGCACTGCAAACAAGAACAGGAATGCATTTGTGTGAGTAGCGAGCTTCAAAACATGTTTATTTACACGGAAAAATAATCGGTAATGTGCGTTTGCTTGCGTTTCTTGTGCCGCGACTCCACAAGCATCGACTGCAGCTTGCCCAAGAGTTCCAGCGCAGGATCCGAATTCTCATCGGCGGAGAAGTATCGTGCAGCGAGATCAAGCGCCGACGCTACTTCACATGCACTAGGGCATGGCACCGGATCGTCGCCTTCGTCGTACTCTTCATCGCTTTCAGCCGTGTTCGCCACCCGTGAACCCTGTGGAGCACATGCAGCCGCGATTATATCCTCATCACTCAAGGGCCCAGATGTCTCCACACCGTTGTCAACGTCAACGTAGGCTTCAAAGGCGACACCCTCCCACAAAGCCGCGTAGCCACGGTCGAGCATGACGGAGTCATCATGAGACGAAGCCTCCGCTACCTTCGCGCTGCAAGCTTCTGGGGCGTCACCGAAGCCACACTTGCGGAAACAATTTTTGATAGTTTCCGGCTTGACGGTATTCCACGATGACGCCAGCATGTGGACAGCTCCAAGCAAATCGATGTCGTACGGCTTGCCACTGTCCAAACAAAAAAGAAGTCTCTCTAGGAGGTGGCGCCTGTATAGCGTTTTTAAGTTCTGAATAACTCCAAGATCCATAGGCTGGAGCACAGAAGTCGTGTTTTTAGGCAAAAATGCCAAGCGGATTGCTGTCAGTCCACTCACGTCACAATGAGCTGTACAGTTGTCCACGAACATGAGAACATTCCTGTTCTGTGCAGTGAATTTCCTGTCTAGCTTACGCAGCCATTCGGTGAAAATTTCTCATGTCATCCACGACTTTTTGTTTGCGGTGTAATCAACAGGAAGCGTCTTGATGCCTTTAAAACAGCGAGGCTTCTCTGCCTTGCCGATCACCAGCAAGCGGCACCGTTCCGTGCCCGTTGCATTTGCGCACATTATGACTGTGATTCTTTCTTTGCTTCTCTTTCCGCCAGCACAAGTGTCGCCTTTGTAAGTGACGGTCTTGTTGGGGAGCAATTTGAAATACAGCGCCGTCTCGTCAGCATTAAATACATCGCTGAGCGCATAATCAGCGAGGAGTTCCTTCAGTTCACTGGAGACCCACTGTTCACACGTTTCCTTGTCGACTTCAGCTGACTCCCCACAAACATTTCTAAATGTCAGCCCGTGACACGCCTTGAAACGCGACAGCCAGCCTTCCGACGCGCCGAACTCGCTGATGCCCATTTGGCTGGCAAAGACTGCAGCCTTCGCAGCAATTATGGGCCCGCTTAACGGAATGTTCTGGCTGCGAACTTCTTTTATCCATGCCATTACGGCACTCTCCACTTCGGGATGGGCCGACGTCCGTAGCCTTTTGCGAGAGGGCTCCATAACGTCTTTACGAAAGGCAGCACTGATCGATTCCTTGTTCCTGAGATACGTTGACAGCGTGCTCTTCTTGATGTCGTACTTTTTGGCTATATCCGTCTTGGTTAGGACACCACGTTCCACCTCACTCAAAATCTCCATTTTCGTCTTGAGGTCCTTTGCCGTGTATTTACCGCGGTTTGCCATGGCTGTCACAATCGATGAGTCGTCGCTAGCAAAGCGGTGAGGCAACGAAAACGGCAAAACTTTGAACACCGCGGCACGAACAAATGCACGACACCGATAACTGCGTTGTGCACACAACATGACCGCAGGACAAAAAGAAAAAAAGCTTGTCAAAAGCGCACCCAGCAACCGCGGTGCAGCCAAAACCTGCAACGGCTTGCGCCGGACCGTTGGTGTGATAGAGCCTGGCGGCACCTGGCAGCGAAAACCTGCTACGGCATGCACCGGAATGCTCGCTGTGACTGTCGAGTGCGCACCTCGTCTCGCGCGCGCGAGCAGATTTGAAAGATTTAGTTTTTTGTGTCCTTAGTAATCTTTCTGCGCATTGTACACAGTATGGGCCGACTTCTGTCTGCGAGGAGCTGTGTGAGCCACGGGCTCCTAGTTCGAATTAACCGTTGTGGATACTGGCATGTTCGAATTATCGGGCGTTTTCTCCTACTGAAATACATAGGGCCATGCCGGGACCCGAGCGTCAGTTCGAATTAACCGAGTTCGAATTAACGAGGTTTTACTGTACGAATTATTGAATATATCGAACTCTTCCGAAATTATTTTGTCAAATACATGTATTTTTAACTTCCCATAGCGAACGTGGTTCGGCATAAAACGGATATTACAAACTTCGCGACGCCAAGCACTACCTCACTTTAATAGCAGGAGGCAGGCTTCGTTGCACTACATCTGTGTTGTGCGGCGCAGCAAACGTTCAGGACCACCTCCAGATGCCACGACGGCATTGGGAGTTGACAGCCAAAGAAATCTATGGCCTCCGAGATCACCTCCGTGCGCCTGTTTGTGCGCGTGGAGGTGATCTCAGGAGGCCATAAGAAATCGTTCGAATCTCACAATCGCTGACAGCGCGGCAGCGGCGCGATCGAATGTTGCTTTTGCTTTTTTGGTTTTTACGTCTTTCGCGTTTTTAGTGTTAGCAGCGGCGTCGCAGCGTGGCCATCGTAGCGTTCGGCGGAGGCTGCGTCGGTCGTCGTGTCGAGTGTGGTGTGCGTAGTGCTTTGATGGCAGTGAACATGAAAAAAAGAGCAGCACTGACGTTAAAGACCAAGCTCAAGATAAAATCAGGGCCTTCAAGGCAGCTTACAAGAGGAGACTGATTGACACACTTCTCGTAAAGCTTCTTATGAAGCAGGACTTGAAGATCGACTTGCTGGGAGCATTGAAGCGGCATCGGACAGAGTGAAAGGCAAAACGATTGCCAACTGCTTTCGGCACGCAGGTTTTGTTCCAGCAGAGGCCCGTGCATAAAGTGACGAGGGGGACGATCCCGACGAAGCAGAAGCAGAGCTCCGCGAGCTCGATGAGCCTGGAACACTTTTTCGCGTTTTGTTGGTGACATGTCAGCAACAGTGACTGTAGAGGACTTTGTAGGTGGCGACGACATCGCGGCGACCACGGCTGTACTGACGGACGCCGAAATCGCTGTGGAAGTTTCTGAACATCCCGCAGACGAAGCTCAGGCTGACCCTGCAGACGATGAGAACATTCCGACTTCACAAGAAAATGGCTATTAATCGAAAAAAAATGCAGTTAAAATATTTGTATTTTCAATATTGTGTTTCACTATCTGCGTTTTAGGCGTAAAAAATCAGTTTGTGCTAATATAGCCAATATTGCACGACAGTTAGCCACATTGGAGCCACTCGGCTCTGAAGCCAACTCGAGCCGATTCAGTCCAATTCGATATTGGCGCTTTGTTATGGTGGGTGACGGCATAGCATGTTGCCGTTGATTCTGCACCTGACTTGTTTTTGCTGAAGCATCCGACTACAAAGCAAATGTCTGGGAAAAGCAAATTTCAAGGGGCGTGGCTTCACAACGACGCTTACAAAGACTAGATTGCACCAGATACAACTAGTGAGCACCGCGCAAGATGCAGGCCTTGCTGCAAGACCTTCGATGTCACCACCATGGTCGAGTCGGTGTTAAAGAGCCTAATGAAAAGTACTGAGCATGCTGGCGTCATATAGTTAGCAGCCAATAGCTCGGTGCAGAAGTATTTAGTTCCAAATACGAGCTAACAGTCAGCCGTCGCGCTTCCTTCGCAATCGGGAAAGCTCGACGATGCTTACAAGTCACACGAGCTCTTGACGAACGCAGAGATTTTGTGGACTTCGAAGGTTGTCACATCGCATTTCTCCTATCGGTCATCATTAGAAGCAGCCCAGCTATTCCAGCATATGTTCCCTTACAGTGACGCGGCCAAAGCATTTTCTTGCGGAGAGCAAAAAATGTGCCTACGTGACATGCCATGGTCTGAGGCCCTTCTTTTTGTCTGCTTTGCAGCGGGAGATAAGATTGTGATTACTACGTGGTACTCTTCGACGAGTCCACGAACGACTATCTCCAGCGGAAACAATTGGATGTTCACATCCCTTTTTGGAATTCGTCTCACAAGGTGGCAACGAGGTACTATACCTCAGTGTTTATAGGACACTCGACATCCGAGGACAGCTGCTGAGTGCGGCTTTCCCTCTTGAGAAAATTCTTCAGATTTCAATGGATGGTCCCAGTGTTGACCTTAAGTTACTCAAGAATTTCCAAGAGCACCTGCATCAAGCATACTAAGTTCGATGCCTGGACATTGGGACCTGTGGACATTAGGACCTGTGGACATTAGGACCTGTGGCCTCCCCACCATGCACAACACCTACAAGGCAGGTGTTACAGCAAGTGGGGAGTTGCCTGTCTGCTCTCCAGTGTGAGCACACTTTTCCATGGTTCTCCTGCAAGGAGGGAATACTTCTCAGCAGTTATCGGTCAGGATACTTTTCCCTTGAACTTTGTTGCCCACCGGTGGTTGGAGAATGTCCCTGGGATAGAGAGAGCCTTGCTATTGTGGTGTGATATTAAGAAACTTATTGCAGCTGCAAGGAAGAACCCTCCTTCCCCAAATGTGGGTTATTTCACAACTTGTGTGAGTTTGCCAGTGATGTCTTACTGCTAGCAAAGCTTCAGTTTACACTGGGTGTGGCCATGACCCTCAAGCCATTCCTCACTGAGTACCAAACGGGTCAGCCCATGGTGTTCCTTCTTGCGAGGGAAACTGTAGTCTGGAAGTTACTGACGAAGTTTCTGAAGTGCTCGGTCTTGTCTTCAGCAAAAGGAGTCGCTGGTCTGCCGACGATGAACATTGAAAGCACCAAGAACCACACTCCTCTTGAAAAGGTGGATGTAGGCCATGCTACTTAACAGACTGTCAGGAAAACTAAAGCAAACCAGAAGGACGTGTTCCAGTTCCGCGTGGAATGCAAACACTTCTTGATCAGTGTGACAAAGAAGGTGCTTGAGAGAAGTTCACTTAAATTCTCAATCGTTAGGAGTTTGTCCTCTCTGGACACACGACAAATGTGTACTAAACCAGACGAGTGCCTGGCCGGCTTCAGAAGTGTGTTAAGTGTCCTCATTACAGCAGGCAGAATGTATGAGCACCAAAGAGACAGTGTACTGGGGGAGTACACCGAGTCCCTGCAGGAAGAGATGGATAACCTGCGAATGTTTAAGAAGAATGTACAGGTTGGATGAGTTGTCTGAGCTGATGAAGTTTAATTCATCATATGGGGAACACTAAGTTTTTGCTTGTGCTCAGCTATGGGCAGGCCACTGTGGAACGAGGGTTTAGTGTGAATCGCCAGGTTGCTGTAGAAAACCTAAAGGACCTCTCGTATATTTCGCAGCATATTGTATGCGACGCTGTGGACAATGCAGGAGGCGTTCTTAATGTCCCTATTACAAAATATCTAAGGACTGCTTTATCAGCTGCCTGGTAGCAGTATGCTGCACACCTGGAGGCAGTAAAAAAAAAAAAGCAATGTGATGTCAGGGAATCACAAGAGGCGCTGCATCGACAAAGAGATCGACGCGATGAAAAAAAAAAAAAAAAAAAAAAACGAGTCAACAGTAACTTACTTCCAGGTTCAGCAGATACGTATTTTGAAAAGGCAGAGGCAGCTAATGATCTGAAGTACATTGTCAGACCCAGTAAGAAGGCTGCACGAAGCAAGACTGAGGAACTGTGTAGCCTCAACGAGAAGATTCAGGAAAACCGGCAGGAGCTCCCCTGAAGTTGCCATTATTAGTTCTGCAGAATGGATTACTCTTCGACTTTGGCGCAATGCATTGCAAGGTGTTTTTCAAGATCGAACGTTAATTATATTGGCTTAGCGCAATACTGGCTTTATTATGTTGGCTTAGTGCAATACAAGCAGTTCCTTGAAATGTTTCTTTTTCGATTTTGTTCAAGTAAAATTGGTGCCTAATATTGAAAACTTATGCATCTAGCATTATGTTGATTCCTTGAAAATACTCCAACTGGGCCTTGAAATTTCTTGAATATCCTTGAATTTGTACGAATCATGGGTAATCATATCTTCCAGTGAATATTTTCAGTCAGATTTCTTGAAAAAAGAATTGCAAAAAGGGAAAGGATAATAAATTGATTTTTTAAAACCAATTTTCAGTCCATTGAGCTCTTTATGTAATGTGACTTTATTTTTGGTGCGCAGGTGATCCTGAGCAAGCACAAGGCTACTGGCCAGTACTTCGCTATTAAGGCTTTGAAGAAGGGGGACATTGTGGCCCGAGATGAGCTAGAAAGCCTTATGGCAGAGAAGCGCATCTTTGAAGTGGCAAACTCTGTCCAGCACCCATTCCTTGTGAACCTTTTTGCTTGCTTCCAAACTACGGTAAGTAAGAGCCAGAGGAGCATAATAATGAAATGCACGGTGCCTAGCCACGCATTCGTGCTGATGTACAGCTCTTTCTGACCCTGGTGCAGCCAGGCATCCTCGTTTCAGCTGCATTTGTGCAGTCTCATGGCAGGTATGTTTTCAGTGTAATCTGTGTTGAGTACAAAATAAGAGTGGCAGGAAGCAGTGCCAACTATGTTGCTTCATCTCGTTTAGCACTGTTTTTGAGTGTGAATTGGTGAGAGTTGGTATGATATAATGCTGCAAAAACAAAATCTGAAGTAGCTGCTTAGTTTGCAACAAAATCGCACTGGTGGCTCTACCATAGAGCATTTTGAAGGCAGAGGGGGCAATGAACTCCGGCCAAAGTAAATTTGCCAAGGGCAGCAACGTCGGGTTCCTCAGAGTAGAACTCTGACTTAGTTCAGCCGGATTTTAGAGTAATATGCCTCAGTTTAAATTGGTCAGCATGGGAAGTTATATTTTGAAAAACAATGCATTGCAACTACACTGAATCTCATTGGTACGATTCTTGCGTTAATTGAAAATTAAAGCGTATTATCTGAAAATCGTGTTAGTCAAAACAGGCCTCAAAAAGTCATTAATGAACATACAGTTGAACCTCGCTGTAACGAACACTGATATAGCGAATTACCGGATAAAACGAACTAAAATCACTTTGGTTGGTCTATGCTTTATTTCTGTGGGAGTTCTTTCTGTATTATGAAACAAACAATTCAAAATTGACGCTTGATCGGTTATAATAAAGCAGTTTTTCTTTTTTTCTTGCATTCAAACTGCAAAAAATTCGTAAAGGAGCCGGAAAAAACTTCAAGAAACTCAATTTTTCAATCGTTCTAATTGTCCGCTCCAGAAGTGTGTTTAAATTGCTCGTGTGCTGCACCATCTAGCGGCAGCAACAAAAACTAGCAGCAATGGCCCATGGCCTCTAAGATCTCCGCTCCGCACACAGTAATCACGGAGGCCATGAACGGCATTGTTGGACCCGCTGCCGCTCAATTTCAGCCATGCAACTGCTGACAGACATGTGACTGGCATGTGATCACCATTGCCTCGACATGCCGCGAGCCCCTGCCGTGCTTCTGCCACTCTGACCGACCCGTGCATGCGCTGCATTCCGAGAGTTTGTTGGCTCTGTCGCACAGAAACTGCAACGCAGAAGCGCGAAGCTCTAAACAGTGCAAAGGCCGCCGACATGGACACGATTTCGCTGTTTTTTAAATAAATCTGTTCATGCGTGGAGGCAGCATCCCTGCCTGAGTATTCATTTTTGCTCTCCAACACAGAACGAAAGGCAAAATTTAATGTTTATACGAAGCTTCTAATTAAAAATTCTGCATTTTCGCACCTTTGTATTGTTCATAATACAGTAGAACCTCCGTGATGCGGATTTCACGGGGTCACGAAAAAATTCGTATCATCAATACGAACGAAAATAAATATGCAGAAGCATAGGAAAGCCAGTCGCGCATATCTGTTTACATCTGAGAAGGTTTATTACGGTGGCGCAGTCACAGCTCGCCACTCGCGGCACACACAGTGCCACAGTCTATCGTGACGTCGGCGATGTGCAGGCCGCGTGCCTCCGCAGACTTCTCGTGGCGCGTACAGCACGAGACGATGACGTTCCAGCCGCGTGGCGCTGCATACTGCTTGCGATGTGTACAGCGCGACTGAAGTCTGCAATGTGTGGCCCGTGCGCGCCCGCCGCGTGCGCTGCCAACTACTACTAAAGGCCGTGCGCCGCTGCAAGCCTTTCGCGGCATGGAAAACGATTGCAATGATGGTGATGTGCAGTCCACCCACCTCCGCGTACTTCTCGCGGCACGTGCAGAATGAATGGGGATGACATGCGGGCCGTGCGGCGCCGCAAACTGCTCGTGGATCACTATTGTGGAGCCAACGATGTCCAGTCTGTGCTCACCCGCCGCGTGCGCCGCCGCCAGCTACGGTGGTTGCGACGTCTGTGGTTTGTGGACCACGCGCCGCTGAAAGCTTTTTGCGGCGTGAGCCTGACAGAAAATCACGATGTCAGCAGGGTGCGGACTACACGTCACCGTAAACTGCTCGCGATGCGTACATACAGTGCGGCTGGCGATCGCAGAGTCAACGATGTGCAGGCAGTGCATAGTGCTCAAGGTTGCAGTCGCAGTTCGTATTGTCCGTAGTGGCACGGGAGAGTGCTCGGACCATCCGAAATTTTGCACATTGTACACAATGCACTTTGGCCGAGGAATTTCGCAAATTCGTATCATCCCTAACTTTCTATCAACCGGATTCGTGTCACTGAGATTTTACTGTAGTGCCCAGTTTGTTTCATTTTATTAGCAGACTTATTTGAAGGAATTTGGGCGCGTGCTTTTAAATCGAATACCTGATATAACGAACAAATTTTTGTGCCTCGTACTACTTCGTTATAGGGAGATTCATCTTTACTTGGCACAAAACTTGCTTTTATACTTCTAAATAATCGGTCATTTCTTGCTGGAAATTTTGCTTTTTTTGTGTCGAGAAGCAAGGTTCTCTGAAACTCTGTAGAAATGAGCCTAAAACTTGGCACTCTGCCAACTTCGCCTCAAATTTGGAGCTCTGCCAACTTCCTTGGGAGGGTCACATTGGTCACACCTGCAGATCTCCTCGAAAGATAAACACACCCAGGTTTTATCCACAGGAGTAGCGTGCCCAGCATCTTCAGCACATTGTCAAGCTTCGGCAAAGGCTTCTTCTTCAAAAAAAATAAATTCTCTACTGTGAAAATGAGGAGATTGACACCAATACAAATCGATGAGTTTTTAAAGCTGCTCAGTAAATAAAGTGTTTATATATGCTTTCCGGATACTTTTTCGGCCCTTTGAGGGTCCTAAATATTCGTCGGCAACTGTTCTCAGTGTGGGATTCTGTGATCAGAATCAGAATTTATTCAATGCAATGACGAACACAAGGATTTGGTAAATACAGGAGGAGGTCCCAAAGCCAATGGCTGCACAGGGGACCTCCTTTTACAAGTATGCAAAACAAAAATGATTCATTACAAACAACAGCGTGTGAAAAACTGCAACTTTTATGTAATATAAATGTAGAACACAAAGAAATACAAGATGTTGTAAATATTAACAGAACATAAATTGGGAACATGTTTATAAATGTAAAACAGAGGAAACAATTGAATGTGGGATAAGTATTTCTTATCAATGAAAAAAAAAAAAAACATATTTAGCGCGATAGCAGAAAAGTACGAAAACAACGCTTAAAAGCATGAATGTTAGATGATTGCTTTATTGTGAATGGTAATGAATTCCACAAAAATGAGGCAGGGAAATTTACTGTGGATTTGCCGTAATTGGTTCTGGGTTTTGGGAGTAAGAAATTGTTTTGGCATGAAAACCGAGTGAAACTACGTCGCGGGAACTGGGTACTGTTAATTATTGAAATGGGAAGTGATCCATTTATGAAATTAAATATGAGGATGCCAATAGAATAATGAAACATGGATGACACTCCAAGGATGTTATGAGCTTGTAGTAAGGGCGCAGCACTGCACAAATGGCTATTAGAAGTAATGATGCGAATGGCTTGATTTTGTATGTGTTGTAGCGGTGTCATGTGTGTTCTGTATGTATTACCCCAAGAAGAAATACAATAGTTAATTTGGCTATGGATGAAAGCATAGTAGAGTGAAATGCCCGTGTGTAAATTGAAGTAATTTCGCACCTTGATGAGCACCCTTATGCCGTATGCTGTTTTCTTTAAAAGGGAGGATATATGTCTGTTAAATTTTAAGTGACAATCAAGATCTATGCCAAGAAACATCGCATGATCAGTGGCAAAAAGTATGTGAGAGTTAAGAGAAATATGTAGAGATGCAGGAATAGTCTTGTGAGGAGATGAGAAGATGACAAAGCTAGATTTAGATGCATTAATTGTAAGCATGTTGTTTCGACACCGTGTTGCTAGGTTTACTGCATCGGTATTCAATTTACGTGTTAAAGATTCTATGCACGTGTCAGATGCTAGTATAGTAGTATCATCGGCGTATAATATACATTCAGAAGATTTAGGGCACGAGGGCAGATCATTAATGTATATTAGAAAAAGAAGTGGTCCTAGGATGGAACCCTGGGGAACGCCAACATTAGTAGTCTTCGGTGTAGAGTAAGTATCAGATATGCAAACTGCTTGGATTTGGTTAAGTAGGTAGCTGCGGATAAATGTTAGTGCAGGACCAGGTACTCCAAGGGAATTTAATTGATCAAAAAGTGTGTTGTGATTAATTGAATCAAATGCCTTCGACAGATCAATGAATAATGCGCCAGCTAATTGACCACAATCAATGGTATTTTTAATTTTATCTGGTAAAGAAATTAAGGCTAATTCAGTTGAAAAATCCGACCTGAAGCCGAACTGATTAGAAGATATGATGTTAAATTTTGCGAGGTAATTTTCCAGACGGACGACGAACAGCTTTTCAGTGACTTTGCTAAAAAAGGAAAGAATAGCAATGAGACGATAGTTGCTTGTTAGGCGCCTGTCACCTTTTTTAAAGACTGGAATTAGTTTGGCTTTTTTTAGCGCGCTAGGGAAGATACCTGTCTTGAAGAATAAGTTGACGATGTAAGAAAACACATTGCAAATCAGAGAAGATATTAGCTTGATATGAAAAGAATGGAAGTTGTCAAGGCCTGGGCTTGCATCTTTCTGATTCTTAATGACAGTGCACACCTCATCAGGGGAAACCGGGAAAAGAAAAAAACTATGAGGTAGACTGGGGTACACGTGAATGGGGTGAGTAACGTGAGGCTGATCGATGACAAATGAATCAATGAAAGCATTCGCAATGTCACGAATATCACGGCAAATATGCGTGTCTGTTTGGACTTCTTTTATTGAAGCCGTAGTAGGAGTTCTATTTAAGAATGAATGGATCACTTTCCATTGTTTTTTAGAATCTCTACCAGCTTGATTTATTTCAGATTCATAATATTTTTTCTTAGCGGTTTTGAGTAGCCTGCCGAGTACATTGCTGTAAGTTTTATAACTTGTCCGTAAATTAATATTAAATGGCTGCTTCTTAGTCTTTTTATACAGGTTATCCTTTTTCCGTAGACATTTCGAGAGACTGCCAGTTAACCATGGGTTGAAAGGGTTGTAATACCTTTTTCTGCAATATGTCACTGTTGTAGATGATGTATCAAGAACTTTAGCAAGTGTAGCAGTGAATGCTTCATAAGCCATTTCAGGGTCATCTATTAAAGTAATTGGTAACCAATCTGTGTTAGCAATTCGTTCGTAAAATAGTGAGGAATTCAAGCGTTTCTTAGTAACCTTCACGTGACCATCAACGGGGGTAGATGTTGTTCGCACAAAAATAGGATGATGATCAGTTATTTCAACTTGACTACGCCAGCAGCGGGGGAAGTAATTAAGTTAGACAGCACATGATCAATAAGTGAACTGTTTCCGATATTAGGGCATCTTGTAGGTACGTTTAAAAGGCATTCGAAGCCATGACCATTAAAGCAATTATTGTATTCATGATATGAAGGCGTGGAAGCATCTAGAAGGTTTATGTTAATGTCACCCATGATAATGACATTTTTTTGTTCCAGAGACAGCTTATTTAAAATTTATTCGAATGCCAAGCAGAATTCAGTAACGGACGATGAAGGAGGTCGATATAAGCAACCGTTGATAATGTTTCTTGAATCTTGTGACACAAACGACTTATCAAGCTCAATCCATACAGACTCGCAATTAGACGTGTTGATTGACAAGTCCGAGCGTCTGAGATAATGGAACTTAGATGATATGAAAATAGCAGCACCACCATGGTTACTATCCCCTCGATGACAGTATTCGGCTGAGTAAGACGGAAAAGAATGCAAGTTTTGGTCGCTGGAGCTTAGCCATGTTTCACTGATACAGATAATCGAAAAATTGTGATGAATCGACGATAGGAAACTAGAAATGTCATCAGAATGTTTGCAAAGGCTATGCGCATTAAAATGAATAAATGAACGGCACGGGATAGAAAGAAAAGCTTCAAGCTGAGAAGGTGAAAAGTAAGTCGTTGCAAAAAACAAAGACGATTACTTAGTATTAATAGGCAACATTTGGTTTTAATTTTTAATCGCCTGTTCTGGCCTGTCACTAACTGCAGGGATACAGTTGAGCGCATGTACAGTCGTGAGCAAAAGTGGTATACAACACTCCGCCTGTGACAGAGCTCGAGAAAATTCCATCGAAATTCCATTAAGTCAAAGCGTAAGTGACAGCGACACCGACACATGCTTGTGCATAAAATGGGGCACCATCACCATTGTCTCGATCTTAGATAGCTGCTGCTAGGTGAAGTTGGCATGCAGTTTTCTCGACCTCTGCCATCGGCTCAGTGTTGTATACCACTTTTGCTCATGACTGTACACCAAGTATTCAATTCCTGAGGCAAGCATGCACAGCTTCTTGAAACTTGTGCCAGTTGTGACTTGGTGGGAAATGCTGGTCTCTCACACATTTTTCTACGACTCTTACTTGTCTTCTGCCTGATACATTTGCTCTTGTTATAATAGCCATGTTAATGTAATACAGTCAGTGATGATCTCGTCATTAGTGTTCTAACAACTATGCAGTGGCCGTGTACAGAGCAGAATTCTTGTAAAGCTGGAGAATGGCTAGAAGGATGAAAATGGGTAGGAAAGTTTTCTACCGTGGGGTCTTAACTGGCAGTCAAAATGCTAGCAGCTTGAAACATGGTGCTCCGAGATTTTTGAAGGGTGTTTACATTGCTGCTGTTTGTGGAAATGCAGTGTGAAATTATCGGTGGAGGCTACTAATCATGTATTTGTGGCTCTTGCAAAGCCGACTTCATTCTGATCTTGACAGCTTGCTGCACTAGATGGTGAGAGTAACATTTTTTTTCCTCTTTTTCAGAATCATGTGTGCTTTGTGATGGAATATGCTTGTGGTGGGGACCTGATGATGCACATCCACACCGACATTTTTCCAGAGCCGAGGGCTGCTTTTTATGCTGCCTGTGTTGTTCTGGGATTGCAGTTTCTTCATGAAAACCGCATCATATATAGGCAAGGAAAATTTCATTTGGTGCAGATAGCATTTTTGCCCTTTCAGTGAGCAGAGTTGTGAAAATATGAGATGAATCTACAGTTACATACTGTTATATCAATGTCTAAGCCAGGTATAGTAAACTTGTAGGGAAAAAAAAAAACATAAGTGCTAAGTATAGGAAAGGGAATTTTTGCAGCAAGGAAGGACTTTCAAGTGAGGATGGAAAAACAAAGCTTGCATTGTCCAAGTAGCCTGTACATAACAAAGTGAAATGTCGTTAATTCGACCTCCGAGGGACCAGGGAAAATGTTCAAATTATTCTATGACCCCAAAAAAACTTGGAAGCAGTTTGCATCTCGGTAGTTTTATCCAGCGAACACACCTGAAGTATGGTTGTCTAGTGTATGAGACGAAAACTAAGTGGCAATCACCAATTTTTGAGGCTTTGTCAAGTGCTTTGCTTTATGCATGCAGTCTGGAATATTGAACTGCTCCATAAGTACCTCTGGGGCTGTTTTCACAATGCGATGCAGTAGTAGTGGTGCCTTGCCACAAGTTGCCCCGTCACGTTTTTAGGATGCTTCACTGCCCGGACAGGGGAGCATCCTCAAAAGGGGACCGTTTAGTGCAGAGAGAAATGTGCACAGGCGTTAGAATGGTGTGACGTTATCGCATAATACAGTAGCCGACGGGTAATTCGGACTCCAATAATTCGGACTTGTAGGATATTTCGGACTTCAGTGAGGCACCGTCAGTCACCCCATAGAAGCGCATACATATTCGCGACGGATATTTCGGACTTTAAAAGTCCGAAAGTTCGATTTTTCGGACTAATTTCAGTCCCCTGCAGGCCAAAATCTGCCATCTTATCGGCTTTTCGCCGGCGCAACAAGCGCCATCTTGGATTGAGGTGGATTGGCTCTGCAGTTGGATTGGCTTGACATGGTTTCGGTGCCCCATTTTTGCCAGGAGAGGCCCCTGCAATCTCTGCCACTTCGAGGTGGCAGTCGGATTGTCATCGCCGTCAACCTGCTTTTGTCGCCAACGCTGACGCGGGCAGCTATCTCTTTGTGTTTTGTCTCATACGTCCGCCGTGTTGTCACACGAGTTTCTCCGACCGCATCAACCGAGTGGCGCGCCGTCAATCCTTTGGCCGTTTTGTGATTGCGTCCGGCGGTTCCACCGCTCTGAACGAAAAGTGCCTCATTTTTGCGTGTTTGACGAGCGGTGTGGTGCGCACTCGGGCTGTGGACATGGCCCCGCCGGTGCTGCCGGGTCCGTCAAAGAAGCGTGGGAGCTATTCTACCATGACCCTTGAGAAAAAGGCAGCGATCATAAAGCTAGTGCTGAGTGGGCGAACGCAAGCTGACGTGGCCAAGGAGTTCGCACTGTCGAAGCAAACTATTTCGGATTACGTGAAAAATAAGGAGAAGATTTTTTCCGCCTTTGAGGCGTCCCACAGCAGCAGCCAGAAGAGTGACAGGAAAGGCGACCACCCCGAATTGGAGAAGGCCTTGCTACTCTGGCTTAAAGCTGCTTTAGCGAAAAACCTTCCAGTGTCGGGCGACACGTTGAAGGAAAAGGCAGAGACCCTGGCCGTGAAAATGAGAATTGAAAAATTCAAGTTCACGGACGGATGGCTCCGCGGTTTCAAGAAGAGACACGGTGTGTCTTTTAAGAAGATGTGCGGGGAGAGCGGAGCCGCCAACCCAGCCACGGTAGCAGACTACCGTCAGACGAAGTTGAAGCCCTTGTTGAGCCAGTACAGCCCGGAGGACACCTTCAACTGTGACGAGACCGGCCTCTTCTTCAAGATGTTGCCTGACCGCACCCTCTCTTTTTCGGGTGACTCCTGTTCAGGGGGCCGCCACAGCAAGGAAAGGATAACAGTAATGGTAGGTGCAAATGCCACTGAGAAGCTGCCACTTCTTGTGATAGGCCAATCCAAAAATCCTAGGTGTTTTAAGGGCGCGAAGAACCTTCCCGTGTGGTACTGCAGCAACTCCAAGGCATGGATCACTCATGCTTTGTTTGAAGATTACGTGCGTCGACTCGGCCGAAGTTTCGAGCGGCAGGGGCGACAAGTTATTATTTTTGTTGATAACTGCGCGGCTCACGGCACCTTCGACAACCTGAAAGCCATTCGGCTCGAATACCTGCCACCAAACACCACCAGCGTACTCCAACCAATGGACCAGGGGGTGATCAAAAACCTTAAGGTGCATTATCAGACCCGTCTTCTGCGGCGCACAGTCCTTTGTTTTGACAACGGGAAAAAGTACGCCACGGATCTTTTTGCAGCGGTTAGCATGCTGGCTGACGCGTGGAAGGCAGTGAGAGCGGAAACAATTGCTAATTGCTTCAGGCACGCTGGATTCTCCGCCGATGAAGTCGATGACGTAGAAGACTGGAACGATTCTGAGGATTTGACTGCAGACAGTGTGAAGACCTCATCGTTGACCTTTGCGGGAACGGAATGGACATTCCAACGGGCTCCACGTTCCTCGAGTTTGTTGAAGTGGACGACGGCCTCGATATGTGTGCGGACCTCACGGACGACGAACTTGTACGCCAGGTTCTCCAACCTGAAGACGAGTCGGACTCCGACGATGACTCGGGCGGCCTACCACAGCCATCGCTTGCACAAATTACGAACGCTGTGAACTTGCTGTCTAGCGTGTACAGCGAAACGACAACTTTGGCACAAGTACAAGCGCAAATCGTCGCCAGCAAAAGAAATTTGCCGCAAGGTAAAATCGGCGACTTTTTTAAGCAGATTTCCTCTGAATAAAGTGATTTTTTGTGCTTCACGGATTTTTCGGACTGTTCGATTATTCGGACCATTTTTCGGGTCCCTTCAAGTCCGAAAAAACGGTCGGCGACTGTACAGCTAAAAGACCAGTGATGCGCAAAGCGGCATCCAAAACAATGTGATTGGCCTATGCATACGCCCAATAGTGGTTGGTGGCAGGATGGCTTGGATTTTCTTAAAGGTATTGAGAAAACAAAATTTGCGGCTGTAAAAGGCATTTTTTGGTCTTCCCCTGTATTTGAGGTCACCTACAGTCAAGTATTGGACACAACAAACGCTTAGAATTTATTCTTGTTCACCTCCAAAGCATTGTCAAATGCTGTCTCTATCATGATCGAGACACATCACTAGTGCGGTAATCAGTGGCGTATTTAGCTGGGAATGATGTCAGTGAATACTAGTGACGTCACAACACAATGCCGTGACATACTATCAACAGCACCTCGATGCACGGCGTCGGCCAACTGCTGCATTGGTTGAGCGGCAGGCACCGTCGCTGATGCATCAGCATCATGTCACTGCACCGGGGTGGCCTGGCGTCCGGCATATGGCCGATGAATCACCTCGGCATTAAGTCGGTATTGTCATAAGGCTGCGTTGCCACCAAAATGGGGAGAGATGGTAAAACCGCCCGTAACAATGGAAGAAAGGTTAAAATCAAATTTGCACTATTGGCAGATAAGTGGTCAGAGGGTGTGGGGAGTTGGCTGTGGTGGCAGCTGCCTGCTCTTTGTTCCGCAGTATCTTTGGGACTGGCAACTAACAGCTCATTAATTTGCTCTCACTCGGAAGTACAGAAAAGTCCACCGTCGGTTGGGTCCTAGTCAGCACCCACGCAAGGCTATAGCATTGGGCGGACACTACGGGTCTCACGCCAAAGGCTGCGTCCAGGTCCAATTGGCACAGTAAGCAGTCATCAAAATAGCACTCGTCGAACCTGAACTGCAAGCTACGGGGTATTCCTTGCACCTCCGATGTGCACGCATTGGCTGGCGTGATGAAAAACGGATGGCTTTGTCTCTGATAACAGGCTGTCTAGTTAGCTTCAGTTTCATCTTTCTACTTCTTTAGCTTTCATGAGCTTCATAAACTTTACAAGCACCAGCCAGCAGCAACTATCAGCCATGCATCACGCAGCTAACTAGTTGGGGCGGGGCATTTCAAACCCTCATTGGCAGCAGTGTGCATTTTTTATTCTTCAGTTCACCCCGATCTTCCACTGCTCCAGAAACGTGTGTTTGTCATGTGCTGTTCCGTGCATCATGCATCATGCGACAAAGCCTCGCTTGCAAACGCAGGCAGTTTGTGGATGGTCACCGGCGCTACTGCATCACACCTTGAAGGATGCCAAGGAGGCCCTTACCATTTGAACTGTTCTACTTTGACACTTCCGACAGAGCCCACAGGATAAAACAGCGATAGAAATGTGTAAAATTGTCATTGCTGTGTTGTTCTCATTTAAAAAGCAGATGCCCTTGCCCAGTCATTTCGCAAATAAATTTACCATAATCAAGTGCTTCTTGACAGTTTTTGTGGGTCCATTCGATAATTCAAATTTTGTAAAATTCACTTTGTTTTAATCCTGTTTTGTTAAGTTTGAATTGATAACCTTACTGTATCATGAATTGCGGCAAGTTACAGCGATCGTCTTAGTATTGTTAGTATACGAAGCGCTCCAGAAAAGGAGCTTTCAGCTGCTTTTGTGGCTGCTCCAGGGCACATGTTTAGATTCTCCCCTGCAGTGTTCATTTTACGAGAGCTCTTATGAAGGCTTTTCATATTGTCTGCTACCCTCATGTTTGAATTGTGGTTTTTAAGATTTGATCTTGTCATTTTGGATTGTAAACTGCTTATTATTGTGGTTGACTTTAATGACAACTGAATTTGCGCTTAGCCACATGTCTGAGGCCGCAGCTTATGCATAGTTTTGTTTCCTTTTCTTACAGGGATCTCAAACTCGACAACCTGCTGCTGGATGCTGAGGGCTATGTGAAACTTGCAGACTTTGGCTTGTGCAAAGAAGGAATGGGCTATGGAGATAGGACAGGCACCTTCTGTGGCACACCTGAGTTTTTGGCCCCTGAGGTCCTGACGGAAACCTCGTACACTCGAGCTGTCGACTGGTGGGGCCTGGGTGTTCTGGTCTTTGAAATGCTTGTGGGCGAGGTGAGTCTCAACCTCTTGCATGGCTGCCAGCTTGTACGCTTCTTACACTGTAAGGTATAAGGCCTGAAAAGTGCTGCTGTCGACATGTGATGCAGAAAAGTACACTGCTATAAAAGATGATCGAGTTTAATTGTGTGCTCGTCTTAGTTAACCTGCACCTGATGCATTTGTTAGCACTTGCTTGTGCATCTATTTCAAACATTTTTTATACTTTTCATAATGGGCTGCGCAGCTGACGCTTGGTGTCTAATGCGCACTTATCTTCTCCAGAGTCCTTTTCCTGGTGATGATGAAGAAGAAGTGTTCGACAGCATTGTGCACGACGAGGTTCGCTATCCACGCTTCCTTTCTATAGAAGCTGTTGCCATCATGCGAAGGGTGAGCAAGATTTATTTAATGGTTCATCTGAAAGCTTAATTGTATTATCTGGCAAGTTATATGGGTTGCATTTGTGCCGCCGTGATAGCGCAGTGGTTAGAGCACCTGACTGCTGAGCCCAGTTGCGGTGGCTGCATTTCTATGCAGGCAAAAAAGTAAGGTGCCCATGTACAGTCAAATCTTGATATAACGAATCCCGCAGGACCGCAAAAACTCATTCGTTGTTTTGAAATATCGTTGTGATGAAAAATCTGCAATTATAAGCCAGTGGTCAAACCTAAGTGTGAAAATGACGTACCTTGGCAGTAGGCACGTGTGTAGATGAGCAAAACCGTGAAAATGTTGCACTAACTCCAAAGCTGATTTATTTGGAGAAATTATTTTCTTCTGCTGCGTGCAGCAAACACGACTGCGCACTACATTACACCACTACAGCACATACACCTTCCACTTTCCGGAATACCTCATTGCGTGCGTGATTGCACCGCGCGATAAAAGTGCGGACTTTGTCCATGTGCAAAAAAAAAAAAAACATCAAATTCTTTATGACCTTATCTATAATGCTCCCTGAACTTTGAAAATCTTGTCTCGGTCTTTCATAATGATCGCGGCAGTCGATGGGGCAATGCTGTCTGTAGAGGCCGAATCGCTTTTTCCCTGTGTCGATTTCTTGCAGTGAAAGCAGCTGCGTTCATATATTCTTGGCACTTCGCTGGCTGATATCATCGCCAATCTTGCACAAACTTCGCAATAAGATAATCTGCGGCAAAAAATAAAAATACCGTCCCGCACGCGCGAACGCGCGAACGACCGAGCCGCGTATGGCACACAACACAGGAAGAAAAAAATGCTGGCAGCTAGGCCTGCTGGCTACTGCGTAATAAACCGTAGCTTCATGGTGGCGCTAGGAGCTGGTCCTAGATGTCCTGATGATGATAGCTACAGCCCATAGACCATGCACACAAAATCGGCGGTTTCTGTTTCGTTTCACGCGAGAGTTGCAAGCTGCGGCGCTGTTAATTTTAGCTGAATTTGGTAATACAGTCGACTCTCGATAATTCGAAGCCACTTAATTGGAATTTTCGGTTAATTAGAAGTGAAGTGCTGGTCCCGTCAGTTTTTCATGTAATCCTATGGAAGAAATCGCTCGATAATTCGAAGTCCTCAGCCAATATTATTGTTTAATTGGAAGTTAATTTTCAGTCTGGATCCTCGATTCAACCGTCATTTTTTGGTAGAATGTGCAATTTTTAAGTTCCACAACAGCTCCGTGCTCCGCGTTGGTGTCATCGACACCGCAGCCGTCCGCAGCGCCGCCCTTCTTGGAGCGGCGCAATTATTCAGTGCTACGGCTGCCGCGGCCTCCAAGATCGGCTTCGGCAGGAGGCCAAGCGGCTGCCTCGCGCTGCCGGAGTGTTGCTGGAGCTGATCGCGGAGGCCAAGCGGATGCCATAGGTGCACGCAGCGCTGCATACTGGCAGTGACGAGATTATGCGAGATTAGGCTTGCAGCGAATGTCGACTTTGTCGAGGCCTGTGTTGGTCCAGCGCCCTTGTTGCATTGTGCGAGTAGAGTGTTGGCTAGTTTGTGCCGCGGGTGATTCTGCGCTTCGGAATTGTAGTCGTGCTGTTGATAGCCATGGCGAACCGTGGCTCTTATCGCACGCTCGACCTGGCGACGAAAGTCGAGGTTTTGAAGGAAGTGGACAAGGGAAGTGCCGCCAAAAAAGACATTGCGCGGAAGTACGGTATCAAGCCGAACACGCTCTCCAACTTATAAAGAACAAGCGCACAATAATGGATGCATTTGAGAACGACAAGTTCAAGACGTCGCGGAAGCGAATGTGTGCAGGCGCTTACCTAGAGTTGGAGAAGGCTCTGCTAGTTTGGATTAGGGAGGCCCAGAGCAACAAACTTCCGCTCAGTGGAGATATCGTTGCGATGAAAGCTCGAATGCTTGCAGAAATGTTGGGGATCGATGACTTCGTTTCGTCTGATGGATGGCTGATGCGCTTTAAAGATCGCCATGACCTGGTTTTTAAAAGCGTGTGTGGTGAAAAAGCGTCCGTTAACCAGGAAACATTCGCAGGACGGAAAGCTGCGAGAATACCTAAGCGAATACAAGCCAGAAAACATCTTCAACGCAGATGAGACTGCACTCTTCTATCGGCTGTTACCAGAGAAGACCCTGACTTTCAAGGATGACGACTGTGCTGGGGGCAAACGCAGCAAGGAAAGGGTGTAGGCGGAACAATGCCACCTACTCGTTATCGGGAAATCCGCCAAACCGAGGTGCTTTAAAGGCATAAAGACGCTGCCTGTGGACTATGAGTCAAACAAGAAAGCGTGGATGACGGCCGAAATCTTCAAGAGGTGGATAACCAAATTGGACCGCAAGTTTGCTGCCTCGAACTGCAAGGTGTTGTTTCTTGTGGACCACTGCAGTGCTCTCGTGAATGTGCCACCCTTGAGTGCTATACGCCTTGCCTTTTTGCCTGCAAACACAACATCTGTTTTGCAGCCAATGGACCAAGGCATCATAAAGAATGTTAAGGTCCTGTACAGGCGGCACCTCCTCGAGCGGATGGTTTTGTGTATGGACAACTCCACAAAATACGAGGTGAGCCTGCTCAGTGCCATGCATATGATAGCGCGAGCATGGGATCATGTAAAGCAAGACACGATCGCAAACTGCTTCGGGGCTTGCGGTTTTGTGGCAACTTTGCAATTGCAACCTCTGCAATTTCTTCGGAGGAAGCGTCAACAAGAGAGCTTGACGGCACTGATTTTGGTGATGCTCTTGGGGACGTCAACTTTGAAGAGTATGTCGCCGTAGACAAGGCGGTCGAAACGTGCGGTGTGCTGACGGATAGCGAGATTGTAGAGATTATTTGGCCTCAGGAGTCGACCTAGGACAGCGACGACGACAACGTTGAAGACGAGCCGCAACCAAAGGCTGCCGATGTAACTGCGGGCCTTGCTCTCGTGGAGTACTTTTTTGCCGCTGAAGGTAACGCGGAAGAAGCGTTCCGCCACGTCTACAGCCTGCAGAACTTGCTTTCAGCAGCGCGATTCGCCAAGAAGGAGCAAGGCAAGATAACCAACTATTTTTCTTAAGAGAAAATCTTGATTTCATTACTAATAAAGACGCTGTTTTTGTGTTTTATTGTTAATTAGAAGTTCGTTTAATTCGAAGTTTTTTTGCGGTCCCCGTGAACTTCGTATTAACGGGAGTCAACTTTACTGATGTTCCAAAATTATAAAAGAAATAAAATACGTTCGTTATTCTGAAATATATGCTATTTTGAAATTCGTAATTCTGAATTAGTTTTACATTGAAAACATAGCAAATCTGCTGGGGATTCTTAAAACATTTGTTAATGTGGTGTTCATAGTAACGAGATTTCACTTTGCCATGCAATGTAACCCAGGTTGTTATAGTTACAGGACCTTTCCACTATGGCATCCCTTATAGCTGGTGTCACTCAAACTTTGTATGGTATATGAACTCCATATACCGTACCAACCATAATCATACCATACCATCCCTTGCCATTTTGCATTTATATTATCTTCGATTGTCAGATTTAGCTTTATATGAGCATTATTCATTGGTAGTGTCACAATTTCGTTACGCGTTAAAGAGCCCCAGGTGGTCTAAATTTCCGGAGCCCTTCACTACGGCGTCTCTGATATGATAGCCTGAGTCGCATTGGGGCTTTAAACCCAACCAAACCAAACCAATCATTGGTAGTGTCATTTGCAGAGAGTTGAATGGCAGTGTCACTTGCCATAGAATGCGCTTGACATGCCTGCAAGCTGTTGACCCTCAGAAATTCGTTGGTGGGGATCTTAAGGGGGGACGCAGGCTTCGAAAGTCGAAAAATCGCTAAAAAGTCAATTTTTCAAAAAGTACATATCTCAACTACAGTCAAACCTCGTTATAACGAACAGTTAAAAAATCGGAAAATAGTTCACTATATCCATAATTCGTAATATAAAATTTCGTAGAAAATTCCGTAGCAGCAAAATTCAATCTGAGAAGGCACAGCAACTCGGGTGCTTACTTGGGTCACGTCCATTTATTTAGGCGCAAAGAACTCTGTTATCACGGCCTGCTTTTTTGCGTTGATTGCGTTCCGTATCATGCCGTATTCTACAGTTTGCAAACATTCAACAAGGGCAAACCCACTACCCTCAATAGCACTGCAGTGGCGGCGCAGTAAATTCAATGCAGCAAGCTCTTCTTGTTAAGTAGGAATGTTCTCATCGTCTCCAGGGTCAGCTTGAGCTTCGTCGGGATGTTTCCTAGAGACTGCCGCAGCGGTTTCGACATCCGTCAGTACAGCCGTGGTTGGTGCGATGTTGTCGCCACCTACAAAGTCTTCTACAGTCATTGTTGCGGGCATGTCACCAACATGATGGGAAAAATCGTTCCAGGCCTCATCGAGCTCGCTGAGCTTTGCTTCTCCTTCGTCGGCGTTGTCAACATCGTCACTTGCTGCACGGGCCTCTGCTGGAACAAAATCAGCGTGCCGAAAGCAGTTGGCAATTGTTTCGCCTTTCGCGTTGTCCCATGCCACTTTAAGCATCTGGATTGCTTCCAGCAAGTCCAATCTTATGAAGCTTCACGAGAAGAGTGTCCATCAGCCTCCTCTTGTAAATTGCCTTGAATGCCCTGATGCCGCCTTGATCTAAAGGCTGCAGCTTGGCTGTAGTGTTAGGCGGGAGAAAGCGAACTTCAATGTTATTGAGTGCGACATCTGTGTTGTGTGCCATACAGTTGTCAACGAGGACACACACTTTGCGACCCTCGCGCACAAGCTCACAGTCCCAAGCATGCAGCCACTTCACGAAAACTTCACGTGTCATCCAACATTTCTTGTTGGAAGCATACTCTACTGGGAGTATGCGGCCCCCTTTCATGCATCTCAGGGTTTTAAATCTCCTGATGACGAAGGGTCGCAGCTTCACAGTGCCGTCCATGTTGGCGGCAAGCAAAACAGTGATCCGGGCCTTTCCTTGCTTCCCGCCATGGCACGGCTCTCCACATGCGTCAAGGGTATGCCTGGGTAACATCTGCCAAAGTAGGCCCGTTTCATCCGCATTGAAGATGTCCTTGGGCTGATATTTTGCATGTATTTGCGGCCACTCCTCTTCCAACCACTTTTTGATGCTCTCGCAGTTAACCGTCTCGCTTTCGCCAGAGATCGTTTTGCCTACGATGCCGTAGCGTGCCTTGAACCTTTGCAGCCATCTGGAGCTGGTGACGAAGTTTTCGGCATCGAGGATACAGGCAAAGTCTTTCGCTTTTTGTTGAAGCATCGGTCCCAACACCGGTATGTTTCGAGCTCTGACGTCCAAACACCATTTGTAGAGCGCCTTCTCCACGTCGCCGAACTCAAGGGGCCGAAGACGCTGTGCACTTGTCCGTGTGGTCTCTTGTGCTTGTGCCTTGATGAAAACTTTGTTCTTGAGAATGGTACTCAAAGTGCTCCTTGGGATGCCAAACAAGTCCTCAAGAACGCACTTCTTTTCGCCGTTCTCCACACGCTGAACTATCTCAAGCACGTCAGTGCTGCTCTTTATTTCACGTTCACCGCCATCACAGCACTACGCGCACCACACTCGACACAACCACCGATGCAACCTCCACAGAACACTACGACCTATGACAGCCACCACGCTGCTGCTAACACTAAAACGCAAAAAGGCAAAAGCAACAACATTTGATCGTGCCGCTGCTGAAGCGGCGCTGTCAGTGATTGTGAGATGTGAACGATTTCTTCGGCTGTCTACTCTTAATGCTGACGTGGCATCTGTGGCACTGTCAGCGCCTGCGAGGTAGTCCGGAACGTTTGCTGCGCCGCATAACACACCTGTAGTGCAACGAAGCCTGCCTCCTGCTCTTAAAGTGAGGTAGTGCTTGGCGTCCCGAAGTTCGTTATATCCGTTTTATACCGAACCGCGTTCGCTATAAGAAGTTAAAAATACATGTGTTTGACAAAAATACTTTGGATCAGTTCGATACATTCAATAATTCGTTTTATGCGTGTTCGTTATATCGAGGTTTGACTGTATATGTGTTATAAACTACCTTTTCTGTAGTTATGAACGCCTAATTCATCGTGGAAGTACTTCAAATTAAATATACAACTGGGCGCGGCAGCCCCTGAGCCGCGAGCGAACGGCAAAAGTACCCAAACTTCGCGTGCACGTCATTCCCATGCCGCTGAACCAAGCGGCGCCATCTTGGTCTTGTTTTGCTTGTGAATGCTTGCCCTTTCTGCCTTCGCCTCCGGCGTCCGCGCGTGGTAGAGGCATGGCTCGCTTGTGATTGGGGGCCCCGCAGGTGCTGTTGAGTTTCCCGCGTCTCAGATCTGGGCCGTGATTGGACGAAGTGTGCGCTCCTTGAGAACAGGGATCGTGCGCCTGCTATTGGCTGTTGCTCACGCTGACGCGTTGGTTCCTTCCTGCCGCGTCGTCTGCTCCGGCTGCCTGCTGTGCTAGCGTTCTTCGTGCGTTCGCTTGAATCGCTTCGCGTTTTGCCATTTTTGAGACTGCCCTCATCATCCTGTGTTACGGATTCTCGTGGCGTGTTTGGAACTGTTTTGTGCACCTCGTGGATCGTCGCACGGTCAGTCATGGTGCGCCCTACGAAGTTAGACACTGCATGCGTTCGGTACACGGCGTCGTGCTATGAATGCCGTCCGCATAGCAAAGTTGGCGAAGCGTGTTGTCAACGGTCACGGGACACTTCAAGCAGTGCTACCTTTGGTACACCGCTACAAGAAGACTGTGTTGCCACTTCCAGCGGCGTATCTTCCACATCATCAACGCAAGGAGACGGCGTTTCAAGTGTGGCTGCTGTTCCGACCACATCAAACTCTGCGATCCCGGTGTCCCACATCGCGTCTGTCGCCGTGAGTGATAGCGCGTCTTCCACCGTACGCGCGAAAACGCACTTTCTGACTCCCGAAGAAGTCGAGGCAGCGGAGGCACAACGTGCTGCTGTGAAAGACAGACTCGGCATCACGGCCGTGACACTAAGAAAATTTCAAGCGATATCGCCCGATCCCACACCTGCCACTGCTACTGCAGAAGACGAGGTATTTTGCTGTGTGCAAGTGTGTGTGCTTGGCAATTTCCTTGCCAGCACTTTGTGCCAGCGTTGCCTTGCAACTGGACTGTCTGTTTGACTAGACACCCAGCTTGGGCTAGCTACAAAGCTTGAACTGACATGCCCACATTGTGGGATTGTTGCAAGTTCATGGAGTTCGCCGCGCCAGAATGAAGGAAATGCTTGCGACGTCACTATCCAGGCCATTATGGCTATGAATCAAATTGGAAAAGGGCAGACAGCTGTCAACGACTTTTGGGCTGCAATGAATGTGTCCCACAGAGGACTTCATCACAAAACTTATCAGGGGCATCTGAAGAAAACATTCAGGGACCTAGAGATTCAGTGCATAGAGGACTTCTATTCTGAATCTGTAGCTGCTGTGAAGAAGACCTACAAGGAAATGGACCCAGGATTTACTAGAGACGTTGCTGTAGTCTACGATGGCACCTGGCATAAGCGTAGGCACACGTCCCACATTGGAGTTGGGGCAGTGATTGAGTACCACACAGACCTGATCTTGGATGCTGTTGTCCTGTCGAACCAATGCCTTGGGTGTCAGACAGGACCCAAACCTGAAGACACCGAGTACTCAAGGTGGCGTAAGCAGCACATCTGCCAAAAAAACACAGATGCCAAGTCTGGGAGGATGGAGGTTGAGGCAGCCCTGATCCTTTTCACGCATTCACTCGCGAAGCATAACCTTCGTTACACTACGCTGGTGTCCGATGGAGACAGTACCACCTACTCTGCCTGTTATGGGCTAGTCCCTGTTTTGAAGGAGGAATGCCTCAATCATGTGCAAAAACGGTTGGGAAGTGCACTGCGCAATCTAGTGCAAAGGAGTGAAATGTCGTTGGGAGGGAAAGGCAGGCTGTCAAAAGCTCTCATCGGCAAGCTGACTGACTATTATAGCTGGGCCTTGAGAAATAATTCCAATGATGTGGCTGCAATGCAGCATGCAGTGATGGCTTCCTACCACCACATCACATCAACCGATGTGGAGCCTCACCATGACCTCTGCCCAGAGGGTGCCGACTCATGGTGCCGTCACAACGCTGCTGAGGCAAGTGGCTTGCCACAACCAAGGCACAGGCACAACCTGCCAGGCTATGTCGCCGAGGCTCTGCTTCCTGTTTATCAGCGCCTCTCAGAGCCTTCTCTTCTTCAGCGGTGCCAGGGGGCAAAGACATAAAATGCTTCAGAATCTTTTCATTCTGTTCTGTGGTCACTGATGCCTAAGAAACAACATGCCTCACTGATTGCTGTGAAGACAGCACTGCATGATGCAGTAATAAGGTTTAATGCTGGCAACCAAAGAAATTTCTCAGTCCGTGGGGCTCACACCTGGCCACCTAGCCTTATAGCGAGCTGCTGAAAAAGATGCCCTGCGCCCATGGGAAAGGCCGAGAAGAGAGATAAAACAAAGACTGAGAGGCGGCAAGGGAAGGAAATCCCCAAAGACACTGCCAACTACTCTGCGGGGGCATTTTAAACCCGAAAATGGTGTTTTAAACTTCAAGGGCTGTTTTCTCAGAATGAATTTTTTTCCTGGTGTGGCTGCTTATTCCAGCAGTATCTCTCGAACCGCTAGTCGGATTCCCTCCAGGTTTTTTTTATTCTGTTCCTGAATAAATTCAGGAACCTTCATAATGAATTCATAGTGCCAGCACATTTTGCAAGTTCTCCAGGCATGGTACAAGGAACCAATGTGAACCATTATGATATACTTTTGTAACATGAGTACCAATGTGCGCAGCTCCATGAAACTTTGCAATTATTCAAATAGCTGTGCCATGAGTCTACCCTGAAAATTTCATTGAATTATCTCAAGAAACAAAAAAGTTGGTGTTCAAAAGTAACCCCCCCCCTTAACACTCTTTATTTTATTAGTGCTATGAAAGCCAGGTGGATACAATCAGCATGAACTGGGTTAATGGGCAGACATCTGTGTACTGTGTCAGTGGATGTTGTAGAAGCATACTTCAAAAAATAGGTAAAGAATTCTCAAGCAAGATGCAACTGAAAATTAATTGCTAGCTTTATGGCTTCAGCACTGGCATTGTGACTTGTTAGATCGCCAACTAATTTTTTGTACTTAGTGGGACCCAGGAATAGTGGTGCATCGTTTTTTGCAGTTACTTGAGCATGCTTGATACTCTAGTGTGTAATAAATTTTCGAGGAAGAAATTCTCTAATACAGTAGAACTCGGATATATTGAACTCGAAGGGAATCTCGAAATAGTTCGATATATCGATAATTCGGTATACAGAAACCTGTTTGAGACGCCACTTGTGATTGTGAAAAATGATACGGTATTTGTCGCGTAGTCAACCCATTCGCATGATGAACCCACTCCCCATTTTTGCCCCCGAAAATAAAAGAACCGAGCATTCATTCACGCGCGCGTTCCTTCGTTTCGACCGTCGCATCCACAGCTCATTTATTGGCAGCGTGCGAAGATGCGCAGCGATAACGCCACGTGTTTACCTTTTAACTACACTTTTCATAGATCCTACGGTGGCAGGGAGCGAACTTTTGCAGAGTGCCCGCGTGATGGCTTGATTGCACAAGCCTAGTTCGATTTATCGTGCCGCGCTTGGGGTGGGGCGGTCGTAGTCCACTGCTACAAAATCATTGGCTAGCGCGATAGCTGCAAATGCTGTTTGGAGCGAACAATGCTAAAAGCCGGTGGCATGACCACAGCCGACCGCGTGCTTTTGTTGATTCATAAATGCAAAAATGAACGACTCTCGCAAAAAAAAAAAAAAGAAAAACAAAGAATCTGCCGCCTCTTAACGTCCGTAGCCACCATAGCTTACGCTGCGCCGCACTTCGAACAACTCTCGCAAAAGGAAAAAAAAAACAAATTGCCGCTTCTTAACCTCCGCAGCCGCCATAGCATACATTCAGCCCGACGGCAAGAATAGACGACTCTAGAAAAAAAAAAAAAAACGATCTGCCATTTTTTAGCGTCCGCGGCCGCCGTAGCTTACACGCGTTCATCGCGACAACACGAGACTCTCATTGCACGCAGGCCGCCGCGCGCAGAGAATTCACAACACACACTGGAGAAGCATCTGCAACGGGCTGAGCTGGCTTGTCCGCGCATGCGTAGTGGGTGCTGCTGCGAACGAGACTAGGAAAGAGAGAGGAAGGGGAGAGAGAAAGCTCAGCAGAAGAGTGGGTACACCCTTGCACTTCACTCTATCTCGTTTTTCCCCTCCCGAACACCACAGCTGCATTGGTTCCCTCTCGTTCCTTCACACACACGACTTGCAAACGTCATGTGCTATAGCGCGGCAGCGATCACCGCAGATGCACTCGCCTTTGGGGGAAGGGCGCGGCGCTGCCCTAGACCAGCCGTCGCCGAGCTGTGTGCTTTCATTTCCTCCTCGCGTGGCTTGAAAACGTCTTGCCGCAAACGGCCGAGGTGATGCGATCGTCTTTGGGGGAGGCGCACATCCAATGTGTGGTGCGGAGTTCGATATATCGAACGACCGGTGGAATTGAATTCGATATACGACACAGCTTTCCTATACTTTTACATGGGATTTTCAAGGGGATATTCCACGAGTTCAATATAACCAAAATTCGAAATATCCGGGTTCGACTGTAGTACTTTTCTCTCTGTCTAATGGTTCAGGGAGAAATTCGACTTGCAATGAAATCGCGTCAGCGGGCAAAGCAATGCCGAGGTCGACACCCAGTGGTTGTGTAGCACAAGGCATGACTCTCTGCGCGGCCATCGGCAAGTGATGGCTCCTGAAAAGTGTTGACACCCTACAGATAAAAACTGTTACCATTAGAACACACAGGACACCTTTAGATCAGCGCAGGGCAAGTGCGAAACGATTCAGAAAAGAAAGTGAAACTTATTGGAGCGTGCCTGTTGACGTTCCAGACCGATTTGCTGCTGTTTCACTGTCCGTGCTAAAATCTCACGAGCCAAAGTTGTCTTCTATCTCACTGTTCCTATTGTAGGACAGGCATTCGGCTCTGAAATGTTAAGTGCCTGACGCTCAAGAAAGAAGACAACCGTGCAACGCTCGCTCCGACGCTCGTGCATGTGCAAAAACTCGCTACGACTGCTACGACTGATCGCTGAACGTTCCGTGCATTGTTTGCGGCATAGTGCCCTGTGCAAGGTCCCCTTATTACAAGTGGTGGAGGTGACAGTGATCCCCTCACCTTGGAGCTCCGCAGCCAAGCATTGCTTACCACTTCCACAATTCCTGAAACTTGTAATAAGGGGACCTTGCACACGGCACTGTGCCGCGAACAATGCACAGAACGTCCAGCGATCAGTCGTAGCAGTCGTTTGTTTTTGCACATGTACGATTGTCATCATTGTCTTTCTTGAGCGTCAGGCGCTAAACATTTCAGAGCCGAATGCCTGTCCTACACTATAAACACCAAAAAACTTGCCCTTCGATGCGTGAGACTCTGAAGAAACACTGTTTCTGCGAGGCAGCAGCACCCTGTTGTAAGCAACTCTCGTGTGTCACATGACCCTGCTTCGGGGGGATCTTAAATCCCACCGCGTGGTGAAAAATATGAAACGGAAAACAAAACTGTGAGATTAGCTCTTCTCCTACTCACTGGATGGCCAGGAGGGCTTCTTAAGTGGGAAATTGTTTTTTACCTTCTTAAGCAGACTTTTGAAGTGAATAGTTGTGAGCAGGAAAGGGTTAAACAAAGATCACTTCTCCGTGAAAAATCTGCCTTAAAAATCATGAACTTCGTCACCTTCCATGTTTCCTTATGCCAGTAGAGGTTGATAGCACAGCATGATCACTACCATAATCTATCTCCCCGTGCCACCTGTGTGCATGCGCTAGCATGGTCCGATACCCGGCAGTGCACATGCGCTGAATGGTCACATTCGGTGCAGTGGATACCTGCAGAAGTGGGCCTCGTCATGTTCTAACTCTCGTTGACAGTCTTAGCCAGGGCCAGTCTTCGTCATGTCCACACTGGCTAAAGTTTTCAGGCTGGGTAGTAGCCACCTACATCAACCCTCTCCTCAGGGCTGAAGGTATTAAATTTGCCTGCTGCCACTTCCCTTGTTCTGTAATTGAGTAATGTGATCATGTGGTTGGCTTACAGTTGTTGCGGAAAAACCCTGAAAGGCGCTTGGGCACAAGTGAGAAGGATGCTGAAGATGTCAAGAAGCAAGCTTTTTTCAGAGTAAGTCTGTGCTTTTGCATATTGCTTGTTTTTCTTTAATCGTGCATTTAAGCTTTCACCATTAAATTAGTGTCTAGTTAAACTGCTGTAGATTTAGGTGAGCCTGGGGATTGTGATTGGAATTTCATGTCAGGCCAAAGATTTAGTGCTGATGTAGGTAACTGCTATCAGTACTTTTTCTGAGTAATTTCCTCTTTGTGGCAACAGGGAAGAATAAACAACTGTTGTGCATCTTATATGAAGCAGCCCTCTTGTCTTTGTTAGTACTTGTCAATCCGCCGGTATGAGCACAGCCTGTACTGTGCATTGCAGCCTGCTGTTGGTTGAATCTGAAGATTTGTGTGTGTGTGTGTGTGTGTGTGTGTGTGTGTGGCTTTTAGTTGGCTTGGTTTTCTTTATTACCTTTTAATTTCTTTCAGAACATAAACTGGGAGCACCTTCTTGTGAAGAAGCTGAAGCCTCCATTTGTGCCCACTGTGGTAAGCAGGGCATTGTTCCCTTTTCTCTGATTGTGTAAATTATGTCAAGTGCTAAGTGAAGGTTGTAATTTTTGTCCCAAGTGGCTTTATAAAAGATGTTCAAGGTTGGTTGTATATAATTCTTGAGGGTGTCCAGCGACTTGGAAAACCTGGAATTGTCTGGGAAATTTTATGTGCTGGAAAAAATCTGGGAATGATCAAGGGTGCCATTAAAAAAAATTGGCAAATGCGTAGAAAGGTTTTGAATTTTTACAGTACCATTAGCACCCAGGCCATGGTGTCCTCACTTCAGCATGACATCTTCTCGCTTCTAACATGTATAATATATGGCATTCTATCCACAAAATGAGCACTGCATATACTGTTTACTTCTGTTTTTCTAGCAGTTATTCAGATTAGAGCTGACTGTTTCTCTTGTGAAAGCAAGTGTAATGCCGTCACATATGGCCATCGTTATTGTGAACCATTAAAGAAGCCCAAAAACTTGTGAGCATAATTTTAACAAGCTACATGAGAAGAAAAAACTGCTGCCGAAATTGCCACGCCGATTCCTGGTTGAAACTTGGTAATATTTGTGGTTTGTTGGGGCAGGTGATTGCAGTGCAGTGAAACCAATGTGCAAGAGTTAATTAAGCTAGCCATGTCCTCATTAGCCGCTAGAGAAAATGCCATGCATATTTTCTTTGAAGTGTGCATTTGCATTTGTTGAAAATGTTGGGCAGCTTACAATACTTCATGTCAACATTCAGCTGCTCACTTGTCATGGGGACGTTAAGTCAAGCTGTCATAACGTTTTCGTCCGAACAGTTATATTTTGTGTGATTGGTATCCGTGCACAATGTTTCTTTTAGTCACTGTAATTCATGGAAATGCTATGATCCTGCAATTTAAGCCATCTCTTCCAATATTTGAATTGCTCAAGAGTTTTATTAGTACAGTAAAAGCTCGTTAATTTGAATTCCACGGGACTGCTAACCAAAATTTGAATTAATGAAAGTGAGCAAAAATGAACACGCTTGAAATGCGGAGGGCACGAAAAACATTTATTTGCCAAAAAAATCGGTTATCACCTTCTGCCTCTCTTCTCTGAGGGCAACAGTTGCCACTCTATCTTCCAGGACGCGAATGCGATGCAGGGAGTCTTATTCTCCTTCAAAGCTGAAGAAAAGGCACGCGACATTCAGTGCTTCCACTGCTTCCGCCACGGACAGTCGCACGGGCGCCTCTTCGTCGTCCTCGTCTTCCGCATCTTCTGGGACAGACCGCTCACCAACAACTGTAGCAATAATGTCCTCATCAGATAGGGCATGGCACACTGCTGCATCGCAGTCCACTTCCTTTCCTCCATTGCAGCAACAAAGCCACAGTGGTGGAAGCAGTTTGCAATCGTAGACGGCGTTACCTGCTCCCATGCACACACCAACATGTGCATTGCTGACAGCAATGTGATGCTGTGGCTTTTTTGGTTGCCCGTGCACAAAATCATGCGCTCGAGCATATAGCGCCTGTAGAAACAATGTTTCTAATGATGCCCTGATCCGGCTGCAGGGTTGCAGTTGTGGGTGTGAGCAGAAACACCAATCTGGTAACTTATAGCTCGGCGTCGACCTTGTGTGCCGAGCAATTATCGACGATGAGCAAAACTGTTGGTTGCTTAGCTCCATCTCTTGGTCAAACTTCAGCAGCCACTTTTTGAACAACTCGCCCGTCATCCATGCCTTGTTGTTGGCGACGTATTCGGTTGGCAGTGTTCGGATGTTTTTGAAACACCGGGGCTTATGTGACTTCCCAATCACAAAAAGTGGAACCTTCTCCGTCCCAGTCATATTCGCGGCGACCAAAACGGTAATCCGCTCTTTGCTGCGCTTACCGCCAGCACAGCTGTCCCCTCTGAATGTTATACAGTCGAACCCGGTTATATCGAACCCGGATATATCGAATTTTGGCTATATCGAACTCACGGAATATCCCCTTGAAAATCCCATGTAAAAGTATAGGAAAGCCGCGTCACATATCGAACTCAATTTCACCGGTCGTTCGATATATCGAACTCCGCACCACGCACTGGAAAGTGTGCCTTCCCCAAAGACGATCGCATCACCCTTGGCCGTTTGCCGCGTGACGTTTTCAAGTCACGCGCGGAAGGAATGAGAGGGGACAGTTCTGGACAGCGCCGCGCCCATTCCCGAAAGGCGCGCTTCTGCAGTTATCGTTTCCTGCGCGCCAACACATGACGTTTGCAAGTCATGTGCGTGGGTGTGCACATTCTTTGGCCGAGCTATCTCTCTCCTTCAGCACGCGCTACGCGTGCGCCAAGCCAGCTCAGTCCGTTTTCAGACAGATGTCGGACGCTTTCTCCAGCGTGTGTTGCTAACCCTCTGCGCGCGGCGGCTGACGTGGCTATGGCGCCTGCGGATGTGAAGAAGCGGCAGCTCTCTCTGTTTTTCTTTTTTTTTTTTTTTTTTTTTTTTGCGAGAGTCATCCTTTCTTATCGTTGTGCTGTACGCGCGACGTAGGCGTAAGATATGGCGGCTGCGGACGTTAAGAAGCGGCGGGCATTTTTTTTTTTTTTTTTTTTGGCGGGAGCCGTTTATCTTTGCATGTATGAATCAACGGAAGCACGCAGTCTGCTGCTGCGTGCTTCGATCATGACGCCCGCCCCAAGCGCGGCGTGATAAATCGAACCAGGCTTGTGCAATCAAGCCATCACGGGCACTGCCAAGTTCGCTCCCCGCCACCGGAGGAGCTATAAAAAGATAAAAGCGCCCTGACGTTATCGCTGCGCAGCATCTTGGCACGCTGCCAAGAAATGAGCTGTGGATGCGACGACCGAAACGGAGTGACGCGCGCCATCCACATGCAAGCGAAAACGCTCGCGATTTCTGCCGCAGCGACACAGAAACCTTGTATTGAGCTGTCGCGGTGGCTCGAGCGGCAAGAGGGACGCAGTTCCAACAAGTTTGAAATTTTTCGCTCTGTCGCTGCCGCTCGTCGCTGAGGTCGCTCAATCGCTTGCATGTGAGCGAGCTGGTCTTAACGCATTTTTTTTTTTTTAATTCTCGGGTGCAAAAGTGGAGGGTGGGTTCATTATGCGAGTGGGTTGATTACGCGACACATGCGATATTGTTTTTTGGCATCGTAAGTGTCGTCACAAGCAGATTTTTGTATATCGAATTATCGATATATCGAACTATTTCGCGATTCCCTTCGAGTTCGATATATCCGGGTTCGACTGTAGTTCTGTCCGGTTGAAGCTTGTAGAACAAAGCTGTTCTACGGCATTAAATATGTCCTCTGCCAAGAAACTGTCCAAATACTGCCGCAGGGCACCGCTTCACCACGTCGCACAAGACTCCACGTTCACTTCTTTTGCTTCACCGGACAGCACCCGGAAGACAAGATTATGTCAGTCTCTAAAGCGGTGGAACCATCCTTCGGAGACAACAAAATCATGCACATTGATGTGCAGGGCGAAATTTGCCACCTTCGCCATGATGATTGGGCCACTCAGGGGTATAATATTGCTTCTTATTTCCTTCACGCATGCGATTGCGGTTTCAACCTCGGGGTACTTTGCTGATCGTAGCCTTTTTCTGTTGTTGGATAAATCTGATTCGTATGCATCCTCGGTGGCCTTTCTATTGCGTACATACATCAACAACATGCTTGGCGGGATACCATGCTTTTTTGCTATTTCCACTTTGCTGATCTTCCCTTGGACCACTTGACGCATAATATCCACTTTCTCACCGTTTTGGCGTAGTATTTTCCGCGCAAACACATCTCACATACACCAAGCTCAAGGCAAGTGGCATGCAAAACTAGCGCTCTCAACACCAATCGTCTCTCGAAGTCGCTCGCTGCACAAAGGAAAAAGGCCTAGCCTGCCCAGTCTCCCAACTATGCCACCTTGTCGACGGTTCTGCCCCCTGTCATTCAACCATGAAAGCTTCGAACGGTGGTTTTCGACGACGACGACGCTTGGCGGCGCGCAGCTCGAATTATCGGTGGCAGCGCCTATTTTTGAATGAATTAACAAGCTGTTAATGCACATTGACTTCTATGCAGTGCGGACCGGACCACGACGACTAGTTCGAATTATCTAAAATTTTGAATTAACGAGTTGTGGATTAACAAGCTTTTACTGTATCTGCAGGTAATAATAATTACTCTTATCTACTTTGAAATGAAAAATTTGACATTCGCACATGCCTAGTGGAAACTCCAGACGCTTGGAAAAATGAGGAAAGGGGTAGCCACCAATATGAAGGGCTGGAAGAGGTTCAGACAGCCAACAGTAAGAAGCAGCTGTCGCTTCCCAAGCCATAGTTTGAACTTAACTTCTATGGGGAAGAAATAAGCTCTCACAAAAAAGAGCAAACCTATTTTCATTGAGACATTTGCAGTTTCGGTAAACACATGCCTAGTGGAAACTCCAGACGCTTGGGAAAATGAGGAAAGGGATAGCCACCAATATAAAGGGCTGGAAGATATTAAGACAGCCAACAGAAGCAGGTATCGCTTCCCAAGTCGTAGTTTAAACTGAACTTCTATCGGGAAGAAATGAGCTCTCACAAAAAAGAACAAACCTGCTTTCATTGAGACATTTGCAGTTTCGGTAAACTGCACTTCTACCTTAAGTAATACATCCCTGTCAAGCACGCAAAATAAAGTGCACTTATAAGGCGTGTCAATTTTGTAAAGAGCTCTACAGCAGCACACAGGTCAGTGTGTGTCCACGGAACACACTTTGCTGGCTGAGTGTGTAGCCTCACCTACAGCGATTCTCAAGGCACGAAATATTATACAGTCGAACCCGGATATATCGAACTCGAAGGGGATCGCGAAATAGTTCTATATATCGATAATTCGATATACAGAAATCGCCTTGTGACGGCACTTACGATGCGAAAAAACGACACTGTATTTGTCGCGTAATCGACCCAATCGCATAATGAACCCACCCTCCACTTTTGAACCCGAGAATTTGAAAAAAAAAATAAAAATGCGTTAAGGCCAGCTCGCTCACATGCAAGCGACTGAGCGACCTTAGCTACAAGCGGCAGCGACAGAGCGAAAATGTTCAAACTTGTTGGAGCTGCTTCCCTCTCGCCGCTCAAAACAAGGTTTCTGTGTCGATGGTGCGCGTCACTGCGTCACTCCGTTTCGGTCGTCTCATCCACAGCTCATTGGCAGCATGCCAAGATATGCTGCACAGCGATAACATCTGGCCCCTTTATCTTTTGATAACTCCTGCGGTGGCGGGGAACGAACTTGCCAGAGTGCCCTTGATGGCTTGATTGCACAAGCCTGGTTCGATTTATCACGCCGCGCTTGGGGCGGGCGTCATGATCGCAGCAGCTGGCGGCGTTCTTTCGCTGATTCATACATGCAAGGATAAACGATAAAGAAAAAAAAAAAAAAAGACTCCCGCAAAAAAAAAAAAAAAGAAAAAAAAAAAGAAAACCTGCCGCTTTTTAACGTCCGCAGCCGCCATATCTTACGCTATGTCGCGCGTACAGCACATAGATAAAGAATGACTTTTGCAAAAAAAAAAAAAAGAGAGAGAGAGAGAGCTACCGCTTCTTAACATCTGCAGGCGCCATAGCCACGTTAGCTGTGCGAAGCGCGCAGAGGGTTAGCAACACACGCTGGAGAAAGCGTCCGACGTCTGTCTGAAAACGGGCTGAGCTGGCTTGGCGCATGCGTAGCACGTGCTGAAGGAGAGAGATAGCTAGGCAAAAGAATGGGCACACCCACGCACATGGCTTGCAAACGTCATGGGTTGGCGCACGGGAAACGATAACTGCAGATGCGCGCACCTTTGGGGAATGGGCGCGGCGCTGCCCAGACCAGCCGTCGCCGAACTGTTCCTTCTCATTCCTTCCGCGCATGGCTTGAAAACGTCACGCGGCAAACGGCCAAGTTTGATGCGATCGTCTTTGGGGAAGGCACGCTTTCCAGTGCATGGTGCGGAGTTCGATATATCGAACGACCGGTAAAATTGAGTTCGATATATGACGCGGCTTTCCTATACTTTTACATGGGATTTTCAAGGAGATATTCCGTGAGTTCGATATAACCGGGTTCGACTGTATATCAAAAGGCACTCACAATCTTAGTCGCTGTAGCACTGTTCTTTTAAAAAAGATTTTTTTGTTATACTAGCAGAGAGAACTCCATTGCACGCAGTCATATTGTTTGTTGTTGAAGTTCTGGACAGGCTAGGAGCTCGCCTTGGCTAGTCTTAGTTTTTCTTCTGTTTCTTTTTTTTTTTTTCCTGTTACAAAGTTGTTAAAGTTTGTTTTATTATTTCTGCCACGTCAAACTTCGTTGTTTAAGCAGTTTTGCAGTTTTGCTTTTCTCACCTACTTTTTCGAACGTTCGGTTCACTTTCTGCCACCATTTTTTATTATGAGTGCATTCTGCTTTCCCATTTAGCACTGCATAGCCTAAAGTGTGACATGAGGTGCTGTAATGCACTCCCCTGAAGTGCATTTAGACTGTGCACTTGACAGGGGTATTAATCTTGTATTTTGTCTATTATCATTAACCACTTGATGCCTGCCTCTTCAGTTGTCTGGGAATTCTGTCTGAAATCGTCATCAGCTGGACTACACCCACTGCCGGGCAAATGCCTCTCCCATATTTCTCCAATTATTAATCCTCTCCTGCGTTCCTGCAAACTTCCTCTCGTCCGCTCACCTAGCTTTCTGCTGCTCAGTGCTACATGTGGCTTCCCTTACAATTTGGTGTTTTACACTTGGGAACCATTAGTTCTCTTAGAGTCTTTTCGATTTGGCTGCACCAGCTGCACTAGTTCAAGTAGTGCAGCACCGCCGTCCTCGTTTTGCTGGTGCCACGCGCGCCGTCTGCGCTTCTCTCCTTGTTTTGTCAAAGTACAGGACTAGTCCTGCACGAGTTCTCGCCTATCTTGCGCTCGCTGCAGAGGAAGTGCAGCATGGCATATGTGCGACCAAGAGCAGACAACGCTGCGCATCATTCTGCAGAGCTTTGTAAAGTCCATCTCCTTCAGAACCCTGACGGTTCGTTGCGAACAGATCCGCAAATGGTTGCGTATACAGGTTAGTTGGGCTGCAGGCTGGTGATTAGCATTTTTTTAGTGGAGGAGCGGTATTACATGTAGTTGTGGCCGTATATGTAGCGGTACGTGGTCACGATACGGCACCTTCACGCGCGTTGTCCTGTAGTATTTCTTTTTTTGTATCGTGTTGTGTGGTGCTAGTCTTGACCTAAGAAGACTGGTAGCTGCGAACAGAAATCAGTTGCTATAGATAGAGGTTTCTGTTGTGCCAATTGCGTGCCAGAGACCCGATCCACACGATAGCGGGAGCACCGAGTATGCGACTTCAAACTTGTCGCCCACGGAGTACACAGATGTCCGAGAGTCAATGTACACACCGCGCAGTGAGGTACGTGTGGCATTTCAGCAGCAGCGCTTTTGGACAGAAGACCGTAATTCCTTGGATTTATACCGCTGAACCCGTCAAGCGTCTCATTGGGAAACTAATACACGTGGTAACTGCTTACGACGTTAATTCTCTCGTACCCATGCGCATGAATGACATCTTCGCAGACCGATATAACAATTGATCGTGCCGTCTCGCGTACTTTGGTCACATCGTTCGCAGTCAGCATCACTGTCGCCATAGTCGTCACAATTTCCGATCGAGTGCAGTAGACCTACGGCAACTGGCTTCGAAATTGGACATGATCCTGTTATAGCATGCGATAGATGAAACTATGTATATTGCGCGCACGAGTCTGCTAGGTTACAGAGTTCTACACTTGCGTACTCGTTTTGGCAGCTGCCGTCACACACCGGTGTCGGAACTGACACTGCACACTCACGTGACCGCCTGGCACCGCTGCAGCACTTTTCAGAACTAGTGTAGCCAGTGCAAGCCAAATCGAAGAGACCTTTAGTTTCGCATTACATGCCCTTGTCATTTTCTTCCCAATTTCAACTAGGATGTCAGTTATTTGCATTAGGCACATATTCATGGCTGTTGGTGTTCCTTGAGGTAAAGAAGAACCCCTCCTGCCTTGAATAATAAATATTAGCAATATTCACTAACAATATAATTGACAGTATACTGTGTTTTGAGAGTAAAATTGATCAATGCAATCATGGACTATATTTTACTGGGTAAGAAGTGAGGGCAGGGTTTTACATCATAATGTTCACTCCAATGCCAGAAAAAGCTTTCACAGAGTACTCTGTGAGTGGGGCTGAGAAATTGAACAAGCATGTGAAGGAGACACATGCCAGCAGTGGATGAATTGGGTGCCTTTTAAATGGAAAAATAAGACCAATTATGATCCAGTTGGAGCCTGAAAGGGAGCATAGCTGTGCTCAGCTGTGTGGCAGATGTGAAGACTACAGTCGCTGTTTTAAAAATATTTTGTTTTAAGTTTGCTTCATTGCAGCACATAATAGTGTAGCCAAAAGAGCTCTCTTTTTACTAACATGAAGAAAACAAGATATACATTGCCTACAAAGAGGAAAAAATATCTTCGGTTGGCGAACTTTGAGACAAAAATCTAAAATTTGTTCTATGCTTTTTGTCAGATATGAGTATTCAGAATTACAGAACCCTTCATGCTAAACATTCCAATGAGGCACAAAAAAAAATGGAATGCTTGCATGAAGTACTTCAGGCTAGTGCATGTATGAAAATTTAAGGATTTTGTACAATGCTAGCAGTGGTGTGGTTAGACAACCCGAGTCTGATTTCGTTGATCTGACATGTTATTGTTTTTTTATTTTTGCAGAAAAGCCCTGAAGATGTCAGCAACTTTGATGATGAGTTCACTTGTGAGCAGCCAGTCTTAACAGCACCGAAAGATCCCCGCCCTCTTACTCAGGAGGAGCAGGCACACTTCAAGGATTTTACTTACACCAGTAACTGGTGCTGAAGCATTCTAGATCCCCCTACCTAGAAGTCTTTCCCTTCCGTTGTACCTTCTGTGGTCATGGCAAATCCTAGAAGCACATGGTTCTTGTACACCGGGAAACAAGTGTGGAGCATTTTAAGTAGAAAAGGGACTGTGGATCCAATTAGGACAATGCGATAACTATCAGAATTTTTTATTACAACCTTTTAAACGGACAGCTGTAGGGTTTGGTTCTGATTGACGCTGTGTGGCATTACCGCTTTGCATTGTTTGCAATTGTGTTACCTGCCAACGTATTTGAGCAAAATGTCACGTGATGTGCTAGACAGGCATAACATGTGGCATTCTTTGATTGTCGTGCAGGCGCAGTGTGTGGCATTTTTCTTTTGATTGTTTTGCAGAGTCACAGAGTAGGGCAGCTAAATGAGAGACCTAAGCATATGCCTGAAGGAAAAAGAAAGTGATTTTTAGCGTGGTATTCACTGCTGCTTGATGGTGTACGAGGTGTTTGGGAAGAGTAGCTGGACCTGCTGAACAGACTGAGTGGAATGCTGCTATTGCTCCCTTTTCTTTGTAGTACATACAGCTTGCAGGACAGAGCTATGGGATTTGTTCTGTCATTTATGCACGGAAGTTCCTGGTCATTTTGCTTAACACTAAGATGCAAGTCCCTAGCTTGCACAGCTGCACTCACTGGTGTGTTGTGACAGTACTTGGCCCTACTTTGATATTCGTTGCACCTTCATGATCTCGTGTGTCGTGCCTTTGGCTATGTTTTTGATTCTAGGTGTAATAACTGTCAGTCTGCTATTGTGTTGGTGGTCTTGTTTTTTGTTGTCTATGTCTGTGCTGTGCATTGCACTACAGGTCACACATACGCATAAACATGTATATCCCCAGGAAAAGCCATACGCATCAAGACTTCCCGGCTGCTTTCACACCAGTTCCATGCAGACCTCGGGAGCTGTTGCACAGTGACCACTTTTATGCATATTTAAACTGATTTTTCCTCAAAACCAATCAGTAAGACCCACTCTGCATTGGCAATTTGTGATGTCACCAAAGCAGGCAACTCCAGCTTTTATTGGTTATTACCTTACTTGAACTGCTTGCGAAGCAAGCCAGCTCTTATGCTTGGCTTCTGCTAGATAAAGTTTTCATAGCCTGTTACATTAATGGGCTAATGATGCCTTGTCTGAACACTAGAGGGCTGCAGGGTGAATTTATGGCACTTGTCAGGAATCTGCATTCGACTGGTGTTTTTTATCCTGACTTTTGCCAAATGGAGGTACGTGAAGGGTGGGAGGGGGGGTCAGATCATTGATGGAATCTCAAAAATTTGTTGCTTCTTGTGTGCTAGCAACTTGCTGGAAAAGGGTATTATCGAATGCTATATGATATGGGTATTACCTAAGGAAACAGCGAAACACGAATTTTTGTGCCTTTTCTTTTCTTTGCACATTGAGTACAAACTGGTAGCCTATAACAGGGAATGAATGATCTTCCTCTTTGCTCATTGCGATGAAACAAAATGAATGGGGCCAGGCTCGTAACCACAGCCAGCACCTTCGACGTGTGCCTTTAAAAGTGCTTTGGAAACCGTGCTCAAGCAAAATGAAGGGGAAAGGAAAGGAATGTGTTAATGTGTTACACGAGGAGGGCATTTACGCCTGTTACTTGAGCCTATGTCACAGGCATTTAATAACTTAATTCTGCTTCTGCATTGTTAACAGCCTTGTTCGCAATGGGAAGCATGCTGCTCTTTCCAGTAAAGCTAACTGATTTGTTGTTTCTGTTCTGTAGCTCCAGAAACGTGGGTAGTTTGAGATTCTGTAGTGAAAGCACCTCTGCTTCCTGCTCAAACCTTGGCACTGCTACAAGTCATTTCTGCTAGACATGCACCTGAAATACTCATGATAGGCAGCACAGCAGCTAGCTGTTGAAGTGGTGCACACACTGCATCGGCAGAAAGCACGGCATGCTGCCTTTGTTTTTCCTCTTTGTAGCATTGCTGTCTTGTCTCAGGATCACTACCTGATGTTTTTGTGGGCACAGAGCATTGGCTCTCTTTCTTACTGTTGCACTCGTATTTATGATAGTGGCTTTGCCCAAATCTGCTACAGCTTTTCTTCTGCCTCTGTCTTGTGTGTTGTATGTCATCCTTTTACTTCCTCACATGTACTAGCAGTTCTTTTTAATCCTTTAATCCAATATGTTTCAAGTCTTCTGTTAATAGGTAATGTTAACTTCGCTCGGAATGGTCTTCTCTTGCTATGCCATGGTGTTTTGTTTTTTGTTTTTCTTATTTTTTTTTTAATGCATTTTGACAGTATGTTATGCTACACCTATTATGACAAAAAAAAGGTTCATTAGGTGCCCTGACAACCCATAGTGCTAAGCAGCTTCTTTGTGTTGAATTTAGTAGATTGCTCATTTGGCTGTGCATATTTCAGTGTTAAGTCAAACTTCAGTGTTTGGTAATTTTGTTCTAACTTCTAGTTCATTTTGATGTGGTTTTGAGCTTAACGTTACACTTTTCGATGTCATGTATTGCTTACCTTGCTTCCAAACAGCCACCTATTTAAGGGGGGTGCAGCAGCAATGGCTTTTGTCATATTTTGCCTTGCTTTTACTACTGGCAATTTTAGAATTGCATCATAGTTAAAGATCTCAGCAAAATGTTAGGGTACTGGGACATATGTGCACGTAAAGGCTGGCACGATTGAAATTGTTATGGGTGAACGTGACTGGCTGTATGTAATATAAAGATAGCCATCATGTAATGTGCATTTACCCTTGTAATTATGAAGCTAAATTTGTTGTATATTTTATTAAACTTGGCATCAGTTTTCATTAGTGATGCCATTTGTCACCAAAGAACACAAGAAAATGTGTGCACTGTGCTGCTGTGCCCTCTGAGGAGGTTCAGTCTACGTGTGTGTGTGTCCAAGACCTTTGCCTAACATGTAACTTCTCCTTTCTGCCAAGGCCTTGTTTTGTGTGGCAGAGGGCTGGAAAGCTACCCATTGTTCAGTCAAGTCAAATTCCAGATAACTGCAAATTCAACTCGAGAAAAGATGTATTTTTTTGCCAGACATCTTGAAGTTTTATACTGGGAGCCTTCTCCCCCATTTTTTTATCCATTTTGCAAACCAGGTGATGCACATGTTACATGAAAGATTCATGGGTGCCAACTGTTTTTACATAATATTAAGAGCATTCAAGTTGGCCTGTTTTTATTGCTGTGCTTTTAGAAAGTGTTTTGCAGTTATTCTTTGTTTTGTGGAGCCTTGTGATTTTTTCATTCAAGGCAAAGTTGGTTGTACAGATGTTTCAAAAACATTGCAATGTGTATTAGTCAAGATAACAAAGTTGTTCTTGACTGTGTTGATTACAGGTCTTCCGTTTTATTACAGGATGGGTAGGTGTACTGTATATATGTTTGAATGTACTGTTACTAAATAAATTAATTGGACTGATGATATGGGCCAGCATTTCTTTAGTGAAGTTAATAAGAGACTGAAAAATGCGAGAATTGTACAAAAAGCTGCCAAAGCTTTTTAAACATTTGCATTTACAAAAATGAAGTCTGAAGTTGGCTAAATTAATGCACAGCTAGCATAAACGCTCCTTTTAGAGATGCAGTGGCCTTCTGAGTGCTTCAGAATGTTCTTTTTTCTTGTGTGTGGATTGATGCTGTGCTACTACTGCATGCATTGCTAGTTGGTCAAATTAAGTTAACCTCTTGTTGCTATGCCAGTTGTGTAACGGAAGGTGAACCGCAGTTTTTAAAAATTGCTTTTGAGATAACGATGGCTTCTGTGGCCTTAAAGGGACTGAAATTATATTTATGGTCATATTTTAATGCGGTGCATCTGTAGATGCATCTTTTGTGAGTAATCAAGTGGAAATTAAAAGCTCTTTGTGGGTTGTATAATCTACAAATTATTTAAAATTGCTCCTTGTGACCGCTCACAGATTAGGCAACATCCTGCTGATTGTCGATGGCCATGTGTGTTTGCCTTCCATTGCGCATGCCCAAGTGGCATGGGTGGGACGGAGCATGGTGGGGTGCAGTCACAAGCTGGTTTTATTTTTTCTCGTGAGTCTATTTTTGTGAGAGTGGAGAGGAGGAGCATATTTTTATTGGCAATATATTTGATGCCAGTTTAATTTTTGCGTTGGGGAGACAAGTGACAGAACACATCTTGTTTGTGTGCGTTTTTTGTGCTTACTCGACTCCAAGCACCCCCTTTTTTCTCCCAACAGATTATGATGACTGAATAAGCAAGAGGGGGGGGGGGGGGGGGGTGCTTAAATTCAGAAAACCTAAGGTGAATTCCCCCCCTTATTTTTTGCACCTATATCTCGACTGACAAGATAGGCACAAGACAATTTATTTGGCAACCATTCTCGACAAACGCGATTACAGTTCGCTTAAGCTTCAAGCTGTAGGCAGCCTTCTTGACTTCCATTACCACTCAAAGAACCAAACCGAGCAACGTGCGCTCGCGACGCCGTGAAATACTTATCTGACATCTGTCATGTATTGTCTGAACATGGTGACATATGAAGCCAGAGATCAGGCCATGAACGCCACACCACATTACGACTCTATTTCAGATATTGTTCCACGACAGAATAAGCAGGAGAGTTTGGTTGCCTTGGATATGCACACTTGCAAAAAAGGGGATGTTTAGACTTGCATGTAAACTTTCACAATTTTTTGCGCAAGTAAGGGGGAGGGGGGGGGGGGGGTGTTTAAATTTGAGAAATTATGGTAGTGTTGCCAGGTACCAGAAAACCAGTGAATCATGTTAACTAGTAAACTGGCTAATTTCTAATAGTGATATTTTTAACTGCTACAGTTGCGAACTTTTTTGTAAGTGGACATTTGTAGCCGGCCATTAGTAACAGACATAAAACAGTTTATAATTTAAACTATGTTACCCTGTACTGTTTAAAACAGCGAAATATTGCTGTCACTCAGTTTTTTGACAAATGGATGTCTGCGGCATGGGCATAGTGATATCGGTCGCTACACATCACTTTGTTGCCACATGTCGTGACTTCTCCTATATAAGATTTTCATGCACATGTGAACATTAGATTATTTCCATCAATATATTCAGAATAGTATCAACTTGAGGGTGCACTGTACCCAAAGCTTGTCGAGCCGCAGCATTGAGGGAAGTCACATTTTCAAAATCCTGAACAGGCTATAAATTGCTAGTTGCAATCAAGTGTTGAACTGCAATAGCTAGAAAGGTAGCTTTTTGAAATATATTAATCAGCTTACTAGTTAACCGACACAACTTTTCAGATGTCGGCTTAGACTGGTGTTTCAACACTGCAAGAGCCACCCCAATGTTTTGGAAGGGCGACTTTTTAAAAATTTGGTTCACCTTTGCTGAACTTGTGGCGTATATTCTTCTTTGCCTAGATCCATGCAGCGTCTTGCAAAATGTATTTCATGGAGCTTATAATTTCATTCTGCAATATTTAGCAAGATCTGGGTGCATATGATGGATGCAGTAGAGAAATAGAGTGGATATGTTGTTCCCTTTGACTGCATCTCTACTGAATAATGGGAACAAGTTGTCTTTCTCCAATTAACATGGCAGTAGCAACAGTGCATAAAAGCCTTGTACTCTCTGGCATGCACTCGTGCAGAATTAATCGTCGTAAAGAGTTCTTCAGGCTTGCGTCTACCCCTTGGGTTAAGCCGAGCCTAGCTATCGTTTATAGGCGCTCGCATTGCAAAAAGCTGCCATGTAGCAATCCAAGGCAATCCATTCTATAGAACTCAGTCTGCGTACAGTGTTCTAGAATATTGTAGTGCGCTCACATGGCGGCGGCGCGTGAAGCACTTCATGTCGACACCGGCAGATGGCGCGCTTCCCAGCGTAACCTGAAGCTAGACCGCGCGCCGAAGTAGAACGGGTACCGTTCACTGCTGGATTTGCCGAACGAAATGCAATATTCATGACGTCTGATGCACGATACATCTTTTGCTGCATCTTACCAGTATGCAGACAATGGCAAAGGGTGCCTTCAGGATGTGCAATGATATTTTGATAATATAACGGTAATGGTCGCCGCATTCTCGCAGTGAGAATACCACAGGGCCAATTTCAACATAACCTTTTTTTTTTTTTTTGCAACTACCATCGGCTGCGGAAATGCATGTTATTATAGGCAGTGTTCTTCCCAAACTATGCGCGCGAAATTCGACATCAGCGCATTGCTGCTTCGAGAAGCTATTTATATGCATTGCGTCGCTCTAAACCCAACAGAACATGTAAAGGAAATAAACACAAGGCACTCTTATGTAATAACGTTTATTTTAAGACTTGGAACACGTGCAGCCGAAAAATCTGGCCGAATATTTACAAGTGGACATAATCCTACACCATGCAGACTAGGAAGTTTTCGCGATCTTCTTGTGCATGGTCCTCTTTCTTTTTTCATTTCTCTCTGAGTTAATGCCCTTTGTAAAAAAATGAAGCCGCGTTGTAAGGTAAAAGCTGATCACATTCTTGGTGAGCTCAGCTGAATGCTCAGTGCAACCAATGTTGCGCATGCATCTTGCCTTCACCAGGCTGAGCACATCTAAAATGCTATCGGTATGCAACTGTTTTTTGCTGAAGCATTCCGTGAACATATCCTCAAGAGTTTTCACAAAAGAAAACAGTGTGCTGTGCGGGTATAGAAGCCCGCCTCTGTCTCTGTATCGTATTAATGCAGCCAGCCCAAGACTCTAATCTTCAGATGACACGGTCAGAGCTTTAATGCATTCCTGGCACTTAGTTTTCATTATGCACTTCCTCGCGACGTATCCTGACACATAATAAGTTAAGCGAGAGTCGCTTCTCTCTATGTGTTCGTCGTCATGATCCACTGAAGACAACATCGCTTCAGCATCTGGCAAGTTCCCCGAAGCAATGAGGGCATCCACCTGGTCCCACACATTGCTGGGAGGACCACCTGCACTGCTGTGCTCAGCATCAAGTAGCATCAAGCAAAGAACTGAGTGCACATGGATCTGCATTGCCATATCTCACAGTTTTGACTAAACTATAGAATGACATGCAGTTCATTGTTATGAGAAACTGAGTGGGAGTTGGATGGTCATTACAGCCTGAGGCTTGTCTCACGATTCCAAACGAATTTTCAATAGGATCCTGACTAAGCCGAGATGTCATAAGATATGCATACCCTAAATTTTCTAGGTATGACAGTAGCTCTAGAGTGCTTGAGATTGTCGCACGCAGACCAGTCGCTGTTGACTCGCTTAAGAACCCTCCTGCTCCACCAGCGTGCTGCTCCCAAGACGTGATATAATTAAAAAAATCCGAGAGTGCTTTGGCTGATGAAGAATTGGGTCGCAGAGCTTCTGCCGGGAACCTAGAAGTCATGATGCTGATGAGCCGGTTGATCCTCCTGTGAAAACAATTTTCTCATATTATGAGTTCAGGTCCCTTGAGATACATGCCTTATATTTTAAGTTATTTTTATTTTATATTTTAAACAAAGACGTCTTCGGCGCGTCTTTCACACGGCTGTAGCCAGTTCTGCACCCAGGAGCGAAGCAGTAATTTCGACGACGGCCAGGCATTTTTCACTGACATAGCACGCTAAAAAAGCGTGAGACACAAAAAGACCACACGGATTTAGCAGGCGATAGAGGACTAACTGATCAAAAGGGGCTGTGAAAAGCAAACCGTCATCGCCGCTGCCGCGAAGCAAAAGAAGCGACTAGCGAGATCGTTCAGGTGACGCTGGCAGCAGCGCCCCTGGCGGGCGCCGGAGATATCGACACTGAGTGCTTCACGGCGGAGCGGCGCATGGATACGGCAGTGAGCCCACTGCCCCCTTCTAGAACACTGTAGTCTGCGGCAACGCCCTGTCTTTCGTGGTTTCTGTTTTGCCACGTGATCGCAACGGAGGCGCGCGAAAGTTTATTTCTATTTTTATGGGTGTTGCCGTGCAAGGGATCTCTGCGGCCACGGCGCAGGAGAGCCGGCAAGTAGACCCTCCCCCTAGCTGAGCCCCTGCCCCGAGGTCCATGTCGGTGTAAATAAAGTCTTCTCACTCACTCACTCACTCACTCACTCACTCACTCACTCACTCACTCACTCATTCACTCACTCACCATGCAAGGGATAAACGGAACTGATCCTTAGCTGCAGCATGTCACCCGGTCTGCGGCAACGGCCTTGCGCAGTTTCATCTCTCCCCCTCCCCCACTCTTCTCCTTTAACCGCAACGGAGGTGCGCCAAACTTGATTTTTGTCTTTATGGCCGTGGAAGCTGGTTTCCATCTTTATTGGGGCTGCTGTTAGCTTGTTTATCATCGATGCTCACGCGGTATACCCGTTCTTCTTGTTTACTGAGTTTCCAGAGTTGAGCCAGTTAATGAGCGATGTTGATTCCAAAATACGGTTCCTAATTTTTTTACAACGTTTTCCCGACTTTACTCATTTTGTGCTTTCAAAATCCGCAAATAAAGTAATTTGACAATCTGAGAAAGTTTTTTTAATTCGACACTCAAAGGGTTAAGTGCAGGTGTCCATAATTCCGTGGTGTCCACCCCAAAGTATACTGCACCTTCCTTCCCTCAAAACCTAACTTAAAGAAAAAAAAAAGAGAAAATCTTAGATTGAGAAGGCGGTGTCACAGGGGCTACACGGTTACTCCCAAAGAGAATTTTGAGCATTAATACAGCTTAAACTGCTTAAACATTGTTGTCGCTCGCATGTGCCAGAAAACAAAAATTCATTTGCCATCTGACCGATCACCGTCACGCTTGGGGCCAAGGGGACGTGTATACTCGTGTTATATTTATTTTTCGTACACGCTACGGGAATTTTTAGCTCCGAAATTGATGGGCATGTATATATATATATGCGAGAAAGGAGACATCGTCCATATATTCTGTCTTGCGATTGAAGAAACTGCGGCTTCAACATGAAAAAGACCGACGCAAGCGTAAGAAGCGTGCCGCGCCGGCGGCGCAAGTTGGTGGCGGCAAAAACAGCGCGTTTGCTGTCGTGACTCGGAAGGGTGTTTATTTATGGGTATTTTGCTCAAGTGGTGGGATATGTTACAGCAAGAAACCCAAGCAGATGTAATTAACTGTTGGGGATGCGGTTGAAAATGCGTACATTTATTTCTGGCAGCGTTTCATAGATGGTCATGTTTTGGTTTAGATTTCTTTTACTAATTTAGTCGTTGAGTAAATGGTCGGGACGTACTGCAAAGTGCCTGTATTTGCATATTGTGTGCATCAATTGTAAATTCATAGTTTCAGTGTCATAATTCGTTATAGCTAATCAATGTCGGCACACAACAGGGCCGACTTTGGCCCAAGCTCGGTCAAGGCTGATCCGAGATCGTTTTTTGTTTCCTGTATTTGCATATATTGTGTGCAGAAATTGTAAATTCATAGTTTCAGTGTCATAATTCGTTATAGCTAATCAATGTCGGCACACAACAGGGCCGACTTTGGCCCAAGCTCGGTCAAGGCTGATCCGAGATCGTTTTTTGTTTAGTGGCCTAGACCGGCCAGCCTTATACTGGGCCCCACGTTAGGCATATGAAGGGCCGACATCGACAGGCTGCCAGACCTAGCGTGGTTACCAAGGTTGGGCCAAAGCCAGCTATAAGACAACCTTGCAGACAATGTCCACCCTAGCAGTGCAAAATGTTGCCTGAATAGTTTCAAATCTCAGTCTAACATTGCCATTAAGCAACGCACGTTCTCGATCCGTGGAAGAAATGGGGAACCTCAGAATGTTCTGCAAAGCTGAAACAAATGCAATGACTTTTTAAGACAACAGATTGCAAGGAGCAGATTTTTGGCAGTGAACATGACACAAGCATTTCCATGTCGACCAGGTCCACCATGTCAATCGAACAGAAACACTGCATCAAAAAAAAAAAAAAAGAAAAACACTACGAAGCAAGATACCACCACGCTGCGCGCACACACACCTAAAATCAATTTTCAGTCAGGCCCACACGAGGTACTGATTTCGGAGCAGCTAGTGACCCTCGAAAGTCGAGACAACTTATTTTAGTCATTTTTAAGTTTACGGCGGCACAAATGTAAAATGAAAGGGCATGCTCATGTTGCTGATATTTTTTATTTAAAAACTTTGCTCCGTACGCTTTCGCGCGAATATTATGTAAAATGTGTTTGCTAAAAACATACATGCTACTTGGCCAACCTTTGGCTGAACATTTGGTGCCGACTATAATTCCCCACCATGCATGTGCCGATGTGCGACTGGATAAAAGTATTTGGCCAACATCATGAGCAGTCAACTATATAGGTATATATGGCCCTACTTTGGGTCATGTTTGGCTGCCATGCATTGGGTGCCGATTAATCCACTATCATTTGCCGATAGTTGGCTATTCTGGCAAACTATTGCCAGTGTAATTGGCAGCCAACCAGGGCCCAACTTTGGGCCTGCAGGGCTGGCCGAGAATACCGGCTGCGAGCTCTGCCCAGTCGTTTACAAACAGTCAGCCAGTTTCAGTTGGGCAGTTTCTCGACGCATTTTGTGGCCCTTGTCTTTTTTTCCGTACGACGATCTTGTGTAAAGTGAAGTAATTGTTCGCAGTCTCTCGTAAAGTGCCGGAATCAAATGTAACTTGCTGGTCCTACGCGACACGTCCATCAACGACAAAAATAATAAAAAATAAAACGACTGCCGCTTCTCCTCTGTCATGCATGCCCCACTCCAGACGTTTATAGACAGCCCCCCCTCCCCTCCCCCCTTTCAATTTCAATTCCCGGGAAAACCCCGATTGGGAAACATTTTTACGAGCAATATATAGTTGTGCTGGCCAGCCCCGACACGGCCGTCTGCAACAGGGTCGTGGAGTGGGTCGGCCAGGTCGCTACTGGCTACGATGGCACGTTCGGTCATCCGCACATGTTTAGTCATTATTATTATTATATGTTTCTCTGGCGATCGAAATAAAGTTGTTCTCTCTCTCTGTAGTTGATGCTGCTGCGCTGCATTATTTTTCTTTTTTTTAGAAATAAGTTTCTGCGCTTGATTATTTATCTGTCTTACTGATATGTTTCTGCTTGCAGCTGCCTTTTTTTTCTGAAGCGCTGAAACAGCGCTTGCGTTTACACTTAAACTTTTACGCGCTAGGCAACAATTGCGCACGCTCAGAAAGGTTATTAATTCTGCGAACTATGATGGCTCAGCCATCGCCTAAAGGAGGCAATGGCTCAGATTATCAGAGTTCAGTCCAGTAACGTAAATTATGAAAAAACTGCAATTGTTGTTTTGTCCTTTTAATTGCCTATAACGCAGAAACCAACCTGCTTCAAAACAGGCATTGTATCAAGTGAATAATCAGCCATTACATTGCTGCTTCTCATGCTGGCTGCTGAAACCTAAACCGAAACTTGAGAAAAAATTTTATAATAATTATGTAGGGGGTCGTAGGTGCCAATTAAGGGGTGATCCTTATACAGAAATGTCATATGCATCATTAATAAGAAGAAAAATGCTGCCAAAAGTTGGTGTCCAAGCCTAAAGACCCTGACTTTGGCGTGCATTTGGTGCTAAATATTAAGCTGTCTGGCAACGACAAGTCTCTACGTTACATGTTTCTATGACAACTGGTTACACTTCCACTGGTCCGACGCGTCAGGTACTTACGTCCGGTGCGTGACGCCCTGTTGGCTGTATTTCCTTGTTGGCCTCGACAGATACAAGCTTGTTTAGGCACTTTGTTTGTTGACTCGTTTTCAGTGTGGTCATTACGCATAGAGGCCGTTTTCCTGAGACTGCCATGACGCTGAAGTTGATCGTTACAGATGACAAGGCATGTCTAATTTCACGTCTCAAACTTTTGATCCAACAAGTTGCCGATAACTTCGCTTCGTCTGGAAATGACTATATTAAAGTTGGTCTTTCCGGTAAGTAGCGTATAGTTTATTCAGCCCATATGGAGCACAAGAACGTTGCGCTGACTGTCAACTTGATCTGCCATGTCTTTTCTTTTTTCCAGGCGGCAGCATGGTTGGCATGCTTGCCAATTTGCTTCTTGAGGTAAAGACGGATTGGAAAAAGTGGCGGTTTTTCTTTTGCGATGAAAGACTTGTCCCATTCGACAACAGTGAGAGCACTTTCGGCTGCTACAAAGCGCAACTTCTACCTAAGCTTAATTTAAAAGAGGAGCAGTTTGTGGTCGTGAACCCGTCGCTGTCACGTAAGCCCCCACATCGTTAATCAACTGTTATCATTTCCTCGCCCAGCATCATAGTTCCGCATTTTTTTTTTTTTTTTTAGCTTTTGACGCAGCCCGAGACTACTCTGAAAAATTGGCAAAGTACTTTAATTCCACGCCTGAGTTTGATTTGCTGCTTCTGGGAATGGGACCTGATGGACACACGTGTTCCCTTTTTCCTGGCCACAAATTGCTTGAGGTGGGTGACCGCTTTCTTGCCGACCACTTTTCATTGAAGTTCTTAGCTTTTGATTCCACAGTGGAAAGGGTGTTGCATGTAACGGGCCGTTTGTTGCTTTTGACTGACTATTTTCATTGATTCCTCAGTGCTGCGTTACTGCCTGTGTAATATACAAGTGTCTTCATTTTCTCCTCTTTTCATGCGATCTGCCGAGTACAAACTCATAAATCTGGTATGTGTTGTATATGGGAACTTAGAGGCTATACGGATGTGCTCAAACTTCCATGTTGCCTAATAATATAGGTGCCTAATACTGTTTAGATTTTTTTTTTTTTTTTTTTGTGGCTGAAGACTTGAAGGCTTAATGGTATTCTTATTCTAGGAAAAAAGCAAGTGGGTGGCTGGAATTACAGACTCTCCAAAGCCACCGCCATGCCGAGTGACCTTAACTTTGCCGATCATCAATTCTGCTAAGCTGGTTGTGTTTCCAATTTCTGGCATGGAAAAGGCTGAGACTGTACTTGTGAGTTGCTACCTCTCCATTCTTGTTGTCAAGATTTTAAAGATTGAGTCATGGAATGTTGTAGTCCCATTTCATTTTGTGCTCATAGTTACCTGAATTCCCTTTTGTTGCCAGAACATTCATTTCAAGAACTGAGCTTTTTGGTTGAATGGTATAAAAAGAAAAATCAGCAGTGTAGTGATAAGGCTTAAAAATATTTGCTGGTAGTAGGGGTTGTGGCCATTGCAAAAATAGGTTACTATTTTTTATCATCATGATGAGCGGTAATAGAAGAAGCATGAAACTTGTAGTGAAGTTTTGAAATGCACCTAGACGTGTCACTAGCCTGACAGTTTGTAGGGTAAGCATTTAAAGATGTCATACATTTTTTCATTTTATTGATCTACATTATGTTATCTTGTTCTTAGTGTAGCAATATTAGTTGAACTGCTATTCGGCACCAACCGGGTTAAGTGGAGAAATATGGGAGAGGCCTTCGCCCTGCAGTGGGTATAGTCAGGCTGATGATGATGATGATGATGGGTATGTAGCAACAAACTTATATGTGAAAAAATAGTACAGGCATTCGGTTTTGCCATTTTCACATTTTGGTCATTGTGTAATCACACAGTTTGTAAAATCTTGTACTTTGTAGTGCCCTAATTTGACAACCGATAAAAAAGTGCAAGCACACACCGGTTGTAAGTTAACATGCCTTCCTATCCATTGTCAAATTAGTGTGCCATATTGCGATACTTGAAGGAACAAGCAGCCTAGGTAAAAGTCCTGTTGCTGCTTTGTTTTCCTGTGTTTGTTTAGAACTGCTGCACTTCAAAGCAAGGTTATTTGCAGGTCTGCTTTATATTTGTTATGGTGGAAATAGTGAATTTAGACATCTGTGAAGAGAACCAGAATGACAGTTTCGTTTACATTGAAGTTGATGAGGCAGGTCATGTTCATATTTCTTGTTACTATAGACCGTTTTACCGAGAGCAAGCAGGAGAGAAGGAAAATACTCTCTAGCCAGATTCCTTGCGCCGGCCCATTGTTGCCAGTACCGAGTGGGCTGTGCATTCGCACGCTTCTGCATAGCAGAGCGGCCTTGCACCTCAGTATATTGTCGTTTAAGAGACTTAAATACCTTTATTAGCGCCCCTTTTAGTGGTAATGTCATCGGTACAGCAATGCGTGATCGTGGACTGCACAAACAATCAAAGAAATCGCAAGATGATTGCCGAGAGCGTATGCGGGTAGCATGCATCGACAGTCCGAGTTCGGCTGTGATATGTTTCTGCTTCACTGCTTTCCAGTCTATCCTGATTTAATTCTCCTATGAACGTTTTATGTAAGCCAGATAGACTTAATACCAATGACGGACTCACGAATATGATGCCCATTTCACTTCCTCCGCCGTAGCAACCATGCGCGCCGGGCAAGCCGTGCCTCCCGCAAGCCCTCCGTGCCAGCGATATACGGTGGATCACTTCAGCCTGCGCAAGAAGAGCATGCTAAAATCTGTTTTTCACTTAAACAATAAGCCGACAGCAAAAAAAAAAAAATATTTCTTGCGAATTTCTGACCCATACCATGTTATTGATAATTGCAATACAAATAAGTTACGCAACACATTGCCGCTAGTGCGGCGCGCGGCTCATCGTCTGCACGCTGGCTCCGCTGCTAATGCGTCACCGAAATTTACATCTTTCTTTTACTGATACAAGATATCGGCAGTAAGGCAGTTCCATGAGAGACCATTTACTCTAGCGCTGAGCAATTACAAATTGCGCCGTCGGATGTGCCTTCGATGCGAAACAGTTTAGGCCTAGTGACGACTACGGAGTAGCGCTCGACGAGAGTGCTGTAATCTGCCGCGCCAGCGGGCGGCGCTGCTTTTGTATGTGCTGCGAATTTGTCGTCTTCGTTCATGGTGCAGCTAAGAGAGCACGTTTTTCTCAACAATACGTCATGCAAACGATGCTGCTACGACGTACGGGATGGGGGTATACGATGTTTCACCGGGGGACGAACACCAAGGCTGCATACAAACGTCGACGGATGGTACTTTAGACAGTTCTTTAATGTGCTGATCTTGAACCGTGGCTTAACTTGAAAGTATAGATTGTTGAAGCAGTACAGCTCGATCGTATGCCGAAATGGGTCGTACTTCACGTTAAATCAATGTGGCGATAACTGGAGAGCATCTTTCGTAGTATCTGCATTCCGCGTTCGGTAGCTGCCCATACGGTTCATTCGCTATGTGTTTGTGTGTACAGTTACCATTGCGATTACAAAATATAATTGAAAATACATGTATCGTGAAAGATCAACAGATACATCCTCACTGCGGAAGTGGAGCGCAGTCCTTCGCTGTCACCCCGGCCGCTAGTGCTCTTTCCAACAGCTGCTGCCCGATTACAAAATATAATTGAAAATACATGTATCGTGAAAGATCAACAGATACATTCTCACTGCGGAAGTGGAGCGCATTCCTTCGCAGCCACCCCGGCCGCTAGTGCTCTTTCCAACAGCTGCCGCCGTGCCAAACGGATGGTATACGGTTTGCTGGCGCGCTCAAACAAAGCACAAATAGCACCAAGGTGTCGGATAGCTTTCACGAGCACTGCGAAACAGCAATTTTACACTGCCGCACCGAAGCATCAACACGCACCGCACAGCCCAAGATGGCGTCAAGAGGAGCCGCAGCGGACTTTCCCAGTTTGGCTCATACGGGGCGGCACCATCAAACTAAGATGGCTGCGCCCAGGCATCGAAACTAAAAAGGCCTATAGGGATCTGGTTGCCTGCTACTTGAGTTATAATTTGAATGACTTTTGTGTGTTCCTTGAGAGGCAGCTGGCATATCTAGTGACTGCTTTTAGGTGCCATCATTTTATTCAAGCAGCTCGGAATCGTGCTCTGAAACTGGACCTAACGTCCCATTATTTGATGTAATCACATGGCTGAGACCTGGAAGAGGTGCATTGGAAATAAATTCTGCTGAGGTGTACTTGGCGCAATAGGTCTTGTGGCCATGTTCAAGTCTAGAGATTAATGTTAAATCGGTAATATTAATTTTATTAGCATGACTCCGTACTTATCCAGTAACAAACTTGCAGCACTATGGAAACTAGGAGATCTCTTCATTTAATCATGAGGGCTTGTGTTCCTCCGCAACATATGCAGATATTATTGCAAAAGGATATAAATAGCTACTGTCTTTGTACCAAACCGTGAAAGAATATTTAGAATAGAACTATGTGCCTGATGTTATGCTGTTTTTCACATCTGCACTTTCTGTTGAACATATGCAGACGAGGCCGCGGAGATGAGTTCAGTCTTGTGTGCTGTCTATTTTTTTTTAATGTGAACCATTTTTGTCAAAAAACAGGCTTTCTTCCTTAGGCCAGGAGGTGTTTTTATGTCTTCTCCATATCTGTCGCTCACTGGTACGGTCCTGTCTAAATTACAGGTGTGCGTTCTATGGCTTAGCAAGAACATCATACCTTAAATGACGACCTAGTACATAACCTAGGTTTGCGTTTTTTGACTGGTTCATACAGGATGTCACCTGTGAATAGTCTACATAGAAACAACCGCCACTAGCAGACAGAAGAACGATGTTTACATGTAAAACTGATTGCTGGCCTATATGGTGCATTATGAATAAAACAAAAGTTCTACAGCACTAAAAAAGATGAGCACACAGATAGACATAAGGACAGGGCAGGTACCTGTGCTGTCCTTGTCTAGCTGTGTGCTCATTTATTTTTAGCACTTTGGAGCTTTACCTTTATTCACCATGCTTACCTGTTCATGCATTCTGAAGATCCGTTTGTTCTGGAAATCTCTCTTAGCCCAAAGCTATGAAATGCCTCTCTAGAATGCTGTTTAACAACAAACCTCAAGCCATCAAATCACTCATCCTCTGTTTTGAAGAGCAGGGCCAGGAATTTAACATACTGGACGCACTTCCTGATATCGCTTGGAGACCCAACCCACTTCCACCTTGGTATAGCTTCCTTGCTGTGTGCGACCTGACATTAACACACATTCATGAAGCACAAAATGGACTTAACATCCAATTCTGCTGTGTACCAAGCCACGTAGCAATTGGCAGTAACGAGAGAGCTGATGTACCGTATTTTCCGGTGTATAAGTCGCACCTTTGTATAAGTCGCACCCCCCTCCAAACGGCAGTTTTTCCGAAAAAAAAACATATATAAGTCGCACCGTTGTATAAGACGCACCTGTTCACTCAGTAGAAAACTCGTTGAGGATCGCGCTGTTAGAAAGTGCGACGAAAATAAACGATTGCGGCGGCCGCCGCATATGCACATACCGTATCTCGTGATGAGCAGTGCTGACACACGTGCATATACCGTCCAAAGTCCAGACAATACTTTTTCAAAAATGTTTTATTTTCATACATATATATGGTATGTATGGTACGCGTATGGTACGCGTATGGCACTCACAGACGGCGTTTAGGCAAACCCATCAAAGCCTTCTTCCTCCGAGTCGCTGACAAATAATTCAGCAACTGCAGGTGGGAGTTCCTCCGCAGGCGCATCGCTGTCTTCAGACTCGCTGGTGTCCACTTCGCCGTCAGCATCGTCACCACTCGCGAACGGGATCAGCCCAGCCTTTGTGAACCCGGCTACTACTGTTTTTTTGGAAACGGAGTCCCAAGCATCGGCGACCCATTTGGCTACCTCTCCAAACGTCGCGCGTCTCATACGTCCTGTTTTAGTAAAACTGTGGTCCCCCTCGGACATCCACGACTCCCACAAGCGTCGCAGAACCGCTTTAAAGCTGCGGTTCACAGAAATGTCAAGTGGCTGCAGCATCTTCGTCATGCCACCGGGTATGACCACTGGGACGCAGTTCTTCGCACTGATTTTTTTTTTTTAATGAAATCTGTGATGTGCGCCCGCATGCTGTCCATCACAAGCATTCCTTTGCTCACATGAAAAAATCCTTCAGGTCGGCGCGAAAAACACTGATCAAGCCACACACTCATCATGTCTTCGTCCATCCAACCTTTAGCATTGGCCTGTATCACCACAGCAGGAGGAAAGCAGTCTTTTGGTAGCGTCTTGCGCTTAAAAATTAGCATGGGAGGCAGCTTCGTACCGTCCGCGCAACAGGCGAGAACAACGGTGAAGTGCGATTTTTCATGGCCAGTTGTTCTCACCGTTATTGTTTTTTCCCCTTTCTCGGCGACGCTTCTCCCAAGGGGAACATCGAACGTAAGCGGGACTTCGTCCATGTTGACAATGTGGCTCGCGCTGATGTTCTCGTTCACAATTTGTTCCTTTACAAACGCACTGAAGTTATCCAGTTCTTGAAAGTCGTCGGGGAGCTTCTGGCACACTGTCGTCCGCGCTCGCATCACCAACTTGTTCCGCCGCATAAAGCGGAAGCACCACGACGGATTTCCCTTAAATCCAACAGTATTCATCTCTGTTGCAAGGGTCTTCGCCTTGAGACGCAGCTGCACTGTCGATAGCCCCCTGCCTTCGGCTCGTTGCTCTAGGACCCACGCACGCAGACGATGCTCAAGCTCCGGCCAGCGCGCCTTCTTGCCGCGGTTGGCCTTCTTGGTCGACTTCATTGTCCGGAGCACGCTGGTGGCTTTGCGCCAGTCCCGGATCATTTTCTCACTAACGTCAAACTGCCTTCCTGCAGCCCGGTTCCCATGCTGCTGTGCGAATTCAACTGCACGCAGCTTGAATTTCGCGTCGTAACTTTTTCGCCTCGCAGGCGGCGTCATGGTTAGCGAGAAATCAGACACGACAGATGCACGGCACGCCGTACACGCCGGAACGATCAGTGCAATGAAAATGCCAAGAAAGATGCCATGGCGGACGGAAGTGACGCAGCGGAAGCAGCTCAAAAATTGAAATTTGTATTTTTGTATTGGCGAGCTACCATTTTAAAATTAACAACACATTTTCCTCCTTCAGACAAAAACTGCCTATTAGAATGTGCCGCATTTTGTTTTGCAAGTCAATTTTGAGTTTCTTCCGAAATGTAGTTACTGTGCGCGGCAGAAGGTCATCATCATCATCATTTTTCTGGCTAGGGTATAGTGTTCTAGAATTGGGAAGTGTGCCGTCTTCGGCGCGCGGCAATGGGAGCGACGCGTTCGCCGGAGCGATGAAAAGCGTAGGTGGCGCTGTCAGCCGTAGGAGCGCATCACAAGCGCGCGCGCCGCAGAGGAAACGCTTGGGGCGTCTGCTTCTGCGGCTCGTTTCCTGCGTGAATTTTGTTGCATCGCGTTGCTTCTCTGGCTGTTGTACTATGGCGCGTTATTGAGCGAAGAGCGATGATTGGTCAAACAGGAAAACACATGTTTGCAGAGAGCGCAGTAACAGTTCCGTCCGTCTCGTATGACTTTCGCCCCCCCCCCCCCTTCTTCTACTGAATGCTCTTTTCCTTCCTTTCGTTCTTTCTTCTTGCTCATTGCGCGCTCTTTCTGCTGCCTTCCCTATTCGAATCCTTCCCTTCTCGAAATACACTCAAAGCATGGTTTCCTAAGCAACAGCACCGCGGAAGGCCTTCGGGTAACTTTGCAGTCCAGAGTCGACCTCGTTGACTACTTATCTGCAAAATGTGGTTTTACATACATTATCACATCGAGACTAAGCCAAGACAAACTAGAAAACCTCTTCGGCATCGTGAGGCAATTTATTGGCTGCAACGATCATCCCACTACGTCGCCGGTTCAATTTTTAGTGACAGTTAATGCCCTGGCATTTTAAAACTTAGCGAAGCCCCCAAAGGCAGGAAATTGTAATGCTGAAATTGTAAATGCCTTACTTGGAATTAGCCGTACAAGCGAGAAACCTTCCCAGCTTCTTTCAAATCCTATTGATGAGCTTGACCGTTTGGTTCACGAGGGAAGGCTCGAGGACGTCGAAGAATTCCCTTTTTTCAGATGACCACAGATACGTCGGCACAGTTCTAGCCGTCTCATAGCTTATATTGCAGGATATGTCGCTAGAAAGTTCATGAAGAAGTCAAAATGCAGTACTTGCGCCGCTTATCTCATTTCAAGCAAATCGTGCGGGGCACAAAAAGAAAATCAATATCTCAAACTTCGACCACGGAGGTCTTCTTTATCCGTCCTCGGAGCTTGCAAAGCTCGTGCACACGCTGGAAGAGTCCTTCACGGTTTTTGTTTAGTTCAAGAAAGATTACCGCAAATAGCATGCGTGAATTTGCTTTGTTTTTGCAAAGCGCAGAGGTTTCCAAGTTTGGTTGCCCTACTCATGACAAAGAAATGACACTTAACATAGTGAAGTTCTACGTCCTCATGCGATTGCGTTTTTATGCCAAGTCGCTAAACCAAGAGCAGACCTCTAAAGCAAAGCAGGTAAAGCACCTAAAGCTGAGGAGGTGCAAGTAATCGTGTTTGAGGACTTTAATCATTCGGTTTTTCTCTTGTGTGTTTTAATTTAGCAGCTTAATTTATTCACGGCCTAGTACAGTTCATTAATATTCTCATATAGTTCTGTACAGTTTTATACGTTTGTACCATATTCTTGCACTAAGTCGCGATTTTTTTTTTCACGTCGTCCATTATGTGGTTTCGTTCATTGCTATGTGCTCTCATTCATTCATTTCGCCAGTTGATATGTATTCACCCACATTTAAATAAAGTCATCAGTAAGCGCTGGCATAATTTCTGTCTTCAAGCAATCTTCGCATACCTCTATTTACATGTGGTGCAAAAAGTACGCTAGCCTAGCCTAAAACACCATTCACTGCGTTTTCAGTACGTGCGAGTGTCGATGGAAGACTTCAGTCTAGCCCGCATAAACCGGTGCATCCAATATTAAAAATTTACATGATCATAGAAATGCGTTAGACATTCCTCATTGAACCTCCCGCTAGTGTTCGAAAAATAAAGCACCCAATACGTTCAGGAAATATATCTTGCCGTTGCTTGTCACTTCGTCGGCAATCTGTATCTTACATTAGAGAGATTTAGCTTACCGTGATCCGCGATCCGCCACCGTGGCTCTCTACCGCGCGTGGGCGGGGCGGTCAAGCTGATTGGTCCCGACGCGGTAGGTCTGTGTGCCGACATCCAGTATGTGGCGCCATCTGTCGGCGTCAAGGGTGGTCTGGGCATGCGCAGTGGAACGTGCGGTGGCGGATCCCAGTAGCGGATCACGGTAAGCTAAAACTCTCTATTGCCTGTATTTGTATTGCCGTTCCCTGACGACGGCCGCTTATTTTATAGGGAACTAGTTGTTTTGTTCATGAACATAACCGTTTTAATACATTTAGACAAGCGTGTGGGAGCTAAAGCGACACAATGTATTGCTACGCGCCTTCGGAGTCCGATTGAACTAGCGGTGACGGTTCACCCAGCTGTCTGCTCCGCGCTCACTGCGCTCCTCCTGCACACAGTGCCCTCTCTCCTGTCATCGCTGAAACGACCAGCTCGCCGGCGGCAGACGGCACACTTCTCAATTCTAGAACACTATAGCTAGGGCGCATGCCTGCGCCCACCATGTAATTTTTTTTTAATTGTTGTGTTTAACGTCCCGCAGTGACATCGGCTATGAGGGACGCCGTAGTGGTGGGCTCCAAATTAAATTATGCTACCTGGGTCTCTTAGCGTGTGCTGATGTCACGAAGTACACAGGCACCTTTCGCCCGCCGCGGCCCGGATTTATTCCATACATAAGTCGCACCGGTGGATAAGACGCACCGACGAAAATTTTAGAAAAAAACCGCGACTTATACACCGGAAAATACGGTATGTGTCGCAGCTACCTATAATGCTAAAATACAAAAATGTGAAAAGCCGCATAATGATAGTATGAAAATTTAGAGAAAAATTGCAGGCATCCTGAGATGATGAAGTAATTAGCAAGTTACACCTAGTATAAGAGAGAATCGAACAAAAGTTGAGGGGGAGCCTCAGTTCGCAGCCAGTGTTTTGACAAGGGGACTCACCTTTGTTTGGGCAGCACGATCATTACTGGCAGGGTTTATATACCTCCTTTTCAAAAATGCAAAGGCAAAGGGGTAGAGGTGCGGAGGGAACTGGTGCTCCCCCCTCAACATTTGTTTGGTGCTCTGTTTTCTCTCTCACATTGAGTATACTGATAGGCTTTCCTACTATTAGTAAATTAGGGGTGTAATGCATATCGTCTGTTACCCTGAGGAGATGTGCATGCCTCAGAACAGTAAGAGGGATTATGGTGAACGCACTGTCCAAAGTGCACAAGACGTGTGATTAAAGTAGATTTTTCAACTTGTGCTCAAAAACTTACAACGGTTCAATGACCAGCCTGATTTTCCGACAGACACGTGAAGGCGCCCGAAATTGCGGCAAATGTGCGGAAGCAGACGGAGCATGTCCAAAAGTGAAAAAATGCCGTTGCTCTGGCATATCGTTTGAGATAATGCATGCAAGTGAAACAGGTACTCCTCCTCGCTCGGTCACTAATTGTAACAAGCTGGCAAAATTCGGTGCATCGCAGCACCGCAGAACTAGTCATGCATCTTGACAAAACGAGGAGAGAAGTGCAGACGGCGTGGCCGGCACCGGCAAAACGAGGACGGCTGTGCTGCACTACTTGAACTAGTGCAGCTGGTGCAGCGAAATCGAAGAGATCTATGCAGGGAGAAAGTCGACTTATCCCTCTCAATCCAGCCCTGCTTGGCGCATTAATGCGATGCTCTTTCCTAGCGCATTACCTTTGTTTACATGAATGCGATGCGCTAGGGACCGGGTGCGATCGATGCAATGCGCTGGCTGTCGCATTCATGTAAACACGGCTTTTGGCGGCCATTCCTGCGTTTCGCGTCGGTGTTGTCCCTCGTAACCAGCTCCGGAGCCGGGGCAGCGCGCGCTCCTGCCACCGTGCTCGCCGCTGCGTGTACCCCTCCCCCCTCGTGTTCTCTGGTTGCTGCACTCTCTCCTCCCGCCACCGTCCGCCACTGCGTGTACCCCCCCCCCCCCCCTTCTTTCTGCGGGGGGACGGTGTTTTCCGGTTGCCGACACGGTGTGTGCATTCCAAGACGAAACACAGAGCCACGTCTTGACTCGCTAGCGGCATCAGTCAGTCGCTGCTATATCTTCGCCACACAACGTTTCTATGGGCCCACGCGCTGCCTCCCGTGACCTCCCGAATCACAGCTTCCTTCATGACAGTCAAGAACTGTTAGTGGAGTGTTTCTTGAAAAAATGTGTGTCAAAAATAAAAAGTTGTCCAATTGTACATACATGTGTTGTTCGAATTCTAATTCTAACAGCTAATGAGCTGTGCTGAAATTTCGCATTAGGAAGTAACGTAATTGTCGGCAATTTTTTCTGGGAAATGTTTTGTTTGACAAAGTGATTCGACATTGGAAGGCTTTGGATTAATTTCGAGCGCCCAGAGCTCCTTATAGTGCACCGAAATTTATCGCACGACCTTTTTTGCATTCTATCCGAGCAGTAATGCATCCGCAGATCTAGCCTGCAACCTTGCGCTTGGCAGCAGAACTCCGTGGCTGCTTAGCAATCGGACTGCTGATATCTAATTTTTGATTGATGTTTAAATGGTTTAAGTGGCGAGTGGTATCTGAGGTCTTCAAAAGTATGTTTCTTCTTGCATGAATGTTTGCATCTTCAGAAGGTGCTCCACCCGAAGGATGGAGAGCAGCTTCTGCCAGCGTCACTTGTTCGGCCTACCAAAGGTGATGTCATCTGGCTATTGGACAGCGCGGCTGCTAGCCTGCTGCCAAAATGAATCCTGTCTCGGCACATTTTGGCTTCAGTTCGTGTGTACCATGGAAAAAACCTTCCCGGCGAGGCTATGGGTCAAGCAGTAAATAAAAGGCGTTCCACACATGGATGTCTTGTTTGTACAGCCGCAGTGCATCGTGTGTGCACCATGAATTTATTAGGGGCTTTCCGTGAGGGTACTCACCCCCCCCCCCCCCCCACACACACACACACATGCTCAAGAAAGGAAGGCAGGGAAAAGCGAAAAATGACTTTTTAGGGTGTTGGAACGCGAAATTCGGCGACGGCTGGTGCTCAACAGGAGCACTGAGAGGTCACTATTCGGAGGCGTGTCTTGTGTATATCTAACTCAAAGCAGCTGTAATCAAACGGATTGTCCCGGAGTTGCGAGGAGTTTTCATAGGTCCTTCGTCCGACGCCTTACTTCGGCTTGTAATGATGCCCATCGTTGCGTTTTGATGCTATAACTGTCTTCAGTTTGGGTGGCACGCACCGCAGGGTCTTCACGCTGCATTTTCAGCTATGACATCACGCACAGCTGCTCGCATTTTGTTCTGCAGGAGGGGCGAGGATGCGCTGATGCTGAAAACGGGCTAGAGGAGCGCCAGGGGCCGTTGTTCGCCAAGCGAGGAATTATTTTAATGCGGGAGCATAGGGGTTTATGTTGGGAAGATGACCGTCGACTGAGGCAGCCGAAAGGGAAAAGGTATGCGAAGTGTAGAAAGGAGAAATGGAGTGTAGAAAGAGACTTGAGGTTCTTGGGGGGGGATAAGGAATGTGAAGAATTGAGGGGCACAGCCCTAAAACTGTCTCCTATTAGGTTTAGGGACCACCGCAATGGGGCTGTGCAGAGGAAGGGGAAGAAGAGATAAGAAAGGGGGGGGGGGGAGGGATGGGAAAAAGGGGGAGGAGATGGCACGGCTACGCCGGAAGGACGCGCCCGTGGTGTTTAGAGGCGGGGGCGAAGGTGGGTGTCTTCCAGAAACACTGGAAGCAACCTGAGGGTGGCAGTTTGTTTGACTGACGCACAGTTCGGGAACAACATGTCATCGAGGGCCATAGAGGGAAGTCCCAGGTGTCAGTATCCAGTGTAAAAAGAGAAACCCAGCGGATGTGTGAGGAGAACAGGGAAGATGACAAAGCACAGTTGTGGAGGGAGAGCTGTGTTGAGGAAGGTTTGAAAACGGGATGGCCAATCAGCACCGAAGGCGTGACTAGGCCAGCGCACTGAAGTCGCCTACGTCACGGCTACGGGAAGCGCCGCGAATAGTCTGCAAGTGAAGTTGCGAGCGCGTATAGAGTCAAGTCGCAAGGGTCGCTTCTTGGCTCATATCCGCGTGCGGTTTCATTTGCTGATCCTCCACAGCCCATCATCTTGTAGTGACGTTCGCTGCAGGGCAAGAGGGTGATTACACCGGCCTCGTTTGAGGCGACGGCGCCATGTTTCAGTGGCCAAATATGAGAAAGTGGTGCGGAGGAGGTGGCACGTGGAGCGCGCGTCTTCTGCAGATGAGGACAGACGCAAAGTGCGTGTGCCGGCCAATATATTGCAATACCGCGGTTAGCCTTGTCCTGACGTGTGCTTCAATGGCATGTTTTGCTGCTTTGTTGGCATGGTGGTTCCTTCAATGAGTGCTGGGCAGTGAACGGCAGCGGGGAGCGGCAAAGAGCCAGGCCGGAAATGTGAGATGCCATGCAATCCAGTCATGTACACACATTCCCATCAGTCGCCGCCCGGTTTTAAAAAATTTGACAGCATTAAAAGCCTGGTTAGAGAAAAACCGGCATCTGGCGTTTGTCATGAAATATGCTGATTGGTTGACGGTATGTGATGTCATGACCGCGCGCAGCCTGAGCATGTGAGGGGTTACCAAATGTGGCGGAACTGTGCCTACATGCGTTTGACAACCTTCATCAGGGCGAGGGATGGATGACCATGCTCGGCTTTGTTCCTTGTTTCTTTAATGTTGGAAATCGGTGCACAAATTCGTCATTTTCTTTATTGCATTTTTATTGCATAAACAATACTACGCCAGGTTTCAGCCCGTCGCGTAAACCTGACCGGTAGCCACGTTAGACCTTTAGAGCGAACGCAGATTGGGCCCCTCTTCAAGCCGTCGGGTAAACTCGGTTGGTAGCCACGTCGCGCCGCAGAAGAAGAAACAGAAGCTACGTCGGCTTTGCTTACGCAACTTACTGGGTTTAACTAAAGCTAAACCCCAGCTGATTTTTTTCTTTATTTCTGCAATTCTAACCTTATGTTACCTCTGCATTTCAGCTACCAATCTTCCAATCCTTTTCTTGCGCATATTTATTCACCTCGTCATTGTCTTTAAACCGGCCTTGGGAAGAGTGATTCAGCGATGGGACAGAGACCCGCACCAGTTGCGCCATTTTGATACAAATACAGTTCTCTGCGCATACTCCATCAAAAACATTAAATTGACCGAAATTGCTCCATCTTGCTAGAGACGAATTTTTTCTTTGTCAGGTGTGTCGGGACATTCGAAGTGGCGATAACTATTGCTGTTTCATTCACGCCGCATGTGTTTGATCATTATGAATATTCGATTTTTTTGTTTGCCATCTGAACTCGCAGTCAGCCATCGTCATCACATATTCCAAACGGCATTTACTGGTTGCAGCATTTTACAGCTTCACATGTACCTGTTACCCTTTGTGCGTCAGCGGGACACTATGTTCCACTCTTCATTCTGCAGAAAATAATTCCTCCTCAAACAACCGTCGCAATCAGCTCAACTGTCAGTGCTGCCATCAAGCCTGTTTTTGTAAGCTCGAGAAAAATTGTTTTATGGCGCTTTCGAAAGGCAGCATACAGTAGCGCCACAATAGTTGAAATTTTTTTCGTTTGGTAGGCTTTTGAATTTTTCTCATTCGTTTCGGGGAACCTGCCGTTCAAAATGCCGGGTAAGTTTATATTTTTGTGGTTTCTTAAATCATTTCTGGCTCACGTTTATCAAGTTTTCGATAAATTTGTGCAGTAACTTGTGGGCGTCTAATTGGATCCCTCTGCGTCCGGTGTTCATACGCAGCCGATAGTACGCGGCACCATGCGGAGAGGGAGACCCACAGCAGAGTTCGAGCACCGACCCGAAAGGGGTCCGGTCTGCTCTTGCCACGCTAGTGCACTCTCACCCCGAGGGAATCAGCGACACTCAGGCACAGTCATTTAATCGCAGAAAGCTATGGTACAAAACGCTGCGCAGTAACACCTATGCTACACGCACCAGATGTCCACCGCAGCCTGAAAATGAACCACCGCGGCAGCGCGCCTCGACAACGGTTGGAGAAGACAGGCCGGAGCGGTGGGAAAACTGTCGCCGGGCCGTCCAGCAGCGGAGGCTACACGGCAGATATGGGGCTAAGAACGAGACTGATAAGGTACGCAAATGTAAATTGGCACAGGTTTTTGAAAAAGCGGAAAATGGTCGCTCACGTACCTTGCCGCTGCGGCCGGTTCACGTGACCCGTGCTCGTCGCCTCTGCATCTGTACTCCCCCGCACACCCGCAACCCGGCTCACCAGGACGCAACTTTGTGCCTACGCCACGTTAACAGTGCCTAATGAGAGGGCCGGCACAGAGCAGCACCCCGTACAGCGGACCGGACAGCTGGCCAGAGATTAAAGGGGGGGGGGGAATACTCTTGTGCCTCACGGACAAGGATTCGCGTGTGTCGCAGGTCAGCACAGGCTGCGCCGGCAGACGTCGCGAAACCCGACAAACTGCAGCAATAAATGTATCGTTGCGCAGTCGTAAAAAGAACTGCCACGTTTTTCGTGAAGTCTTGGTGGAGGTTGCATAGAAATATATTTCTTGATTTCGCGCACTTTAATGCATTGCAAGAACCTCGCTTACGCACGAGGAGGCCTTGGAATTGTTCTTTAGTCTTCCTAGTGTGAGTACAGTGGAGATGAAGCCAAAAGTAATGACTTTGAATTCGTGCCTGAGATTGCGCCGACGGAAAGCAGCCAAGAGAGTGACGACATACATCGATGCATAGCAAGCAAGTAGAAAAGCTCTCCAACAAAAAATATTAAGAGACCAGCTGATATTGTGACGAAGAAATGAGCGTTCCTGCTGACAGGTGACAATGCTGAAGTGTGTGCAGTTAAGTGGTGCTGTACTATGCTGTGTCCCGCTGTGCTAGATAAGGCAGACTAGGTGAACTGGCCATATCAAGGCCCTCCGTAACATCTTGATGGAGGCTGCAATTCGATCCCTGTACCCCACGCTCCGCAGTGGTCGTCACATTGGAACCACCAACAAGTCTACTGCCGCCGACGCAGCAGTTACCGCTTCCTTTTCAGCGGCCCCACAAGCCGTCGTCATGGTCCAGCCCCGCGACCCTGGCCCATTCAGTGACATTGACGACAACGTGGACGTAGACGACTGGCTCGACCTGTATGAGCGCAAATAATCGATGCGATGTCACTCTGATGGTAGCTAACCTTATCTTCTTTCTGACTGGTACGGCTCGCAAGTGGTACGTCACGCACGAGCCCGAACTCCATGGGAAATATATAAGCAAAAGCTGCATGATCTGTTCGGTAAGCCCATTGGGAACCAGCTCGCCGCCAAGAAAGGCCTGGTGTCATGCGCTCAAACGGCGATGGAACCGTACATTGCCTACATATAAGGTGTTCTTGCTTTGTGCCGCAAGGTTGACAAGGATATGACCGAAGACAAAATAGGCCATATCCTCAGATTGCCGACAACGCCTTTAACCTTCTATTATGTAGACTGTATAACCGTCGATGCAATGTTGCAGACCTGTCAGCTTTTTGACCAAGCTAAACTTCGTCGAATATCTCTTCATTTTGACCAGCTACCAAACACTGCTGCTAGTTCCACCTGCGCTGCTCAGCGACTTTAAGGCAGCTGTCTGCAACAGATTTCACACTCATCATGCACTGAGAATTAGAGGCACTGGCACCTGCGGTCCCCACTGCTCATCCAGTATCTCGTAACTATGCTGCTACTGTTCCCTTGATAAAAGAAGTTCATCAAGAGGTAGCTAACATGGGGATCACCACCCACACCATGACCGAACACTGCAATGTTCCCGAACAACCTGTTATTGCCTCTACCACTCCCCGGAATGGTTCCTGCCCTTTATATTGCTTTCAAAATACAGCAGAATGGCGCACTCCTGACGACCGTCCCATATGCTTTTCTGTCATCATGTCGGACATATCTCTCGCCACTGCCGTATCGCAAGCCGTTAGCACTTAGCACTCCGCTTCTTCAACAACCGGTACGACTTTTACCCACCACGCCATTATGCATCGCATCCGTCTTCACCATCCGAGCAAGTCCCTCCCGCACCGCCCCGAAGGTGCTCACCATCCCGGCAATCCTGTCGCTCCCGCTTTCCTGTTCTTCGTCGCAGCTCGTCACCTTCCTACACCGGCCACTACACGGGAAACTAGGAAATTCAGCTCCCGGAGGTGACGCTGCATTCTCTACTTGGACTGCAAATCCTCTACCAACCTCTCCTGTACCAAGTAACGATCATTATTTCTGTGGATGGTGTTTCAGTTCCTGCTCTTATTGACACTGGTGCTCAGATATCTGTTATGAGCTCCTCTTTCGCTGTCGCCTTAAGAAAGTAATGACCCCAGCCGCAACATCCACCCTCCGTGTATCCGGTGGCAGTTGTGCTGCTGTAGCCGACATGTGTACTGCCCGCGTAAGTGTCGCCGATCATCATACATGTGTTCTTTTCACTCTTCTGCACAGCTGTTCTCAAGACGTAATTCTTGGGCTCAACCTATGTGCTCATTCCGCCCTTATTGACTGTTCTGCTGGTCTTCGCCTCGACCTGCCTATCTGCTCTGATGACCTATCAAGCCCACCTCGTATTCGCTATGCCACATTCTGTCGCCTGCCACCGGGAGCTGCCAACTATGTCCCTCTAGTGCCCTATCCAGCCATTCCTGACGGGGACTATCTTGCCTGCCCTGTCACCGATGTCGTTCTGCAATGTAATGTTGCACTTCCTCATCTCATCATCAATGTCCGTCAAAATCAAGCCACTGTGCCTGTCGTCAACTTCAGTTTATTGCCACAGGTTCTCCCTGAAGGCATTGCACTTGCTGAACTTTTCTCGCTGAGCTAATGCACAGTCTGTTCTCAAGCATGCGTCTCCGTCTAAAGTTCCTAGTGCCCCTGCTCAGCACAGCTCCAGGTCTGGTATCATCTCTGGGATGATTGCGGCAGATCTACCACATGATCTCGCACAAGATCTACACAATCTTCTGCTTACGTACAGCGGCATATCAATATTGGCTGCCATCCGCTGAGTCAAACAGCCGTTATCGTACAGACACTGGTTACGCCAGTCCTGTCCACCAGCACCCATACCGTGTGTCCGATTCAGAATGTTAAGTAATTAAAAGTGAGGTCTATAAGATGCTAGCCAACGACATCATCGAGCCTTCGAGTAGCCCATGGGCATCTCCTGTGGTGAGCCTCAAAAAGAAAGAACACATGGCCTCAACAAGATGACCAAGAAAGATGTCTATCCTCTCCCTCGAATAGACGATGCCCTCGACTGCTTACGTGAAGCCAAGTACTTTTTATCGATAGATCTATGTTCGGGCTACTGGCAGGTTACAGTCTACGAACGCGACCGAGAGAAAACAGCGTTCTTCATACCTGATGGTCTCTACCAGTTCAAGGTGATGCCGTTCAGCCTTTGTAATGCTCCGGCAATCTTCGAACGAATGATTGACTCGTTGCTTCGGGGTTTCAAGTGGACAACTTGTCAGTTATTTAGACAATGTTATTGCTTTTTCGTCCACTTTCGACATCCACTTGGATCGTCTGCAATTTTCGCAATTTTCCGGCAAGCTGGCCGTCAACTCAACGCTGAGAAATGCCGCTTCGCTCAGCGCAAAATTAAGATTCTTGGCCACCTGGTTAATACTGATGGCGTACAGCCCGACCCAAAGTCCGCGCAGTCAGTTCATTCCCATCTCCTAGTACAGCTTTTGATGTCTGAAGTTTCATTGGTTTGTGCTCCTTTTTTCGTCGGTTTGTGCCAAACTTTGCAGTCTTTGTACGACCTCTTACCAACCTGTTGAAAAGGGACGTGCCCTTCTGCTGGGGCGCAGACCAGGTGGACATTTTCTCAGCACTTATTGCTGCATTCACCACACCACCAGACTTAGCCCATTTCTGCCCGTCCGCTCTGACAGAACTTTGCACCGATGCCAGTGGCCATGGCATTGGAGCAATCTTTGCTCAGCAACAGAGTGGTCACTACCAAGTTATTGCTTATGCAAGTCGTCTCCTATCCTATCCAGAACGAAATTATTTAATTACCGAGCGTGAATGCCTTGCTCTCGTGTGAGCCATTGCCAAATTTTGTCCTTACTTATTTTGCCGACATTTTACTGTTGTTAGTGACCACCATGCACTTTGCTGGCTTTCTTCTCTTAAAGACCCTACTGGCCGTCTTGGACACTGGCCGTTGCGACTCTAGGAGTGCACCTTCTCGATAACTTATAAATCTAGTCTACATCATCGTGATGCAGATTGTCCCGCTACCTAGTAGATTCCCCTCCTTCCAAGTGCAAAGTTGACAACTGCATCCTCTCAATTTCCGATTTCTTTAATATCGCAAATGAACAGCGCTTGGATGTCAAAATTATCGACCAGCTCACCACCAACCCAACGCATATTTCTGGCCTGTATCACCGCAATCTGCGCTCGGATGGCTCAGAGTTCTTGTTGGTTGTGCCTCACCATCTTCGCTCTACCATTCTAGAACAGCTGCATGGTGCACCCTCAGCTGGCCACCTGGGTGTTACCAGTACCTGTGACAACATACATCGACGTTTCTTCAGGCCTGGACTCTACCGATCTGTGTGGTGCTATATAGCAGGTTGCGAGCTGTGTCGACGAAGGAAGAAGCCCTCCGTGCTTCCCTCCAGCACTTTCCAGCCCATTCACATCCCGTCCACTACATTTTCGTGCGTTGGTGTTGACCTGCTTGGGCCATTTTCAGTTTCTTTATCAGAAAACAAATGGATTGCTGTTGCAACGGAATAAATGATGCGCTACGCCAACACCCGAGCAATACCAACAAGCTGTGCAACAGACGTCGCAGACTTCCTGCTGAATGATGTCATCCTGCACCATGGTGCCTCCCGACAGCTGATAACCGATCGTGGTCCCTGTTTCATGGCAAGAGTAGTCAACGAAATCATTCATGCTCTGTTCGTCATAAATTCAGTACAACTTACCACCCCCAGAATAACGGCCTCACGGAACGCTTCAACCGCACGCTCACGGAGATTCTCTCCATGTACGTCTCCGATGATCATTGCGATTGGGATGTAAGCCTACCTTTTGTTACCTTTGCATATAACTCCACTCGTCACGACACCGCTGGATACTCTCCTTTCTATCTTTTTTTGGACGAGATCCAGTGCTTCCCTTTGATACGGTCTTCTCTGCTCCCGATGCCTGCAACTGACTTTCTGCTTCTCAGGAAGCTCAGAAAAGCCGTTACGACAGCCACCATCTTGATGTCAAATATGCACCTGGCTCGTTTTGTTGTGGCTCCCGTCCCGTCGTGTCGGTCTAAGTGAAAAGCTCTTGCCATGGTACAAAGGACCTTACCGTGTTGGTCGCCAACTCACGCGCTACTTATGAGATAGAACCGTTCTAACACAACTCCTCACCCTCAGCACCATCTTAGATCGTTCACGTGACCCGTCTCAAGCCTTACCAGCCGCCTTCTTCGTTCCCGCTGTAGCAAACACCGGTACAGTGCTTCCAAGGAGGGGGATCATGTGGCAAAGAAATGAGCGTTCCTGCTTACAGATGATGATGTAGTGTGTGCAGTTAAGTGGTGGTGTGCTGTGTCCCGCTGTGCTAGATAAGGCAGACTAGGTGAACTGGCCATATCAAGGCCGTAACAATATCTCTGAGTTGAGGGATGGAGATACCAACAAGTCTGAAGAAGACGAGCCTAGTCTGTGGCATACTTTGTAGCCTTTCAACATTGTTAGAAGGCCTAGGATATGGGATCCCCAATTTTCATCAAAAGCACTAACATATGCAGCTGAAGTATTTGCTCTATTTCATCGCGATGAACTCGAAGTCATATTTGAGCGCACAAATCGCGAGTGTGCCCGTGAATACGAACGGAAATGGTCAATTCTGAGCATGGAAGAACTAAATGCGTATTTTGATATGCTTTCACTTGTTATGACTACTGAAGTGGTGACAGCTTGTGCCATTGCCCTAAAATATCGCGTTGATGACGTTCAGGCGATTTCAGGCAATCGTGAACGTTCTGCACAAGAATGACAGGAGCAAGGAAAAAAATGAGGGGAAGAGGGTTATGGCAGGCTTGTCAAGGTATGTCTGGTCGGCTGATTGACGCCCTCAACTAATCTTTTCAACCTGAGTATACCCTCGAAAAGCACAAGCCTCACGGCCCACCACAAACGAGCCGAAATGAGGTAATGCAGAGTAGGGCATGACCCCAGGTCGACGCTTGGCCAGCGTCGCGATGCATTAAACCGTCGTTTGCCGGCATTTAACTAAAGTTATACATATCATACCAATGATACCCCCTCATCCCATGGAGATCCATCATGAAGCAATATTTATCACTCAAGCATATAAAGAGTGGCTACAAAGAGTGATGCAGGGCAGATACTCAGACCGGGTACTTGGTAGATTTTCAAGTTTACAAAGGAAAAAAAGAAATCGGACCTGGGTCTGGGCGAACACATTGTCCTCTCGCTTTCTAACAATGTACAGCCCAGAAGTCAACTTTACTTTGATGATTATATCACGTCTACGAGTCTGATGGAGGGCCTTGCAAACAAGATACAGGAAATATCTCTCTGAGGAATGAAAAGATAATAAGAAAATAAGGGCGATCATGGAGGTTGAGAGGCCCAGTTACAACTTAGCAGTGGCCTGACATAAAGGGCATTCATGTGCTGTCGAATTTTCATGATCCAGAAGAGTGTGGTGGTGTAACGCAAGCTGTTGAATGAATCATCCACCTATGTCACATGCCCAAAGGCAATTGCTGATTACAACTGCTCGATGAATGGTGTGGACAAGCTGATCAGAAGAGAAGAGGAGGAAACAAGTTTATTCAATGCACTATTAAGCGTTGAGAATGTCCTGGGCCAGGGCCACCAAGGCCAACTGATTTTTCAGCTGGTCAGAAGCTATCAGAGGCTAACCAAGCCCGCCATGTTGGGGGAGGAGAGTGTGGAAAGGTAGGTGAATGAATTGCAACAGGGCAGGAAAACATGAAGTGTTCTAAGTTTGCATAGAGTTCAGAACAATTCGGGCATGCAGGGGAATGTCTGATTCGGTATAGAAATGATCGTGCAGGAGTAAGGAGTGTTTTAGTTGTATGCGTCTAAGAATGCGTATTTGCACGGTAGTAAGGGGCTTATCAGGAATAGGAAGTGCACTAAGCGTTTTCCTAATGTTGCCATAGGGAATGTTGATTTCTTTTTTGTAGTGAAAAGTAGCATCCCACGTGGGTGGTGGATAAGGCCAGGGAATCCCAGGCGCCCGGTTCTGAAGTACGCGGGCGAGGCGATGCACTAACTCATTGCCTGGGATTCCACCGTGACCAGGAATCCACCTCAGCGTGACAGTGTTGGGACATAGTTTGGTGAGAGCTCTATGTAGATCATTCTGCAGTTCTTCACGAATGCGACCCGTGTGAATGGCACGTATAGCCTCTATTGAATCAGTGTATATGGTATATCCTGAAGGGTAAGGGGGTGATTGTGCGAGGTCTTGAATACTAGCGACTATTGGCAGGGTCCCAAGAGTCACTGCAGGAGGATGATCTATGTAAGGACCGTGGGTATGCTTCACTACCTCGCTGCAGCTCTCAATTGAGTAAGCAGCCGATCCGACGTTTGTGATGCATTGTGTAGACAATCGTGGAATCAGTAGGACGAACATGATTGGAAACGCGAGCAGAATGTCTGCCTGGGTTAGTATCAGGTGCAATGTTTTTTAGAATGGGGGTTACTCTGAGGTTATCTCGGAGCGGGGAAGGAGGGGTAATGATAGGGGAGGTCGATAGGTTTGAGTGCAACTTGCTGAATTATCCAATGTTCTTGTTTGGTGCTAGAAAGAGGTTCCATTTGCCGGTCTCGATGTTGCTGTATGAGGTCTCCCAGGGGCAAGAATAGCCCGGCAGAGTATACGCGCTCTGTGGACGTATGTACAGAACGTTAAGGGCAGCCTTGTATAATATATGAAGCGCAACCTAATCTGATGTCTTTGGCAACAGGGTATTGAATTGTATACAGAATTTTTCTGAGTGCTAATGCATGGACAAGCTGCCTGACTTGACACTCACGTAGCCTGGTGTGCTTATTGACAATGCGGCGAACTAGATACGTAAGCTGATTGCAAACTTTAACGGTTGTAAAAACATTGGCTTGATTAGTTGACTCACAGATACGAAGTCCAAGGATCCCACAGCACAATATGCGAGGAATGGGGTGGCCTGTCATTGTGAGATTGATTAGAAGGTTATGCTGGCGTTGATAGCGAGTTTTTGTAATCAGCAACAATTGGTATTTTTTAGGTGCGGGAAGTAGCCCTACTTTGTTAAGATAACTAGTGCCTGTATCGATACCATGCTGTAGGGTCTCCTCTACTGTTCCAGGAGACCCAGAAGTGCACCAGAGTAAGGTCGTCTGCATAGAATGTATGTTTTAGGCTTGGGATAGACGCTATAATATGCGAAGGGGAGCCGTTCCAAGGTTAAAAAGGGCAGATGACAGAATAGCACCCTGAGGAGTACCATGTGTAAGGGGGAAAGAATTAGAGACAGAATCGGGTAGACGGAACTTGGCCGTGCGGTCGTGGAAAAATGCAGTGAGGTAGCCATACATCTTTGGACCACAGCCAGTAGAGGCCAGGATGTTAGGATCGTGGGCAAGGTTATCAAAGGCCTTAGGCACATCAAGGGCCACTATGGCTTGGATCTGGGAAGAGGGTGGATGGTTCAATTCGTGCATGAGGAGAAAAAAAGAGGTCCTGAGTAGGCAAACCTTTTCGGAAGCCAATTTGTTGAGGGGGAAGGAAATCTAGATTCAAGATGAGCCTCGAGCCGATTGGGTACCATTCGTTCCATGGTCTTTCCCAGGCATGATGTTAGAGGAACTGGGCAGGGGTTTTGAAGCGCAGTTTTGTTGCCTGGCTTTGGCATTAAGGTTATAAGTGATTGTTTCCAAGATGCTGGAAGGGTGCTTTCTTCCCAGTGTAGGTTTATAATGCTCAAAAAGTGTTCTTTGTCCTTGTAAGAGAGGTTTTGAATGAGTGAGTACGTAATCTGGTTCTCACCTGGGACAGTCTTCAGCTTTAGCTAGCGCCCAGTCAAGATCCTAAAGGGTAAACGGCTCATCGAGTTCTGCATTAGGAGCACCAATGTACAGAGGATAAAGACTAGGTAGAGGAGGAGGAATGTAGAGATCGCGGAGTTGAGTTGTTAAGGCATCTGCGTCTAGTAGCGAATAGTGCTTCTCGAGAGTGGGAACAGGAACCCGTTGAGGCCTGAGGAGTTCTCTAAGTGCCAGGTTCTTTTTTGATTTAGCATGCCATTGATGGTGTCACAAATTTTGTTCCATTGATTTGTGTCAAGTGTACAGTTGAATCCCGCCACAACGAATACCGCCACAACGAAATTTCCGCGACAACGAATAATTTTTTATTCCCCGCGAGTATCCTATAAGAATTAATGGCCTAAATTTCTCTGCACAACGAACCATTTTTGCAGAGCGTTTCCGCTTCAACGAAATTTTCGCGTTCAAAATCGAAACCGAAACTAGTTTTATTGGCGAGAAGTCCAAGTCAAATCCAAAGCCACATTAAGCATGAAATCACGTGATTGCAGTTCCGCCATTTTGGCTTTGTGTCGTGGTCGCGTTGTTCACTCGCTGCCTTTCTCTTCGACAACGACGAGTTTTCATCCGCAGGACACGATGGCAACGCAAGTGAAAAAACGCAAAACTCTTTCCCTTGAGCAAAAAGCTCAAATAATCGCCCAAGCAGAAAGCGGAAGGAAGAAAGCGGCAATTGCTGAAGACTTCGGAATTCCTGCAAGTTCGCTGTCAACGATTCTAGGCAATAAGGAGTGTGAGAATGGCACTTGCTTCAGACACATCCTCGAAGCACAAAAAGGTGACGCGGCCCCTCCATGAAGAGTTGGACAAAGCAGTGCATGCGTGGTTTGTGGAAGCACGAGCCAGCAACGTCCCCCTGTCCGGAAGCATCGTCCAGCAGAAAGCCTTGAACTATGCATGCCTACTTGGCATTGATGATTTTAAAGCCAGCATTGGCTGGCTAAACCGTTTCAAGGCCCGCCATAACATCGTCGGAAAAGTGTTGTGCGGCGAGTCAATGTTAGCAGACGTGGACGGAGCAGCTGCTTGGAAGGCGAGTAACATGGCCGGAATTTTAAGCAACTTCGCGCCTGCAGACATTTACAACGCCGACGAGACCGGGCTATTCTACGAGATGTTGCCGGCTAGGACGCTCGACTTCAAGGGGCAGCGCTGTCACGGCGGCAAACACAGCAAAAAACGCATCACAGTGCTGCTTTGCACAAACATGGATGGCTCGGACAAGCGTCCGCCGTTAGTCATAGGCAAAAGTGCCAAGCCGCGCTGTTTTAAGGGAACTCGTAGCCTACCTGTGCAGTACAAGGCGAACAACAAGTCATGGATGACCCGCGCTATTTTCACCGAGTGGATGATGGCATTCGACCGCGACATGAAGCGGCAGGGCCGTAAAGTTTGCTTGCTTTTGGACAATTGTTCAGCGCATCACTCCGACGAAGTCAAGCTCACTAACACGGAGCTGAGGTTTTTATCTCCCAGTTGCACGTCTGTCTTACAGCCTCTCGATCAGGGCGTGATTCTTAGCCTGAAGCGCGCTTACCGCGGGAGGTTAATTCAGCGGCTGCTTTTTAACACTGAAACCGGCCGAGACACGAAGGTGTACTTGTACGTGGCACTGCAGATTATGTCTGCTGCCTGGAGCACACTGGGGCGCTCAGTAATTGTGAACTGTTTCAGGCACGCCGGATTTGCCGAAGGTCGACCCGTACACTCTGCTGGCCTAACACCAGGCGTTACAGACGACGACGAAGAGGCGTCACCGGCTCCGGGGATCGCGGCCGCCTGGAAAACGCTGGGAGAAATAGGAACCGTGCCGCCTAATCTCGAGCTCGACGAATACATCGGCGCTGACGCTTGTGTTGTTGTTCACGAAGATGTGAGTGATGAGCAGATCATAAAAGCTGCCCGGAATGATAAGGACTCTTCCGATGAAGAAGACGACGACGTACAGGAAGCGCCGGCTGCGGCAACCGCCGTACAGGTGATGGACGCTTTTGATGTCATCAGGAATTTCGTTGCTGTCCGAGACGACGATGTTGCAATGGGTTTGCTGACCGAGTGCGAAAATCGCGTGACGGCGTTGCTCGCCGTGAAGCGTAAGCAAACCAAGCTTACAGATTTTTGGCATTAAACGCCTTTGCTGCTGCTTGGGCAATTCTTTCTGCGTTTCACGTCAAATTTTTGCGATAACGAAGTTCCGCGAGAACGAATTTTTTTTCGTGCACCGTGAATTTCGTTATAGCGGGATTCAACTGTAGTGCAGTATTCTTTAACCTGTCGCATCAATTTGATGACACGCTCAGACAGGTGAGAATTGTTGGGCTGAGTGCGAAGGGTACGCAACAGGTTTCCGCCTTTTTCAGATGCGTACTAGGTAAGGGTCCAGATTATCAGGGGGGCTGAAGTGGAACTCTCCTCCGTAGCTTGTTCTTGGGCCTGCTTGAGAGCTTTTGTCCTGCTCTGAAGACTGCTAGTAGTATTAAATGTGTCGCGAATAGTTTGTATGGGCAAATTTTACTTTTACGCGGATGGGTACAGCTAGGGACAGTGATTTGAATAAAATAATGGTCACAGAGCAGTGTTTCATCTTTAACCTGCCAGGTGACATCTGGCAGTACACCACCTACTGTGAGGTCTGACATGGTAGATTGTCTGTGCCTGTAACCTTCCAGAGTAATGGAATTTGGGGTGTTATAAACAGGTAATTGAGCTCCATTTTGTTGGTTTTGTTGAGTACGCAGGGCGACCACATCCTTTGGAGTCGCAGATTGAGTGGATTTGGCACGGAGTCAAAAAAACGATACACTGTATCGTTTTTTTGGCAGCTTGACAGTTGTCAACTGTCAAGCTGCCATTTTGTTTAATATAACACAGACGAAAAACGAGAGCGAGAAAAAAAAAACACAAGTGGCCTCTGAAAAAGTGAAACTGTGACGGCGCACCAACAGACACATGGCGCCATCTCGTTACTGGCCATTACTCTACTGACACTCCCCCTTAAGGGACTGTCATTGCGCCCGCACTTCTGATTGGTTATTGTTGTCTCCTTTTTGGTACTTGCTTCCAAGATCCAAAGGAGATGATGCTGCCTTTGCGTCTGGCATGCCAAATGTCTCCAGTATGTCGTTAGCGTACGCCGTCTGGTCCAGTGTTAGTTCCCATTCTTTTCTTGCTTTGTCGTAATGGAAAGAATGTGGCTAGCTTCACCCAAGTCTCGCACCAAATTCTTGGCCCAAGTGGCTTTTGAAGTCTGCAATCTCTCATCTTTTGCGATGATCAGCAAGTCATCAGCGTGGACTCCCACGATGAGGTTCTTCTTGCTGACATAAACGGTTCTGCTTTTGATCTTGTCATCCCTTATGACTTGAACGTTCTGTTCAAAGCAAGGTTCCACTCCTTTCCAGACTCATAGCCCGTAAAGGCTCTTCTTCAGAAGGCAGACTTCATCCTTCTTACCATCATTCAAAGGCTGTGGTTGTTCCATCTAGACAGTCGCACTAGACAGTCGCCGTCAGAATACCATTTAAGTATGCTGCCGTGATGCCCATTTGGTGGATCTTCCAATTCCTCTCAATTGCTATGGCCAGCAGTGACCTGATGGACTTCAGCTTTATTACAGGAGAGAAGGTTTCCCTGTAATCGTTATCTTGGACTTGTGAATATCTGCATGCAACCAACCATGCCTTGTATTGCTCTAGGTCACTATTTTAGTTGTACTTCTTGCGGAACACCCACTTTCATTTTACGATATGTCTTTCGATTGTGGCGCAAGCTCCCATGTATTGGAGGCTTCGAGGCTGTTCAGTTCACTCTGTATAGCTGCTTTCCATTCCTCCTTGTGTGGCGCAGATAAGGCTTCATGTAGAGTTTCTGGAACTCTTTGGCTATTTTGCCTGGCTATGCAGCAGCCGTGATATTCACTTTGACGTAGGTTCTTGTTTGCTAGTCTTTCCGACCGTCTTAGTGCCTGTGTACCACAGTCTGTCGCGCTGGACAGTCGCTGCGTAGCTCCTTTGTCCTGTGTAGTTGCCGCGTCTTCACCAGCTGATGATCCAACTTCTTTAGCATAGTTATAATCAGTATCATTGCGATCTGAACTATCAATATCGAGTTGCTCGCTCAAGCTGTCTTTACCTTGTAACATGATTGTGCAATAAGTGTCGCTATGTGCTTCAGTCTTGCTACTTACAACTTAGGTAAGCTTGCATAGGAAGAAATCTTCAAAGGTTATGTCTCGACTTATAATAAAGCGATCTTCCTTCTGTTTCCACAGCTTGTACCCCTTCGCTCCTTGTGGGTAGCTGACCAGTATGCACTCTTCTGCTTTCGGGTCCAACTTGCTTCCCTTGCACCGTCTGCTTTGCACACTCCATGCTCTGCACCCTAACACTCTAAGGTGGTCCAGTTTCACTTCTCCCTGTGTCCACAGAGCTTCTGGTGACTCTCCTTCAAACGCTTTCGATGGGCATTTGTTTCTGATGTGACTTACAGTGACCGCGGCATCAGCGCAGAGCCTTTTGGTGACACTCGATTCGATGAGAAGGCAGCTCGTTATGTCAAGCAATGTTCGGTTGATTCTCTCTGCGACTCCATTCTGCTTAGGCGTGCCAGGAATGCTCAGCTGGTGCCTTATGCCATGCTTAGCCAGGTACTCATTAAACTCCTTTCTTGTGTACTCTCCTCTACTGTCACTGCGCAGTCTTCACCTTCGTGTTGGCAGATTTTCTGCCATGCATCTGTACTTGTCAAACTTCTGAAGCACTTCGCTTTGGCCTTCATGGGGTACACCACAGTGTATCCTGGGTAGTCATCTGTGAAGGTTACAAAATAAATGGAGCCCCCTTTGGTCGTCTGTGGGATTTTTCCAACCACATCTGAATGCACTAGCTCGAGTGGAATCTTAGCCCGTGTTGCCTTGCCCTTTAGGAAACTGCTTCGCCTTAGCTTTCCCAGACAACATGTGTCAAGTTTGTCCTTCACAAGTTCCAGAGGCGTCGAACAGCATCGTGGTAAAGGTGGCTAAGTCGTCTGTGTCACAAAGCTGTGTCTTTTGTCTTTGCCATCTTTGCCGACATTTCTTCTTTGACAGTTTACAGTTTTCCTTCTCGAGTTGCAGTAAGAATCAGCTCACCGGTGTCCTTTGTAACTTCGGCTTTGCTCCCAGCAAACGTCAATTGTGAACCTCGCTCTTCAATTCTTCCGACTGATAGTAGGTTGCCGTTCAAGTCGGGCACATAAAGAGCATCTTCTTCCACCACACTCTTCAGATAGTTGAATCTGAACTCTTCCCTTGCCCATGACACTCATGGATTCTTTGTTTGCAGTTTCTACTTTTGACTCACATGGCTGAAGGCAGTGACCTTCGCTTTGTGCGATGTCATGTGATCTGTAGCACCGCTATCAAGATGCCACACATGAGGAGGTGCATGTTATCAAATTTTTGGCACATAAAGCCATCTGTGTTGCAATATTTGCCTGTGATGAGTTTTCCTTCTTCTAGCATCCCCTTCATCTTGAAACTGGTCACAATCTCTGGCTATATGACCACTGTTTCCACAAGCAAAGCATTGCACCTTCTTTTGCATACTTGAAGTGCACTGACGAACCTTCTGGTCCTTGACAGTGAGTTGATGATGGACCTTCTCATTTCGTTGCTTGCTCTCAGTCCATAATCGAGCTTTAGTGATCGGAGCCATTGTCTGACTCTTCGTCGCTTAACCAATCTTCGTCACAACGCAGCTTTCTCTTTTCTTCGATCAGCAGCCTTGTCTTCACTGCTTTTGTCGTGAGGGTTTGTTCATCTTGCTCCAAATTCAGAATGAGCTGTTTGTATATGTCAGAAAGCCCCATTAGCATCTCTAATACAACCTCTCTGTCTGTAAATGCATAGCCTGCATTTGACAACTTCATGTGCAGCACCATCAATCTTCCTAGGTAATCTTGCATTCACTCGTCTCTCTTCATTTTTACGTTGAAAATATCGCGCATCAGCTGGAGTATGTGCAAGAGTGCAAACATTGAGTGCATTTCCTGCAGCGTATTCCAGGCTTCGTTTTTAGTTCTACAAGTCCTGATGTCATCCAGGTAGTTTCCTCGACGCTAAGGAACAGAAAGGTCAGGGCCTTATTGTCAGTCTGCTTTTCTCGCTCGTTCATTTCTCTATTCGAGAATTCAGGGTCGATCGCTTCCCAGAATCCTTTCTGTACGAGAGCTGCTCTTGTCCTTATCGCCAATGTGTGATAGTTATCTGATAAAAACTTCAGCAGTCTAAACTCGTCTAATGCTGACATGTTCGCTGATCCTCAAATGCAAGAGGGACAACACACTTCCTTTATTTTCGGAGTTCTTTCTCAATTAGCGTACGCAAAAACAATTTGTCGGTCACTTCTTCACGAAAAATTTCGCCAGTGACAACCACTAAAAGATTCTTTCAGTCACTTCTTCCTGACAATTTTGCCATACTCACGCCGGACATGTCTAGGCATCTGCCGTACACATCCAACATGGAGCCTGCAGCAACGCCGGTGTCACGTGACTGTCCGTCTTTCTTACAAAAAAAAAAAACGCACTTTTCACTTTCTTTACGGGCACACATATAGCTTGTCAGACACTTCTTCCCGACAGTTTCACGATGCTCATGCCTGTCTAAACTTCTGAAGGCATCGGCACGACGTAGTGAAGGCTTGACGTTTTCTGCTTCAACGTGGTCACACCTTTTCATTACTCAACCAAGGCAACCCGTCTCATTTCTCCCAAAAGTGGTCAATGCGTCGCCCTGAGCTCATAGCCTGTTGGTTTTGTTGAGTACACAGCGTGACCACATCCTTTGGTGTAGCGGATTGTGTGAATTTGGCATGAAACTAAAAAAACGACACACAACTCAAGGTATATGCACATAAGCTGCCATTTTGTTTAATACAGAGCAAAAAATGAGAGGGAGAAAAAAAACAACAAAAACACGAGTGGCCTCTGAAATCTGAAAAGGTGAAACGGCGAGGGTGCACCAACGGACACATGGCGCCATCTCATGACTGGCCATTGCATTATTGACATGTTTAATGTGTCATTAAGTATGCGGCCAGGTTGGAAGGTGCGTGTGTAACCCCAGACAACGTGCGGGGCATTAAAGTACCCACCCATTAAGAAGTCGGAGTCTCGAAACAATCTTGCCACAATCGTGCATGAGCGGTTTAAAAAGCGTGTACTCGTAGGGGGGTTATAAAAATTGAGAATGGACAAAGGGCGAGGTGAATGATCAGAATACAGAGTAAACGCAATGAGGTGACGTTCAAGACGGGAGTAGGCGTCGATGGCCCCAACTCGGAGGTCCCGACGAATATAAGTGCTCACTAATGAGGCACAATCGCTGTTATGAGCTGCATGCAGGGCGTGGTAGCCCGGAATACTTTCAATATCACACGATTCTTGAATTAAAATGATGTGAATAGAAATTCCTATCGCACGTATCTACAGCCGCTCCTAGAAATCATGGTATAGAATTTTCTACTTTATTTTTGATGCCGCAGTTGTTAATGCATTTATTCAGCTCGCAGCTAGCAATGATATTTCATGCATGTATTTTCGCCTCGTTCTCAGCCGTGTTTGATAAATTGGCAGCTATTCTGGGAGAACAGCAGCGCTCGACCCTATCGACAGGAAAAGAAAGCATAAAAAATGACGAAAAATGGTTGGTGTATACGATGACGGGAGGCTTGCGGAACAAAAAAAAAAAAAAGAAACCTACAGCCCTATGGCGATTCACAAGAGGCGAAGTGTAGGCGGTGTTCTACTGCTGAGAATGAGGTGCGTACAAAGTTCCTGTGCACAACTTGTGAAGTCCCCCACCCCCCTCCCCTGCGCCACATGGTATATGGGCCATTTTATGCTAGAAACTCGGAAGTAATCGGAAGATGATGCCTTCAGGTGTCAGTGGGACAATGTTTTCCCACTTTTGAAAAGCCACTCATGGGTCTAAGGGCATAAGATCCCACATTTTTCAATAAAGTGCTGGCTTGGTTTTGATGGAATTTGTTTTATACTTTTCTTTGCGGCTTATATCTTACAGTACAGCCGTTTTATTAACTATTGTGTGAAAAATATAAAGTAACCTACAACAAAAGGTTAACTGACTTCTCGTTTGTGGAATGGACATGTGCAATAATGCTAGTTAGGCAAGAAAGCGATGTTTCGCCGGCATCAAAAGCCAATGCGGCGGCACCAGCGAATGAGATGTGGTGCAGCGTGGCACGTCATGGCCACGCCGCGTAATTAACGAGTGGCGATGAACGGCGAAGAAGGCGAACGGGCGTCAGTGCAGCGATCATTTTCGATCACTGTACAGTCGTCAGCACGCTTGTCTATAGCACTCGAACACCGCCCTGTCGTACAAAGTGAATTTTTTTTTCTCAGGTACCCGGTTATAGGGCATTTACGGTGCTAAACTAAAGGCGCGTATAGGCATACTACCGTATTTACCCGATTCTAGTCAAGCCCTCTGTTTTCACGATCACTATGCCGAAAGTGAAGGGCCCGGGGTGCTATTATTTAAAAAAAAAAATCAATATACCTCCTCCGTCCTTGTTTTCGCGTCGACATATTGACGCGACGGGCCCGAGATATAACACTCTGCTTGGCAACCACCTTAATTCCGCAAACGCGATTGCAGTTCGCTGGAACTTCAAGCTGTGGTAGCCCCTTCAAACTGATTCTGACTTACGCTATGGCTTCCAGTCAGCTGACAAACAAAGCAACGCGGGCCCACGGTGCCTATAACGAAGCCTTGGTTGTATTCTCTATGTACGCCTGCTGAGCTCCGTCGAATGGCTGCCAATTCCAATTCCATGTGACCACATGCTGATAGAGTAGAGGTATCAGGGTCACTTTCAGCCGGCTTTTAGCGTTCTATGTCGCTAGTTGCCGTGTAGTGTCGGAACGCACCACACACACACACGCACACACACGCGCGCACGCACTCGCGCGCACACACACACACCTACCTACACAGAGCTGGAAATCGCGCCACAGACAGCGCACCACCTCGGGACTCCGACGGTTCCAGGCTCGACGCCTGAGTGAGCAAGTGCTCTCTTGCAGAAAAAGGGGGGCTTATAATATTCGCACGGAAAAGTTTTTTCCATTTTTTTTTTGTGTGTGAAATGAGTGAAGAGAGGGTTTCTTAGAATCGAGAAAATACGATATTTGCCTTGACAACTGCATCGTACCGGTTATCGAGTAGCTGAGCTATGGCTGAGCCAAGGTTTCAGTCATAGATTTAATACAAAGACTCTAGAGGGAAAGCTGCCCGTTCAGCCAATGCATTCGAGTAGTGACCACGTGATTGCTGCCATTATCGCACTGTTTAATGGTTGCCAGATGATTTTTACTTGCTAAATCGGGCACATGAAGATGGTTTGAAGCTGGCAACGTAGATCGTGGGAAGATGGCGGCGTGCAGTTAACTGGCGGCTACTGTGCTACTGTAGAGTAGGTGCTGTAAACAACGGCAGAATCGTCGCGTCTGGAGCATTTCTGGTAGTATGTTGCGTCGCGTATCTACTGTAACATCACATAGGTGTCCTACCTCTTCCGGGTTTTTATCGTAAGGCGGGCTATTCCTGCGATTGTTACGCGCTTCGCATGCATTTCGTCTGTCGAGGACACATGCATCTCCTCTGCGCCCGATCACCTGAAAACACATCAGAAATTTGCTTTGACGCAAGACGGCGACCACAGTATATTAAAACAAAAAAAAAACATTAACGAATTCCACAGCAACGGCCCTTCTTGGTCTATCCCCGGATGGCTAGTGCTGCATACAGTAAATGTCAAAGGGTGCTCGTGTGTGTTTACTGTTGATTTGCCTTGTGTGCGTATTTTTTATTTTGTTTCCTTTTATAAATGTCAAAGGCTTCTTAACTCCTGTGGATCTTGTGCATTTTTTTACCTTGCGTTTCGTATAGGATGAAGTTGACGTATCTTTACTGGCGCGGCCGGGACGATGTTGCAATTGGATTATCTCACCACAGCATCATCTCTAGCCATTTTAACAACTGTTTGTTCTTCAGTATACGGAGTAGCAGTTATGAGAAATCAGAAATGCGCTAAATAATATCGTCTTTATTACCGCATGTATTAGCGATGCAAAACATTACTCTAAAACAAATTTAGATGCCACTGAAAACACTCGATCATTCACCTTTTAAAATTAGCATAATGCGTCCCCTAGTAGGCTGGGGAAATGGCAATAAGGAAGCTGAATATACCTAAATATAAACAAGATCATAACGGTTTTTGTGCATCTCATGGCAAGGCATGCAGACATTCGAGTTTTTAGTCATCTCATAGTGTGCAATTTCACAGCCATGTAGCATTAAACGAGATCATGTAAGTATATCATAATAATGATTCATTCTTGGAATGCCATGATGCATATATGGGCGTGCCAAAGCCAACAGAAGGCTTGTAAGGCAGTTTCTAGCAGCGTAAGACAAGTCTGAGCATACATGCCTGTCAGCTGACATAAGACAAAATAATGTAAAACTAAAGATCAAGCAGGAAAAAAGAAAGAGGGGAAAGAATCAAGCATACAAATCTAATCTAGCATAACTTGACTTGCTTGAAAGGAAACTCTAGTTGGCACAGGCATTATTATGAACACCTATTATGAAATTTGCAAATATAAAATGTGGCACTTCTACTCACACGTGAAGCGATGTGCCGGATCCTTTTATAGCTGTTGCCTTGCATACAGCGCAGGAAGGCGCCATCGCAATGCATGAAAGAGCAAGCACCTGTTTGCTCTAAACTTCTCGTTGTTTCAAGTGTCTGACCTCGAGGCGCTCGAAAACTGAAATTTGAAACCGAAACTCAATGGGCGTCTGCTACGTCTGCTCGCAAACACGGTTTCCAATCATTCTACGTCATCCCTTTACGACCAAGAAGGTGCCTGAAAGATTATATAATAGGCTTGAAACTTGAAAACAATGTATAGAAATTTCCTACAGTTGTGTTATCTGTAGCGATTTTTAAAACTGTTGTTCGAACCTTTATTCATTTTTGACGCAGTGAGCAGAAACTGTGCTGGCCACAATGACAAATTTGATGATGGCGACGAACCACTGGGAAGCTCGTTTCCCTGCCCAGCTTTCCCTCTAGAGTCTTTGTATTAACTCTATGGTTTCAGTTTCCTAGCTCCGCTGCACACCACTTCAACGCTCTAGAAAGGCATGCTGGCTACTGTACCATGAGAAAAGCAGCACCTGCAGAACGTGTCTTGGGAATCGCGGAACGGCCAAAGCACGTATATGCATGCGCTCCTGCAGTCGCTTTGTGACCGCTTTAACCCTACCAAGTTTTATGAAATGTTGTCAATTGGACCCTCATTAGTTCGTACAAGGAGCGCATGTCCAGCATCATGTACGTCTGGCATCAGACGCTCGTTATTCAAGACATGAGCTAGCTCGCACCGGTTAGTGCGGACGGGGTGGGGTGGCCACCAGTCATCAGCGGTATAGTCCTCCCGAATCTGAATTTAATGAAACAATGGTGAACAGACATTTCACTGCAACGTGGTCAATATTCGGGGAGACCATCTCAGCAAGAGTGAAAAATAAAGTTCTTACCAGGCACCATTTTTTCGCATGCGTCGTCAAGATAGGTATTTTGAAATCAGTTTATCGTCCTAGTGCTGTCTCTTTCGCGCAGAAAAAAAAATAAAGTTGCATTTCGTCAAGAACAGAATTCCTTCCTCAGCAATCTTCATTTCTGAATGTATCTCGAGATAAAATGAAATAAATTTATTTGTAGAAATTTATTAATATATACTTCTACTTTTCATTTTAATGATGGGGGAGGCGGGAAAATTTAAGCGTCGGTTTAGCTTGGTTATAAGCACGGATATACACGCTGAATCAATTTTTAGCACTCGTTTACCAATGTCACGTCTTGGCTCGTTTAGACAAGTTTTGCTTCGTTTAACTCCTACTTTTTTGTCTCACCGCATCGCCGTCATCACAACCAATAGTAGCGACAACGAAAAGACTGGTTGGGCGGGGAGTGGAAGCGGGCCTTATGAAGACGGCGGCATCCGAGAGAGAGAGAGAGAGACAAACATTTATTCAGAGCAGGCGTGAAATATTCAGCCCTAGGTGGGCAGCCTCCTCAGTCTAGGAAGCCGTGGACCCGAGCCATCTCCCGAGTCCGGTTGACCAGACTGCGCTGATCATCCAGGCTGGGGCTTGACAGCTGAGTCTCCCACTGCTCTTCGGTTAAGTCCATGGTGGTTATAGGGCCATTTGGTCCCTTGCATCCCCACACCATATGTTGTGGGGTGTTTGGTACGTTACAAAATGTGCATTCATATTAGTAGGTTGTGGGCGAGATTCTGTGTAGTAAAGTGCCATGGATCGACGTGGCTGTTGGTTTGGATTTTTCGGAGGGTGACTGCTTCTTCTCTGGTTAGTCTTGTGTGGGGTGGGGAATATTTTCTGTCAAGTCTGTAATGTAGGAGGATGTCAGTATATTTCTTGGGTACATCCTGTGTTCTCCGAAATTCGTTTGGAATTGGTGCCTTGGTTAGCATAACCTCGGGCTGAGGCATTTGCGGCCTCGCTTCCTTCCAAGGAAACGAAGTCCATATGATGCAGGTGCCTGGGAGGTGGTAAGCTATGATGCGACGGAGAATTTGAAGTGCTATGTTGTAAATTCTTCCCTTCTGGTAGTTTCTGCATGCAGACTGTGAATCAGTGAGAATGATGACAAGCTCTTTGCTCGTCGAGATTGCTAAGGCAATGGCGGCCTCCTCGGCTGCGTCAGTGTCATTTGTTGGAGTAGTTGCAGATGTCTTTTCTGTAAATGTGGAATCCATGACGCTAATGTATTGGGCTTGTCTTCCCGCGTATTTTGCTGCATCAGTGTATCTCGTTTCCGAATTTGTTCCGTGCGCTTTGCTCAGGGCCCGAACTCTTGCCTGGCGCCGGTCTTTGTTGTATGTAGGATGCATATTTCGCGGGATGGGGGCTACGGTGATGTATGAGCAGATTTCGTCCGGGATGCGCTGCTTGGTGTTTTTTTGGTTCTAAGCCTTCTTTGTATCCTAGTTTCTTGAGGGTTGCACTTCCAGTTTCTGTTAGTTTTAAGCATTCCAATTGGTCTACTTTGCGGGTCTCGGCAAGCTCCTCCCACGTGGAGGAGGCGTTGCGAGAGGCACGTTTGGATATACCGATGGCGATTTTGATGGCTTTAAGGATGAGAATGTTGTTTTTCCACTTCTGCTTTGGTTCCGTATGTTATGCGGCTTATGATGAGTGCCTGGATGATGCAGACGGTATCTTGTTCTTTCATACCGTGTCTTTTGCTGGCCACGCGGCGGACCAGGTGCGCCACTTCAGTAAGAGTGGCCTGAAGTTTCGGGAGTGTTGCGGACCCTGATCCATCTTTGGGGATGTTTAAGCCAAGAACGCGGAAAGAGTCTGCTTGAGGGATAGGGGTTCCGTCAAGAAAGATTTCCGGATCAGGAATGTCACCTTTTGGTGGTCTTCCTCGAGTTCTGGCTTTAACAACCAGGAGTGCAGATTTCTCTGGTCCGCAGATGAGTCCGCAATTTTTTAGATAGTTGTTGATGCAGTCGATGGCTTCCTGAAGGGCGTCTTGCTGCTGTCTTGGGCAGCCGCCCCGAATCCAGATTGTTATATCATCGGCATGTAGAGCATGTCGTATCCCATTGATTTTATCTAGATCCTTGAGAGTTTCATCATAGCGATGTTAAACAAGAGGGGCGATATAACAGAACCTTGCGGGGCGCCTTTGTCCGTTACCAAGAATTTGTCCGTCTTGAGGTTCCCGAGGTTTATGGTGGCCGTACGATTTGTCAAGAATGTATGAACACAGTTATATGCTCACTCTCCGCAATTGGTGTCCTGTAGGTTGCGAAGAATTGCGGTGTGTGAGACGTTGTCAAACGCTCCCTTTATATCCATTGCAAGAATGACAGTATACTGTATTTGTCAAGATGGCCAATAATGTCCTCTTTGAATTAGAGTAGGATATCTTGTGTGGACAGATGTCTGAATCCACAGAGCTTATTGGGGATGTGCCCTTGATCTTCCCAATGGTTTGCGTGGCGGTTGAGGACCATGTGCTCGTAGAGCTTCCCTGCACATGAAGTGAAGGATATAGGTCGCAGGTTCCCAAGTCCTGGTGGTTTGTTGGGCTTGGGAATCGTGATCACCTCAGCGTGTTTCCACACTTCTGGTATGTCCCCCGTTTCCCAGCTGTTGTTGATTTGCTCAAGGAGGTACGTTGTTGCTTCTTGGTTAAGATTGCATAATATTTTGTTGGTTATTCGGTCCTTGCTAGGGGTGGTATTCTGGGTGAGCTTCACCAGGGACGCCAGTAGTTCTGTCATCGTGAAAAGCCGATCTAGAGCCTCATTTCGGCTCCCTTGGTACGTCGGGTGTATGATGTGATGTGGACGTAACAAACTGCCGTTGATGAATTGCTTCTTAATCTCATTCAGGATTTCTTGCTCCATTCCATCGTCTGAATGTAATATTCTAGCCAAGTTTTTGCGAGATGTAGATTTAGACTGTGGTGCCGATGAGAGATTCAGAATGTTCCAAGTATTACTCGTGCTCAGAGTTCCTTGTCATCGATCGCAAAACTGGTTTCAATTTTGTCTTCCGAGGTGTTGGGCATACTCGTCGGCCTGTTTGGTGATTTTGGCAATCCGCTTTTTTGGGGTTATGTTTTTTTTCTGCTTTCACCATCTTCTACGAAGTCCTCGCTGGCTTCCCAAAGATGTAGTGGATGAGAATCCACAGCCGGTGTTTCTGTCATGAGTTCGATATGCTTCGTGCGACGTTCGACCTTTTCTACTGAGGAGTTGGTCCAGGCTTCGAAGTTGGCCGTGGATGGGGGTGCGGTGTCTCTCCTGAAAGCATACCAGTTCGTAAGGCGAGTTTTGTCGATGCGAAGCGGTGACTTCTTATGGGTAATTTCAATCTGTATTTGTGGTGATCAATGCCGAGAGTCTCTTAGAGTCTGGTCCATGCAACTTGCGAGATGGCCCTGGTGAACGTCAAATCCGGATTTGTGTCTCTCAAACACTTTTGCCAATTCTCGTGGATGAGTGGGGGTCATTCCACAGAGTTAGTTGGTGATGCTGCATCGTGCGGCATCCGAGAGAGAGAAATTTCGAGAGCACTGCAGAGTCTGCAGTGGAGAAATTAGAACTGAGCCTGAACGTTGCTGCTGCACATGGTACATCGCGCCCCCCTTGTCGAACAAAACCAGCGTTCCATAGAACGCATCTAAGATCATCGGCATTCGATAGTTTGTTTACATTAAAGAAAAGGCGCAGTATCTGTCGCTCGCTAAATCCCGCTATTATCATCCTCACTAGACAAGGAGAATTATGATGCGCGTCTCACTATCCAGGGCGTGGCACAGTTGGTTAGAGCGCCCGGCTGGGGATCTGAGGAATGGGGATTAAATTCCCGATGGAGACAAGAGTTTTGTTTTTCTGATGACGTCGTCAGGATGATTGACAAGTGGAATCCCGCGGAATTTCGCGAAGAAGAGGGACACTTCTCGCTGACGCTCGGACGGACACACTGGCGAGTCGTGAGCCATAAAAGGCTTTCCCCTTATTCACGGAACTGCGTGGGTGGTTTTTCCCAATCCAAGATCCCAGTAATTAGGGCTGCCTCCTGGGCCCTGATGAGCAGCTTGCGTTGTTCAGAGATCCATGTAGGCCAGCTACCGCTCGGGTATTATATTTCTCTAATTATCCTTTTCTGTTACATATTATGTGAATAATGTCAGAAACGTCTCCGTTTGCGGAGAACGCCTTAAGTACAGCGTGAAAGACTGGCATCATGTAGAGCAGGAGCGCAAAAAACAAGGACACAAGGAACACAGTGAAAAACAGGACTAGCGGGTATCTGAAAAACAGGACCCGCGGGTACCCGTCTTTAGCAGAACGTCGTCTGCAGGAGTACATTAAGCTGGCTACCCAAACTACGGAATTTTTGTGGTAACGCGTACGAGTCAACATTCTGGCAAGAACAGAGCGCCGGTATCAAGCAACGTGTCCAGTTACGGTCCTAGGAGATGCAACACTAACAGCTGATGTGGAAAAAGAAATGCGAAGAGGGCCGAACTTCAGCTACGAGCCGTCGGCTAGCAGACCTCAGCTGCTCGCCATGGTTAGAGGCATAGCTGACAGGGGTGAAAAACAACATAGGGCAAGAGTAATTGGCGAGGGTCTCCACTGCGTACTCCGTACTGCAACAGCAACTGGAAAGAAGAAACCACCATTTGAAAAGACTGCAAGACGGCTTTGGGAGAACGACCTTATGGCACTTCAGAGTCACAAAGAGGGAGGATTGGTATGAAAAACGAACTGTTCTACCAGAAGGCAAAGGTCGCCATTGAAAAGAACTTCAGGGCGGTCACAGTTGCGACGAAACGCCAGAAGAGCGTTGCTATGAAGATGCCCAATGATCTCCGATTAGACGCGCATCGGGCGGAAAGTCAACAGTGCGCACCTTGACGTCCTAGAGTTCTTCACTGGAAAACCCCACAAACCTGAGTACCCGTTACAAACAATCGTCACTGAGAAGGGTATGTGGCAAGTGCAAGTGGGCATTTTCCTTCAGAGTCATTTGATCAGCCTAGAAAATGACGACCCTTTCTTGGTGAGGAGCTCCTCATAAGTTATTGATGAGTTGGAAACACGGACATCACGACCCTCCTTGTTCTCCGTTGATGTAGAAGATCTCTTCTATTCAGTGCCGCATTCAGGTTTGTTTAAGGCCGTCAGCGACATGGTGTAATCTGCGGGAGCAGTTCGTTTTCAAAATGCGACAGGCCTGAGTTGCGACAACTTCCTCGCCCTCCTACAGTTCTACCTAGAATCAACGGTTATCGATCACAATTACGGCCAGCATTACGTGCAAAGGGCCGGGATATGTAGCAGGTCATCCCTTGCACCAGTCCTGTGCAACATATATGCACCTGGAGGCAATGGACAAACGCATAGTGGGAGAACTTCACCGGACAAATGTGAGAAGGCCGTTCTGGTATTTGGATAACCTTCTTGTAGTTGTAGAGGGGTCACCGGATATTCCGTCAATCTTACATCTTTTCAGAACATTGTCAGGTGGCCTCACTTTCACTTGGCAAGCAGCAGAAAACGACAGCATTCAGTGCCTAGATTTACGCTTATGTGCTTCTCAGTCACCTATGTCGGTTTTACAGCCCGCGTTCACAGAAAGCCCCACTTCCATTTAACAGCTCCCATTCTAAGCTTGTAAAGCGAGGTATAGTTGCCAACAGCCTTCGTGCAGCTTTAACAAAAACCTGCGAGCATTGTCAGAAAGATATTTTCAATGCGCAGGTTGGAGCAGGCTATCCGGTCAATGCAATTTCTAGCGTTTGTGAGAGCCTTCTACAAAAACTGAAAGCCAAAATTCCGCACCAACGCGACGAAGGAAGGAAACTTGTCCACGTGATCCCGTACTTCCACAAGCTTTCGCACAATCTAAAAAAAGTAGCGAAGCGCTACAATGTGAACCTGCTTTTCTCGGCGCCATGCAAAATGTGTAGCATATGCAGAATTCTAGAGAAGAAAAAGGATAAGCTGGAAGAATAAAAAAACAAAAAACAAGCGTTGAAAGCCACAGCTTGTGCAACTGGTGTGATGTACGAAATCCCGTTGCTATGTGCCAGTTCCTATATCGGACAGACTGGCCCATGTATTATTAACAGAATAAGAGCATAGGCGGTGTGTAGACAACAATGCAGGCGGTCATATTGCCGACCATTGCAAGAAATGTAAAAAACGTGGCTGTCATTATGATGGGGGTCAGAGTGCGATTTCAAATGTGAACCACTGTACGGTGAATCAGAGATAAGGGAACGTGCAAAAAGACCAGCATGAAAGGGAGGTAGTTGAAGCTTGGCTCATGTTTAGGGGTGGAGACTGGTGCGTCAGCACTTTGTAAATTTGCTTGTCACATAAATAGCCTTTTTGGATGGTTCTATTAAATGACTAGTTTTCGTTTTAAGGCTGAGGTCTGTCTACGGTTTCCTTGTGCTTTTAAACTCCTTTTTACTCCTGACTTTGCCTTTGCGCAGTTATGTAAAGTATTGCCTAAAGTTTCCAATTGCTATTGTTTCTGTTCTTTTTATGGTTTTATGTTCTGACTGCTTTTGCTACGATGCATCGACTTTGCTTTTACTACGATGTTTTGACTTTGCCTTTGCTATGATGGCGCTTTTTTTTAGCGTTTACACTTGTTTTGTTGTCTGTTTTGCTTCGTTGGTCTGACTCTGCTTTTGCTATGATGGTAACTCGGAACTGCTGGTTGTCTAATCTATTTAATTTCCCTGTAGGCATATATGCCTGTTTATTGCCTCTGAACTTCGTCTGTTAATAAGATGACTGTCGTGCTGGCATTGATTATGCTTCTGCTTCGTGTTTCCAAATTACTGGTCTTGTGTGATTAGAAGCGTAAAATAGGGCCTGTTTTTCAATACAAGTTCAGTTGGTAGAGTTGGTAGATGTGCTAGTCCTGTGCTTCAGTGTGCTCCATGTGTCCTTATTTCTTGCGGTCCTGCTCTACATGATGCATCACCGACTCCCCCAACCGAATGTATTAAGCAAAGACCGGCAGCTTAACACGTGAAAAAACCCGCTACCGAGATGGTTGAGCAGTCGGATGCTGTAGCCAGCGAGAAGGACCTCTTTGCCTCGACCTGGGTTTGAAACCCACTGTTAGATATTTTTTTTTTCGAGCGGTGGTTGGAAGCAGGCTTCATAGCCACCTCGGCGAAATTCAAAATGCTTCTGTTTTAAAGGTCGATAGAAAAGCTTAGTGCGCCTTCTTCAGAGGCAGGACAAGGTACTTTATCAGAGGGTGGTGGCGGGGGCTGCTCTTTTCAACGAATAAAACGTAATTTCTTAAACAGAATTGGAATCATCCTCTGTATTCTTACTTAAGAAGTACAAGAATGTAAGGCACTAACGTGACCGAAATATCTCCCCTTCCCTCCAGTTAAGAGCTGTCCATAAATATGCCAATTTCCAGTTGTGCTTATGTAAGGGACCGGCGGGCACAACGGATTAGCGCGGGAAGTCGGGAAAGTATGTGGCTATGAGCCCAGCTCCTCTTTGTTCTCGTAGCATGAGTAGACGCAGGTGGTGCGCAGACAGGAGGGCGTCGCGAGACGCGGGGTGCGTTACTATAGCTGAATGACAGGCAGTGAGTCCCGGAGAAGGAGACAGACAGCGTTGTGCACACCAGCTTGAGCGCGCTGTCTCGACTCCGCAGTCGCAGTTGAGACGCCCATTCACGCCATCATCTGATGGAATGCGGTGGCGAGCGCTTAACAAAAGCGCTGCACTCGTGACAACAGGCTTTTCTTTTCCTTTTTTTTTGGTAGCAACAGTACTCATTGACTCTAACATTGCAACGGCCAGGTGAATGGACAGGTGTACCGCGGAATGTAGGAAGGACGTGACCCTAGGAGTTTTGCTTTTCCTTTTTTTTTTGCTTTCAGTGAGAGAAGGTTTAGTCCTCTTAAATTTGAAGTGGGAGCTGTGCGTCACAACGAACCAATTAGGTGAGGTTTGTGGTGATTGGATGTTGTGTAAATTAGGACTGGACCTCAGGGGGTTAAAATCGAGCCCCGTGGACCCAGTCCGGGGTTCTGGGCTAGGTTTAGATGCTCTGCATCTTCGGCTATGCCGAGGTGGGAATATTTCCCAGTTAGCCAGTTCCATCTTGCACCTCTGTTGTAAATGTTGTTGTAAATACTGTGTATATAAATATTCAGTTATTTGTCTCTCAAGCTCCTGCCTTCAAGTCTTCACTTCATACCGTTTCCGACGGGGCGCCTCTGGCGCAAGGAACCTCCGCTGCAACTCGCGTACCGTCTCTGACGGCGCACCCCTGGGGCAAAGGAACGTTACTGGCGCAGTCTGGCAGGATTGTCTCTACTGGCCAAGTAGGAGACGAGGGAGGCAGCGGAAGTAGGAGTGAAGACTGCAGCAAGTCAAGGCATCGACTACCTCGAAGGACCAGGTGCAGGTAGCAAGAAGCAGCAGCAAAGGAAACCAGGAGAGGTAGCAGCAAGCGCCAGAAGAACGAACCAGGGACGCGGGACTGCAGCCGGTTAAGAAGCGCAGCGCGTCGGCCAGCAGCGGGCCTACGCAAGTAGGCAGCAACGCACCCAAGGCCCGAGGCGAGCGGCAGCGCATCTCAGGCTCCACTGAAGGTGGTGGCGGACATCGACACTGCAGAGCGTTCAAAGGGGATCAACACATCGAAACTGTGCGTTTTCCTTGTCCCATTGTTCATGTCTCTGTCTGCGTTCGACCCGGTAGAGCAGTTTTAAGGGTGCGTGGGTCCGCATGGATAATTTCTAAGTTGAAACCTCGGTAGAGGAAAAGAACTAGAAATGGATAGAAGGCTAGTTTTGGAAGCGGAATAGGCGTGGTTAAAGGAGGCGCAGGCAGAATTGCAGGGGCTAAATGGAGGAAAGGCGCCCATTTTCGGAGGCAGTATGCTCGATTTGGACCGTCTGATTGAAATTGCAATAGCTGATCGGAAGATCGCTATGGCAACACGGTGGATGAGGGCAGTGGGCGCAGAAATGCCCGACATAGAGCCAACAGTTACACCACCGGGCGTGCAAAAAAATTAAGGCAGGTCGCCCAAAGATCAGAAAAACAGCAGTAAAGTAATGGTCGACAGCCAGTCGGTTAGCAGTAGCATCTCTTTGCCACACAAAGCTACAGAAAAGACAGGAAGCGAGGCTAAGCTTCCGGCAGGGCGCGAAAGCAGTGCAGCTTTACCACCGCCCTGGGAGGCTAGCTACGAAAACGAGCAGCCCAGCTCTGATTGCCCAAGAGTAATCGAGACAATCGATTTCAAAGTGTCTGATGGCAAACTAGACAACTCCTAATTACTGACATGCTCTTTGAGTGAGGATATTGCGGCTTCTCCGGCGCCAAGTGATCAAGAGGAAAGCGGTCAGGTATCGGTAAGAAGCGAGCTAGGCTCCCATGTAAGAGATTCAATGGGGCCTCAAAAGCAGCCTCAGGCGAGCTCCGAGAAGGAGCGGTTCGAACAGCTTGAAACTCTCGAGGACGATGAATATTATATGGTCGAGCTAGCGGCCGGCGGAAGTTCATCGTGGTCGCAAGGATGCACTCCGGCTGACTTTGCAGCCTGTATTGCAGTTCACAGCAAGAGCTTTCCATTCGAGGCTGAGGAGGGAGACGGGCGAGAGGCGCAAAATTCAGACAGTGCCAGGCAGGTTTCAAATGCACTCGACTCAGCTCCGATCGCGTCGCCCGTGAACAAAGAGGGGCCGCCGGACAAATTTGAGTCAAGTAACAGCAAAGCAGTTCCTCCAGTTGGAGTGTTAGATGTTGCCACGGAACCGGGAAACGTCTGTGAAGCAGGGCACGGCATTCCTAATGTTAGTGCCGAAGGGAATTGGGCGAAACGCGCCCATCGAGGTAAAGTGCGAGTAGACAGGTGCATAGCTCACAGATTGCAATCACGCGTGAGGTACCGTGCTATCTACTGTTCAGCACTCCAGATCAAGCATCGCATGGGTTTGGTTAACTCGTACAAAGGTGGTGAACAGGGCAAGGCGCAAGATGTATTGTCGCGGCGTAACGGTTTAGGCTCTAACGATAACCAGGAGGTATTCGACTCCGGGGGATACAAGCGGTTGAGTTTTCACTCTGTTGCGACTGTGGCCCAAGAGAGTCGCGCACACAGCGCCAGGAGGTGCGACTGGGGAGACTGAGGTTGGCGTCCACAAACGAAACACTGGCGCTAATGAGTGCTAAAACCTTGCAAGTGTCCGTGTATGTGTGGGTGTTCGCAAGGTAATCGGGGTCTGCGGAAACCCGAGAACTGATACCTGTGCATGAACTTGAACTTTGGGTGACGCGTAACTTGTGCACGCAAATCGTGTTTTTGTGAAGTGATCACTCTTGATTATTACTTTCTGTTTTGCTTTTTATGCCTGTGTGCATGGTGTTTTTTTCGTTGTTGCTGTTTTGCCCCCGTAATATTTGGATAATGTTTGTCTGGATGTAATGCTGTGGGGTGGTCGCATTTTCGCAGTAGTGCATACCCCTGAAGGGGCGCTAGGCTTCATCGGTCCCTTGAATTAATTCTAAACGGCGTCTTTGGCCCCATGTATAATCTTAGAAGGGGTGTGTAAGGGACCGATGGTCACAACGAATTAGCGCGGGAAGTCGGCGAAAGTACCCGGACAGCATTGGCCGACTGCCGACCTATGGCCAAGCATCGGCACATGGTCGGCAGCCGATCTGCCGGCATTCGGTGCTCGGCCGAATGACGACCCATGGTTGGCTATGTACCAGGTAGGGCGGAAGTCTGCCATCAACCAAGGTCCAAGCTCGGGCACCCGACTGAACGCCGACCAATTCGGCCATGATAGCTCAGCCATTGGGCGGCCCATGGTCGGCCATGTACTAGGTTGGGCAGAAGTCGGCCAGCATCCATGGCCCGAGCTCGCAACCCCGACTGAATGCCGACCTGTTTGGCAACAGTTGCTCGGGCATTTGGCGGCCCATGGTCGGCCGCGTGCCATGTTGGCCAGGAAGCCGGCTAGCACTCACGACGCAATATGCCTGTATTGGACGCCGATTACATCCCTGGATCTACTTAACCTCTAGTACAAATCCAGTTGTCAGTGAGAACGCGCATACAAAACGAAACCGTGTGGTCATGGCACGATCATGTAACGTTAAATTAGTGATTAGAAGGTAGCTTTTTCATTGCCGAGAAGGAAAATATCCTCAAGGGAAGTTGATCGAACAAATGACCGTGTTCCCAGCCACTTTTTTGTTCTAGTGCTTTTGCATTATCCATAAGGAACTACGCGCAGCATCGTCTTTTTACCTGGGGAAAGGACCGAATACGATGTGTGTACTTTCTAGACGTTATCCCTGGAAAATAAAAAGCCGGAAGACTCTCGAGGTTACCATTTTAGCTTTGGGTATTCACACTGTGGTAAAGAAAGAAAAAAAAACGGCAGTTTTTCGTGCAGACTGCGTACATGACAAGCACCGGTACATTTATATGGTGCACAACATATATATCGGCAATAAACAACAAATTAGTTTGTTCCGCCTATTAGTTCAGAGTTCGATCATTCCAACCGCGCTAGGCGGTGGCAAAGGAATAAAGAAATAGAATGTTTCTACGTAAAATAAAAAAAGATTGTTGGTAGGCCTTTTATATTAATTTCAAAAGTTTATATAATATTGTGTGATGACTGGAATGAAGAGATTGTTACGACCGTGCATTATCCGCACTTGCGCGCTCTATTGTTCGCCTGTGGGCATGGATAAGTGTTGTGGATATGTGGTGATGGTCCAATGGCTCTAAGTGAGCCTGTTTCCAGGAATCCTGTTTTGTAAGCCTGTTTTGCTTTGTGGACACCCTGCAAATGCCAAATTGACCCTGTCAAGAGAACGTCTGGAAAAACACAAAGAAACGTCCCCCTGCGGGAAATGCAGGAAGTGCTTTCTTTCTTTTGTTCACCCTTCCAGTCGAGAAGCCCTATCGTCCAGTGAGGAATGCCTCCTATCCAAAGGAGACGACAGAGTGACATGTCCGCTGACGTGCAGGACAAGAAAGGAGCATGACGCATACAGCCATTAAGTGATTTCCCAGGAATGCAGGAAAGATTTGCAGTTGTCGAAAACGGACAATGCTGGGAGCGTATGCGGCGCCCACGTGCACTTGGGTTTCTGAGAAGTAAATCCACTTGCCGGAACCAGCTGCCTATCGATTCTTGGCTGAAGAATAGAAATGTACCTCCTCGCCGTTCCCAAGCTTTTCCCGCCAACAAGTGACCCGGCTCAACGAAACAATGCCGGGCCAGTCAGTGCTTCAGACCATCAGTGCAGTGATGTGTTCGATTGGATGCCGATATCTGAGGGGCGTGCCCTGGATTTGGTTGGTCAGCATCTTCAGAGAGGGGCTGGACATAGGGGGTTTTAAGGACGCTGCAGAGCACGAAATGTCGCTCTGAGCCCTGGGTAAACGGCTCATCCAGATGCTTCTCGCTATGAACTCTTAACGCTTGCCATTTTGCTGATGTACCCTTCTTTTTCGTGTAAATAATCTTGTAAATAAGTTTCTCAAAGTGCCATTAAACCTGCTTGTACATATTTCACCAACTTCGAAGATTCAATCCTACTTCAACCCCGAGTCTCTGCACGCTACCAAGTGAAGGCCGGGTCGACGTAGCCCCAGCGTCACGACAACTGGTGTCCAGCGTTGGGATCTGAATCTACAAGCCACAACATCTGATGACTGGAGGTGGGATCTGGATCTACAAGCTACAACATCTGGTGATTCGAGGTGGGATCTGGATCTACAAGCTACAACATCTGGTGATTGGAGGTGGATCTGAATCTACAAGCCACAACATCTGATGACTGGAGGTGGGATCTGGATCTACAAGCCACAACATCTGGTGATCGGACGTGGCATCTCAAGCAACAAGCAGGAGCAACAATCGGCCAACAAGAGAGCAGCTCGGAAGATCGATCGCATGTGTGGGTGAGTGCTTGGCTTTTCTTCTGATGTGGACCAGGTTCTAGAACAGGGTTAGATTTTAGAACTGGTAAAGAGAGTGTGGAAACGCCTTTAGGTTTGGTAGTTTGCACAGTTGTTTTGGAAGTAGCCGACACTCGGAGCGATCATGGACCTACAAAAGCTGCAGAAACCGGACCTGTTGCTATTGTGTGAGGAATTGGGAATTGATACAAGTGGTTTGGCACGAAAACCCTTGATTATAAAGGCAATCACTGATCTGGGAACCGATGATGAGGAGCTCAGTGAAGCATGGAACCTCGTCGGTCAAAAAAAGGAACAGCTCAGACAGCAGAAAGAGTGGGAAAAAGAGGAAAAGAAGCGTGAAAGAGAAGCAAAAAAGCTGGACCAAGAAATTGAGCTCCGGAAATTAGACTTAGAGTTGAGCAAGAGGTCGGGCAATTGTCCCCAGCTAGCGGTACCTCTTCTCAACAAGGAGGCAGATTTCAAGATGTCAAAGTACATGCAGCCATATGTGATATCAGGGGATATCGGTCTGTATCTGGCTAACTTTGAGCGAACCTGCGAAAAACTGTCCTTCCAGCGAGACACTTGGTCTCAGAGATTATTGACGGTTCTGCCCTGCGAGGCAGCGGAGGTTGTCGCGCGGCTAAGCAAGGAGGACGCGGACAACTACGAGAAGGTCAAAGCTTGCCTTCTGAGAAAGTATAGGCTTAGCGCCGAGGCGTTCAGACAACGTTTTCGGAACGCTACTAAGTCCAGGGACGAGAGTTACCCTGAATTCCTGTACAATTTAAGAGTTAATTTGGGCGAGTGGCTAAAGAGCACTGATTCCTACAGTGATAGGGACGCTGTAGTCGAGCGAATTCTTTTGGAGCAGTTTTACAACTGCCTCCCAGAAAAAGAAAGAAATTGGTTACAGGACCGAGGCGAAATTAAGTCGGCAACTGAAGCTGCCGAACTTATTGAGGAGTATGCTTCGCGCCGACAATTCAGCAACCCAGCAGTGGATAGGCCCCGCAATCCCAAGTTCAGGGTGAATAACCGTCAGAAAAGGCACTTTGCTAGATTTGCAAACGAAGAAAGGAAGGCTTCTTCAGGCAAACGCCCTAGAAAGGACGGCAGTGAGAAAAGTGGGGAAGTGACCAACGCGCAGAACACAAAGAAAAAGTTTGAGGCTAGGAAGCCGCTCACATGCTTTAGGTGTAATGAGCAGGGTCACATTGCCGTCAACTGCCGGAAAGAAAAGATTGTTTTCTCGTATGTCAGTGACTGCGATGAAAATATGCAGCTTTTGGAACCCTACCTGCATGACCTAGTAGTCAACGGGAAGCCTTGCAAGGTACTGCGCGATTCGGCCGCAACGATGGATGTTGTCCATCCGGCGTATGTGTCGCCTTCCGACTATACAGGACAGTGTGCATGGATCCGCCAGGTAGTGGAGGAACAGAGTGTGTGCTTGCCAATCGCGAACGTGGTCATCGAGGGCCCTTTCGGCGAGTTAACAACCGAGGCTGCTGTTTCAGGAAAGCTTCCTAAAAGCTATCCGTATTTGTTTTCCAACAAATCGGACATGCTACTGCGAAAGAGGGGCATCCTGTTCGGAGACAGAGTTGTGCAAGCCTTAACACGTTCAAAGGCGCGAGAACTAGCTACACTGCTCATACCAGAAAATTCCACAGTGGAGGAAACGGCAGTTAAAACAGTGGTCGATGTAGAAGATAGCGGGCCAGAAAACTTTGAGAGCGAGGCATCTCAGATAAGTCAACATGAAAGTGAGCTTGATAAGACACGGAATGAGGACGTTCTAGAGAGTAACCTCTTGCCGCCGGTGTCTAGTAATCTCACGAGACTTCTAAGTGTAACCCGAGAGGACTTAGCTATGGAGCAAGCCAATGATCCCAAGAATAAGCTCGAAGTACAGTGGGAAGGACCTGCTAAAGTCGTTGCAGAGCTTTCTGACACTAACTACGCAGTGAAAATCCCCGATAGGCGTAAAGCAGTGCGCATTTATCATTGCAATCTTATGAAGCCTTATGTGCAGAAGGAAGCCGTGGTAAATCTAACGTTAAACCTTCCTGAGGAGATTGGGGATAACTTGATTTGCCTCAGCGGAAAAGGAAGCAACGCCCAGGAGCTTCTCAAAAAGACGGAGCAGAGAGGAGAACTAAAGAAATCCCAGCTGTCCGATCTGGGCGAAATAATAACAGAGTTTGAGGCCTGCTTCGTGGACAGGCCAGGCAGGACTGATTTGACTGAGCACGATATTGAGCTGACTTCAGACGTGCCAGTGCGATCAAGGTGCTACCGATTCTCTCCAAGGCAAAGAGAAATTCTGGATAGGGAAGTAACTCGCATGCTGGAATTGGGAGTAATAAAACCCTCGGAAAGCGATTATGCTTCGCCTATGATCTTAGTAGAAGCTCCAGGTAAAGACCCTAGGCCTGTGGTAGACTACCGAAAGCTAAATTCTCTCACCAGGGATCAAGTGTATCCTATTCCGAATATTGAGGAGAGAGTAGAACAGGTCAGTAGAGCGGCATATGTGACTACGCTGGACCTTACTCGAGGATACTGGCAAGTACCGCTCACTGAACGCGCCAGCAGATACGCGGCTTTCGTCACTCCGACGGGCAGCTACCAGCCAACAATGATGAGTTTCGGGCTCAAAAATGCTCCATTTTGTTTTTCCCGACTCATGGATAGGGTTTTAAAGGGGTGTGAAACATTCGCGGTGCCTTATTTAGACGACATTGCGGTTTTTTCCGACTCATGGGCGGACCATATGGTACATCTAAGAGCTGTACTGAGCCTTTTGCGTCAAGCTGGACTAACCGTAAAGGCCGAGAAATGTTGCCTGGCAAGGGCGACCGTGGACTACTTGGGTCACAATGTAGGTCAAGGTTTCAGGAAACCCAGCGAGATTAAGATTTCTGCGGTAGCAGACTACCCGCGGCCGAGCACGAAGACGGAAATTCGGGCATTCTTGGGTCTGACGGGGTACTACAATCACTACATCCCTAACTAATCAGCTTTGGCTAGCCCTCTGACCGACGCTCTCCGCAAGACAGAACCGACAAATGTAGTCTGGGACGAACAAAAGGAAGCCTCCTTCGTAAACCTGAAGGCTGTGCTGATTAGTCGTCCGGTATTGCGAGCTCCAGACTATGCCCGAGAATTCACGGTCCAGTGTGATGCCAGTGATCGAGGGTTAGGTGCCGTTCTCTGCCAGAGAGACGACGACGGTAATGAGCACCCCGTGCTCTACCTGAGCAGAAAACTGAGTTATAGAGAGAGGGCTTATTGCGCGTCAGAGAAAGAGTGCGCTTGCATTGTATGGGCCATTCAAAAATTGCAGTGCTATCTTGGAGGGGCCAAATTCACAGTAGAGACGGACCATTGTCCCCTGGCTTGGCTGCAAACTGCGACATCGAAGAACAGTCGCCTTCTTAGGTGGAGCTTGATTTTACAGCAGTACATTTTTGAAATAAGATACAAAAAGGGGAAGTTAAATGGGAATGCGGACGCGCTTAGCCGCTGTTTCTAAGCAGTCCGAGATGTTCCTCACCATGTATCCAAATTGATAATCAGGTTTTATTTTTTTTTTCTCGTGCGCTTGTATATGTGTGACTATGTAAAGCAGCACGTTTGGTTTTCTAGGAATACGTGGGTCCTGAACGTCTTGAGAGTGGGCTTTTCTCGAACAATGGCAGTTTTCTTTTAACCTGGTCTCTTCAGACGGGGGCCGAGTGCTTGTTTAGACATGTGGTTGAGTTTCAGAGACAGCTCAAGCAATTTGGCCTACAACAATCAAGACAACGCGACAAGCAACAGCGAGCTTCAAGCGTTCACGTGCAGGCCATTAAGTCGTCTCTTCATGCAGCAGCTGCGACTGCTGCCCTCCGAGACTCTTCTGGCGGGGGAGGAGGCTGTTACGACCGTGCATTATCCGCACTTGCGCGCTCTATTGTTCGCCTGTGGGCATGGATAAGTGTTGTGGATATGTGGGGATGGTCCAATGGCTCTAAGTGAGCCTGTTTCCAGGAATCCTGTTTTGTAAGCCTGTTTTGCTTTGTGGACACCCTGCAAATACCAAATTGACCCTGTCAAGAGAACGTCTGGAAAAACACAAAGAAACGTCCCCCTGCGGGAAATGCAGGAAGTGCTTTCTTTCTTTTGTTCACCCTTCCAGTCGAGAAGCCCTATCGTCCAGTGAGGAATGCCTCCTATCCAAAGGAGACGACAGAGTGACATGTCCGCTGACGTGCAGGACAAGAAAGGAGCATGACGCATACAGCCATTAAGTGATTTCCCAGGAATGCAGGGAAGATTTGCAATTGTCGAAAACGGACAATGCTGGGAGCGTATGCGGCTCCCACGTGCACTTGGGTTTCTGAGAAGTAAATCCACTTGCCGGAACCAGCTGCCTATCGATTCTTGGCTGAAGAATAGAAATGTACCTCCTCGCCGTTCCCAAGCTTTTCCCGCCAACAAGTGACCCGGCTCAACGAAACAATGCCGGGCCAGTCAGTGCTTCAGACCATCAGTGCAGTGATGTGTTCGATTGGATGCCGATATCTGAGGGGCGTGCCCTGGATTTGGTTGGTCAGCATCTTCAGAGAGGGGCTGGACATAGGGGGTTTTAAGGACGCTGCAGAGCACGAAATGTCGCTCTGAGCCCTGGGTAAACGGCTCATCCAGATGCTTCTCGCTATGAACTCTTAACGCTTGCCATTTTGCTGATGTACCCTTCTTTTTCGTGTAAATAATCTTGTAAATAAGTTTCTCAAAGTGCCATTAAACCTGCTTGTACATATTTCACCAACTTCGAAGATTCAATCCTACTTCAACCCCGAGCCTCTGCACGCTACCAAGTGAAGGCCGGGTCGACGTAGCCCCAGCGTCACGACAAGATCTGCAATTGGTTTTGATGGCAAACATTTTTTCCGGCCCCACAAAATTAATAATGAAGAGGCGGAGTTCCGCGCTTATCTTCTCTGCTCTTTTGGACAACTTTGGTTATGTATCACGCAAAATATGTTAAAGTAATTGAAAATTATCAGACTAAATATATGCATGTTTTTATTTGTATTCAGTCATTTTTCGCTTTTCAGGGTAGTGTTGATGTTTTTATAAAATTTCACAAAATCGGCTCAAGAAACAAAATTTTCCTATTTTGCAGACCTAATTATTTCAAAAAAGGTTTATGGCAGAGCAGCAATAACCTCACACTATGTTCTCAGCATAGTTATAAACAGCTAAAGCTTATACTTCGATCGCTCTAATTTAAAGAAAACAGCGAACATTGAAAATTTCTTAGGAAAGTAAAAAATAAAATTTTAGGAAAGTAAAAAAAAATAAAAATAATTTTGTTGCGCTAGTAATTACAGCCACTTCAATAAGGCCCTGGTGCAAGGCGTAGCGCACCACGCAGATCTCAAGATTCTACGGCATTTGTGAATCGCCCACGATTTTGAAATTGTGGCATATTATTGTAACAGGGAGAAATGTATTTACAAAAGAGGATTAAATATATATACAATGAGAGACAGCCAAGGAGCTAGGCAATGAGGGCACCCCGTTCGACGCACTTCTTTTTCTTAATCTTCCGCAAACGAGCGCGCCACTTCGTCCTCATCATCCTCCAGCCGTAACAATATTTCATCTAGTCATGTTTTGTCTCGACGTTGAAAACTAGCTGTGACAGACACTGCAATGAATGGTTCGGAGTCAGGGCAATGGCACAGTGCAGCACAACAGCAGCGGAACCAGCACGCGTGCGAGTCACGGCAGCAGCGTCGTCGTCGTTGTCGAAGCAATCGCGCTTCTTCTTCGGGCGCTACAATATGCACTTAATTGCTTTCAAGAAGATACACAACTTAGAAACACACGTAACGGAATCCATAAAAGTAATATGACAACCGTTCAAATCCCAAAACGCGAAAAGGAGGAAAAATACGAACTCGACCAATTAAGCGAATAAGCATCAGTATCTATAGGGAGCTTGCATGAAGCGATGCATGCTGGGTAATCCGCCATGATGTCGCTGGCAGCAGACGGCGGGCAACCCTTGTCGTTTACAACGATCCACCGAGCAAACAAGCGGCTGTTCGTGCGCTGCCATTATGTGCCTGCAATTGTCGGCAGATATCTGAGGAATGTACACGTCGACGCTCTGCCCGAAAAAAATGGGCCCGCATGAAGAAATGCAAAACAGTGCGACGCGGATCTGTTCAAGCTACGCGCAGACGATCAACGTTGCAGACGACTAACTGCACTTTGCGTCTGGTCCTGTGGCCATCCGTCGACATCGCCGACATTCATGATTTCTAGTTCGGACGAGTAGTTTGATACTTGCCCGAATTGACGTCGATCTCGCGTGTGTTGGCCCGTGCGAACCATTGGCGTCGGCGTCGCTAGATGAATGCTTTGCCTTGTCGCCCTCGTGCAGACACAAGTTTGTTTGTTTGTTTTTGGAATCGTGAAGAGCCAGCAGTCGGTCTGTCCGATCGCGCCAGCATCGTCTGCGCGCACTACACGGCCATGTAGACGAGGCATGGACGAGGCTGTGTGGCCGTGCCGGGCTGCGTCGTTGCTGCCAGCGACAACATCCTGGTGGATTACCCAGCATGCATCGCTTCATGCAAGCTCCCTATATATCACAGGCGGTAATAGGCCAGATTATATATCTAGACAAGAAAAAAAAAACGCACTCGGAGAGTCAACATAAAGGGACTACGGCGAAAGGTTCGGCGATTTTTGACATCGTGCGGGCTCGAAAGCGGCAGGCCCAGTACGATGAAACGCGCTCCTCGGCGCCTGTAATTTGGCCTCAACGCGCCCGCAGAGTAAACATCCACCCTCTTCCTCCGCCTGTTTCTCACCGACTGTGCTGGCGCTTTTTACATGCGCTGTTGGCTTGCGCACACTGCGCAGACGATCGGTGAACGGCAGGGAGGTGAGAGAGGATGATAGCGGCAAGAACCTCCTTCACTTTCACGTTCCAGCTTTAGTACGCAGCATTGAACCAACACGTACAGCTTCGAGCAAAAGTGGAGGGACCACACTAACCGCTACGATTGCTTTTTGTTCTATACAAAACGATGCGCCAGACAAAATCGTTTGGGCAAGACGGTAAGTACATTTAGGAGAGTACCTTAAGCAGAAATAACCGCTTCACCGTCAGAAAAAGCGGACGTGCAGATTTGTCAAAGCGCGTGGTCGCTCCACTTTTTCTCGCAGGTGTGCATGCTTCGCTAACACACGTCTCAAAAGGAAGGTCGTTGTCGTCGGCGTGTGACTAGAAAATCTCGTAAATTGCCTCTGCCCAACTTTTTTGTAATGCCTATGCTCAGGTGACTAGGGTCTAGGTCCGTCGCTTCCAGAGTGAGGCCTATTGAGCCAGTCCAGCATATGCATGCGCGCTATCGCTTTCGGGACCCATCATAAGTAGAAAATTCGCCCACAATCCACAAGGATTCCGCGACATGTCAACAAAATTGATATCCGAATATGAAGCCTAGAAGGCGAGATGGCTCAGTTGTTACGCTCGAGTTCTGAATACAATTACGAGGGTACTTACATGTATTCAGCCAAGGAGACAGCCAAGGAGCCAGACAATGAGTTCGATGCACTTCTATTTCTTAATCTTCCACAAACGAGCACGCCATTTCGTCCTCATCATCCTCCATCTTTTTTTGTCTCGATGTTGCAAACTAGCTGTGACAGACACAGCAATGAATGATTCGGAGTCAGTTTTGTATGCGTAGAGTTTCTGATGCGCTGTGGCATAGGGCAGCCCACAGACGTTTTTCGCAATCACCTTCACCATAACAATGAAAATTTGTGAGGAAAAAAAAAACACGTTTTTGATATCTTTTTAAACTTTGTCCACGTATTCTTCTCTACATCAACTTTCAATATCAAGAAAACATATTGCACAATATTCTTGTACTAGTAGTTACGACCAGTCCAATAAGACCCTTAAACAGGAATTTACAATAGCTGTATAGGTCTGACTTCTTGGCCACTAAGCAAAGAAAATGCAAGGAGGATTAGATTTCAGGTTCTAAAAATATGTCCAACAATAGGGAAAAGATGTCGACGGAAATGAGGACATTAATGTTGAGATGTTGAGATGACCGGAGCGGCCATGAGCGCAGGGGTATGCTCACCCCAGACGTTCGTTTTAAGAGTCGGAGCAGTGAGGGCTCGTTTTTGCGTCTTCAGACCGACAGATGTCGATACATATATTATGGTGAGGCTACCCAAAACTAATAGAAAATAATATGCCTCTGCCCGTGCCACTAGGTATGTGGTGCTGCAGTGGCAAAGAAAGGTATCGAATGCTAAAAAAAAAAGAAAAAAACAACTATTGGTAACCGGATGCTCGTGCCTCTATCAAATGATGGCATCCAGACGGCCTGAAGTGGGCATTTTGCCGGGCTTTCGATCTGCTGTTCACACTTCATGCAGGCACGCTAGTCGGGACTGCATGGAAGAAACTGTACAGGAATGAAAATAATGTGCGCTGTCGACTCATTAAAAAAAAAAAAACGAATGCAGCCCAGAAACACTGTGTTTTAATGAGGCAGTTTTCCATGCCCTTCACAATTTTTCCATTCTAGTAAAATTAGTTGGAATACGTTGCTTACTCATTGAACGTTATCGTCTTTTTGTGTAATCCGCGTTAGGGTGAAAGTGACTGCGAAAAACGTCTGTGTGTTGCCTGATGCCAGAGCGCATCAGGAACTCGACGCGTACAAAACTGATTCTGAATAATTCATTGCTGTGTCTGTTACCGTCAATTTGCAACGTCGAGACAAAAAATGACCGAAGAAATATTGTTACGGCTGGAGAATGATGAGGACGAAGTGGCGCGCTCGTTTATGGAAGATTAAGAAAAAGAAGTGCGTCGAACGGGGGGCCCTCATTGCCTGACTCCTTGGCTGTCTCTCAATATATACATCTTTAATCCAATCCTCTTTTGTAAATATATTTCTCCCTGTTACAATACCATGCCAAAATTGAAAAATCTTGAACGATTCACAAATTCCGTAGAATCTTCAGATCTGCGCGGTGCGCTATAATTGGACAAGGGCCTTATCGAAGTGGCCATAATTACTAGGGCGACAAAATTATGCAAGGTGTTTTTAATGATTTTGAAAGTTGAGGTAGTTTAGAATAGGTGGAAAAAGTTTAAACAATGTTAAAACTTTTTTTTTAATTTTCCTAAGAAATTTTCAATGTTCGCTGTTTTCTGAAATTAGCGCGATCGTATTTCTGTATTCAAATGTCATATAAATATAAGCCTTAGCTGTTTGAGGATAGCTATGCTGAGAACATAGTGTGGAATTATTGCTGCTCTACCATGAGCCTTTTGTGAAATAAAGGCCTGCAAATTAGGAAAATTTCGTTTCCTGGGCCGATGTTGTGAATTTTTATAAAAACATCTACACGTACCCGAAAAGCGAAAATTTACTGAATACATATAAAATCATCTATATATTTAGTCAGATAATTTTCAGCTAGCTAACTAGAACATACTTTGTGTAATCTATAACAAAAGTTGGCCAGAACAGCAGAGAAGCTCGGAACTCCGCCTCGTCGACATTATTAATCAGTCATCACGAAACAATATGTAATGTTTTGAAGTAAATATAAAAGGTCGAATGACCATCCTTTGTTCGATCATAGGTGGAAACGGGAGGGGAAAGATGACGCGCGCATTTGTCGCTGCACCAACTATGTAGAATTTACGCAAGGTTGTGGATGGTGGATGGGGAGGCTTCTGTTTTTTTAGAAAATGTTATGTCCGCGGTTGGCTTGAAGAAACAAGGCGTTTGTGAACACACACAAAAAAAAAACACCATTTATTAGAACTCGACTCGAGCGGTGCGCGCTGGCGGCTGCTCGTCGGCACGGTCCGAAGTCATCTCTCTCTAGACGCGGCTGACCGGTGCAGACAGGAGAGGACTGGGTTAAAGGGGGAATGGAACGTCGAGAGGGTCGTTGGTCCTTCGTTCACACGCTCAGCCCTTGCGAGCACAACACCGCGGCGGGAATCGTGCACTGGTTGAGCGGTTCATCGTTCCCCCTCGTCTACGCGTCTACACGCAAGACATAACAGAAAGCATCCCCAGCCGCGCGGCTGTGCGGCCTTCTCCCGAAGCGTTCATTTCAGAGCTTGTTGAAGACGCTACAAGACTTGTGACAGCTTCTTATGCCTTTCTTTAATTTCTTCTCTCATTAATTTTCTTTTTCATTGTGCTGTGCATAATTTTCTCTTGCGCCTATATTTGTCACATGTGCTCCGGTTTGTGCTTGCTACATATCTGTGAATAGCAGAACTGTGGAATGTCGCCGGAGTACGGATTACAGCAACGGCGGGAAACCATCGTCATTGTCGGACTCAGTGAACGCCGTCATCTTAGACCGTGAGTATATATCTTTGCAGCATGTCATTGCTTCATAATTGGTTCTATATAATGTCCTACCGGTCCCAAATGTCCTCTTTCCGTATTCTCCTCGAAACAACTGCGCGAAGCATGACTTTTTATCTAGTAATACTGCGGATTCGTTTGACTGCAAGCAGGGGTGAGCAAAGATACAATTAAAAAGGTACAACAAAGTTACACGAGCTTCATGGAAGGGAAAACAGATGATGCAAAAAATAAACAGGGTTTCACATGCGAGAGGCTCTCACGTTATCAATAAACATTTCTACATTCGGACTGTTCACTAGACACATCTTCAGATCATTTCACTCTGCAACTGTTTTGACAAAAAAAAAAAAAAAAGAATGCTTAACTGTATTAGAGTATGCTCGAAATTCTTCTAGCATTTATCCATGATTAAAACGCGTACTTGCGCGCGAAACAGGAGTAATAAAGAACTAAGCGAATTTTCGCCCGGGTTACATGCACGCAAGTGCGCGGACTTATTTGCTGGCTGCGATACGAACAGCATTTGCGTCAAAAATAGAGAAGCATTGCATAGCAGGTGTGTGTGTGTGCCACCAACGCGCGACAGAACACTGTAGGCAGCCATTTGCGCAAAGTTATTTGACTGCGCAGCGGGCGCAATCAATTAGTAACCAGATACTACGCGCCCGGCTTTGTACATACATTTTGGACAGCATCTCTTCTGCGCTCAGGAAGCCATGTTCGCTCAGTTTTTGGATTTTATTAAGAGTTAAGGGCAGTGTTTTGTTTTCAGATGTACAGACGATGTTTTGAAAACTGTCCGTGCGGTCTGTGCAAGCGAATTTTACAGTGGGGCGGACATTATGTGCGTGATGCCGCTTGATGATTAGGCTATAATTTAGTCATAGTGAACCTCCACTTTATTAATGGTCAATATCATATTGAGGAATTGAAAGCCGTGAACAGCGCAAGTGAGCCCTTTTTAAAGTTTTCTTAATCGACGTCCCCCTTCTGAGCACGCGCCTTCTGGTGAGGGCGTTGTCAGGAAGCGGCGACAAAGGAGAGCGGTTTCGCAGCCGCGCTTCCACGTATTCTAATTCTATAGGAAATCATTTGGCAGTAGGATAGAGCAACTTAATAAGATGTGCCCGGTTCTTTAATAAACAATATGTATAAATGGACGGTTGAATAGTTGCAGTAATGGAGTGTTGCGCTAAAATCCTTTACGACCGTGACCGCAATAAATATTACTCATACTGCTCCTAGCTTTAAGCTCTGGCATTAACAACACCATCCAAAGAACCGACTCGCAGTGACGGGTTGTTTACAGCTGTTGATGAAAAGGTAGACCATCATGCTATTATTGCAGGCATATTTGGTCCTTTTTGTACCTCAGTTTATTCCAAGCAAAACTTAATCTTGTTCCTTATTCCTAGGGAAGCTGCACCTCTTACAACACCCACTGTTCAGTCGCTTTCAGTCAAGGTACAAAAAGGAGGAAATGCGCATGCACTCATATATGATAGCCTGTTTTTCCATTAACAGCTGCAAATAACACGCCACTTCTGCTCGGTACCGTGGATGGGGTTTTCAATGGGGGTACATGAGATGCCTAGCAATTGCTGTAATAGTTATACTAACCACTGCAGTGAAATAAATAAATTAACACTGCATCACTGTAACTGCTGCATGCACCTTTAAACGCGCCTTAATTTTATTGCTTATTCTTATAGACGGTGGACCTCTTGCTATCGGCTTTTTGCAGTAAGCAACCGCCATTCATTGCTTCAATTCCTATATCTCCACCACTTTTTTGTTACTTCGAGTGTGATCATTTGATTTTATTGTTAAAATCATAATATTTTATCACGGGTGAATGATTTCGCCTACACATACATACTTTCATTTTTTTTTAGGTGCGCATCGAGAGTGTTTTCTACGTAGAAATGGATCGATTGAGTTGTATCACTGGTGCGAAAACCAACAGTTCGGTACCCCCAGAAGATTTGTGTCCTGTGGTTGGAAGGGGAATAAAGAAGTGAATAATTAGTGGAAAAGCCTGCCTAAAAACTTACAAAGATGGCGCAAAAGCGAAATGCTGATCAGGGTGAGTGTCTGATTACTTCTGTTATCCCACGTCACTTGCTAGGTGATGTGACTATATATGAAGCACCTTAGTATATTTTGTGGTATACTCGCTGAAAATTGTGTAGACACTAAATTTTTCCTCGTTCAATTATTTTGAGTGACGCACGAATTGGAATAAAACGAAGTCATCCACACACCTAATGCCCATAGACATTAGATGCGTGGATGAGCTCATTAATTAGTTGTGTTCCTATGTGAACATGCAATAGTTTGTCGAATATAATAATATGTTAAAAATCGACTTTTTTAGTGTTAACCAAAGTAATACATATACTCCATATTATAGCATTATTTGCCTATAGTTTGTAACTACTCGTTTTTAAATTGTATTCTACTATAGTAGACTTGTGTCTTCTCGTACGTCTATTTAACTCGCGAACAATTTGCAATCGAATTCCTTTTGTGATGTTGTTTCAGCTACAAATAACGGATGACAGTTGTGACAATATAGGTGGCTTTAGGTATAACATATAGCGCGAAAATCTTTAATATAGGTATAACGTATAGCGCGAAAACACAGAAGGTAAAAATTGGATAAATTCGATGGAAAAGAAACAGAGTGTGGAATTATACCGAAAGTGGAAAATGCAGATCAGGAAGGAAGATTTCTTTGATAACTCAAGAGGCAGTGCCCTACTTTTTGAAGCTAGATCAGGGTGCCTTAGAACACGCTGCTACAAAAATAAATTTAACAACGGAGATGACGCATGCGCTATATGTGGAAACTCCAGTGAAACAATTGACCATATTATACTAGAATGTAATGGTATCCATCCGGAAGTTGATGCAGGCGCAATCACTGTTCCTGAAGCTCTGGGGTTTAGAGATAACAGTGGCCGGATGAATAAACCGGCGGTGGAAACTAGCAAAAAACGACTGGAAGATTGGTGGCTTAAAAGCAGAGAAGTGACATAATGTTAGTATTGTAGGAACAAAAATTTAATAAATAGAATGATAGTTTAGTTAACCATTCTAAATCAATAATTAAGATATAGGGAGAAAAATGAGCATGATAGCTACTGCTATCACCCCGTTTCAAAGGGGACGCTCCTATATTCCATCCATCCATCCATCCATCCATCCATCCATCCATCCATCCATCCATCCATCCATCCATCCATCCATCCATCCATCCATCCGTCCGTCCGTCCGTCCGTCCGTCCGTCCGTCCGTCCGTCCGTCCGTCCGTCCGTCCGTCCGTCCGTCCGTCCGTCCGTCCGTCCGTCCGTCCGTCCGTCCGTCCGTCCGTCCGTCCGTCCGTCCGTCCATTCGTTCGTCCGTTCGTTCGTTCGTTCGTTCGTTCGTTCGTTCGTTCGTTCGTTCGTTCGTTCGTTCGTTCGTTCGTTCGTTCGTTCCTTCCTTCCTTCCTTCCTTCATTCATTCATTCATTCATTCATTCATTCATTCATTCATTCATGCATTCATTCATTCATTCATTCATTCATTCATTCATTCATTCATTCATTCATGCATTCATTCATTCATTCATGCATTCATTCATTCATGCATTCATTCATTCATCGTCACCTGGCGACGGATAGCGGAAATATTCTGAAAATTACTAAGAGCGCGTTTAAAGCCTGCCACACTCGCTGCTTCAGTATCGCGTGATTTTAACCCATGTTGTGTATTTGTCGCGTAATATTATCTCTCTGTGTGTGTGTGTGTGTGTGGAGTAATGTTCTTTATGTGTAAAATCTGATAACTAATTAGGCAATAAAGAAAAAGATTTCACTAGCGCAATGTATTGGTACTACTTACCTGACTGCTGAGCGAATAAAACATCTGTTCGAATCCTGCATGTGCATCTTTTTTCTGTATTTTTTAAAAATCGCAGCGTTAAATTGAGCTGCTAAGATCTCGCCTGGGGTGTGTTCCCCTTTAGGTTGCATTATGTGCTGTTTTTAATTCTTAATAGCCGCAAAATCACCTGTGAACAGAGCCAAGAAGTGACGGCATGACGCCAGTAACACTCACTTACCTTCACCGTAATCATTTCCTGCCTTCAGTGAGTGTGTGTTACCTTTATGTTGCGTTCAGAGACTCCTCTCGGTAACAATCGCCATTTAACACCGCTTAGAGGCAATCAGTGAGGAGAAAGAAGTTGCGGGACTTTTCCGTTGAGAAGACGGAATTGCGGCACCTTGAGTTCGCGTTGGCCGAAGCTACACTTCTTCAAGTTCAGCTGAAAGCCAGCTCTTCGGAGGACTGCAAAAATGGCATCAAGGCGATGGAGATGGCTCTCGAATGTAGAAGAAAAAAGAATGACGTCATCGAGATAGCGTAAGCACGTCGTCCATTCAAGCCGCGCAGGAGAGAGTCCATCATGCGCTCGAATGCTGCGGGTGCATTACACTGGCCATAAGGCATCACCTTGAACTGGTACAGGCCATCGGGAGTGACGAAGGCGGTCTTCTCTCGGTCCCGTTCATCGACTGCGATCTGCCAATAACGGGAACGAAGATCAATCGAAGAGAAATAGCTGGTACCGTGCAAGCGGTCGAGGGCATCATCTATCCTGGGGAGTGGATTAACGTCCTTTGTAATTTTGTTGTTGTCGGTAATCAATGCAGAACCTCTAAGTATTGTTCTTTTTAACAAGCACGACAGGCGACTGCCAGGGGCTGCTCTAAGGCTCTATAATGTTTCTTGCTAACATCTTGTCTACTTCATCTTGTATGACGCGACGTTCAGAAATGGTGACTCGGTAGGGTCGTCTGTGAATTGGGCTGGCGTCTCCGGTATCGATGAGATGAGTAACGAAGGACATTTGGCCCAAGAGTCGGTCAACAAAATAAAAAAATTTCGCAGTATGAAGTCAGAAGGCTCGTAAGTGCTTTAGCACGATCAGGGCGCAAGTTAGGAGCAACCATTCCTGATATGCGGACCTCCGGAGGTGGGGACAGTGCAGGTCGTGTCGACACTCCAGCAGTAGGGTCAGGTAAAAGAGCAGCCACTATAACGTCAGAAAGTGGGGTCAGTTCGGCGAGAGAAATGCCCTCAGTAAGGACTTGCACAAAACGGCTGATGGTCAAGACTGGAATATAAGCGTTGTTATTCTCTACGTGCACGATATTATAAGGGAGAGCGATTCTACGCTACAGAGTCACGTCGGTTATGAGGCAAGTAACGTCGTCGCCACCAGGAACGGAAAGGAAAGGCGGCATGAGCACTGCAGCTTCTGGTGGTAGGCGAGTAAATGTAGCAGAGCGGAGACGGAGCGTTGAGGTTTCAGAAGCTTGTTTGTGAGGACAGAGCGGCAGGTCTAGATGAAGCCATCCTGAATAACATTCAATGAGAGCAGAATGTGCTGTTAAAAAGTCGAGTCCTAATATAACTTGAGGGTAACTGGTGAGGACTGTAAATAGCACAGGGATGTGGCGGTTGGCAGTGGCAATTCTCGCAGTACACATACCAATCACAGTAGCTGTGTTGCCATCAGCAACACGAACGGTAGATGAGGAAGCGAGTGTAAGTACTTTCTTGAGGCGTCGACAGAGCGAGAAACTGAGGACATAAATGTGGGCGCCAGTGTCAATAAGGGCAGAAACTGGGACTCCGTCCACAAGAATATAAATGAGGTTACGTCTGGATGCGGGGGTCAGTTCCGAGTTGGCAGTCCGAGTCGGTAATGCAGCGTCACTCCCGGGCGCTGCACTCGCTAGTTTCCCGAGTAAGTGCCGGCGTATGATGAGGAGGAGCTGCGACGAGGTAACGGCGAACGGGATCGACGAGCCAGTGGGGATGGAGATCGGCTAGAGCGACGAGCAGTGGGGACGGTTTCGTTGCGAGGCTCATCTGGTTGAGGAAGAAAGTGTCCAGGACCATCATAGGCGAGGCAGGGCTCCTCTGGTTGGGCAGGGAAGCGTCGAGGTCCATGTAGTATCGATGGTCGGCGTTGCAATAGGAGCGAGGGGTGAAGAAGGTACGGTTACGGCAATAACGCGATGTGTGGCCGGCGCGACAGCAAATGAGGCAAATTGTCCTGTCTTCTGAGGTGCGCCACTCTGCAGGATTGCGACTAAAGTAGTGACGTGGGGAAGCCTATACAGCGGTAGCAGCAGCCACTAGAAGAACGATGTGCGATGGTGACGGTGGTGACGGTGGCGGCACGGGGCTGGAGGAGAGGCCGACGTTGGCAAGTTCCTGGCGAACAACGGCCTGTATAATGGCCACGGTGTCGGGCAGCGGAGACGTGAGTGGTGCAGGAGCCAAGGCCTCGAGTTCTGTCCGGACTATCCGACTATCCGGGCTATCCGAGTCATGTGCGCTGGATGAGAAGGCTGTTGCAAAGGCGCCAGGTCATCGCAGGATGATGTAGCCGCCGTGTTCGGACGGCGCTCAAAGCGATGCACGAGACGTCGTTGTTTAACCTGCTCGAAGTTTCGACAGACTTGAAGTACCGAGTCGATGGTAGAGCAATCCGCGCAGATGTTGACATATCCGCAATATCCTTGAGGATATACCCTACCTCGTCACTTTCCGGCATTGAGCTGTTAACCTTGCGGCACAACGAAAACACGTCTTGAATATAGGCAAGGTAGGACTCCGTGGGGGATTGGGTGCGAGTAGAAAATTCTGTTTTTGCTGCTAGAGCCCGCGCAATCGGCTTCCCGAACAAGTCTTGAAGATTTTGTTTACAGATTTCCCAGGTCACTAGCTCTTGTTCGTGAATATGGAACCACGTGCGGGCTGTTCCCGCCAAATAGAAAATTATGTTCGCCAGCATGATGATCGCGTCCCAGTGGTTGTTCCTACTGCAGCGCTCGTACTCGCGCAGCCAATCGTCAACGTCTGGCTTGTTTTCCCCATTAAAGACGAGCCGGAGCGTGGCGGACCTACGTGAGGACGACTGGCTGAGCCGATGTTGCTGCGATGGTAGGGGCTGCCTCGGAGGTCACAGTTGTTGTTTTTGACGTCGTTGTGAGCCCAGGTAGGTGGCGGCCACTGCGCAAATCCAACTTTTCGCAGCGTAAATGGGCTGTTCTCTGTACACGGGGATCTTTAGTCACCTCCACCAAGGTCATACGTGGCAAGAAATACAACAGCTGATGACACGTGAATGTTCCGTCGAGCACCAACCTCCTTCTTCTCCTTAGACGCATATGGCACATATGCACCTAAGAAGCACCAACTTTCTCTTATCACCAACGACCGTTGCTACAGCTTCGTCTTCCTTCTGTTTCTTCGTTGTTCATCATCGTCTTCTTCAATGTTCAGGACATATGTAACAATATTTTGGCATATATGTAATACTAGAAATAGGCAACAGAGCCGCAAATAAATCGGTGCTTTTCGCGAACAGAGCGTGACATGCATGAATGTGAAGCGAAGCGTTTTATGAACTAATTTTGGCAGGGTGTGCTTGCCATTGCTTTTCGCAAAGTTCTTCCCGGTGCCCAGCTCACTGCGCTCGAAAGCAGACGAAAGCGTTTGCATAAGCATTCACAACAAGCGTTAGCTGCTACAGCACACGGCGGTTCGCTTGCTACGCTTTCAGACCTGCGCGCTGGAAAGGTCGCGAAACTGGTGAACTTCTGGATGGCACGAACAAACCTTCCGTGTTGGGTTCTCTGGACGCTTCCGTGTGCAGTGAAATTCAAGACAAGAAAGCGAAGATGCAAATCTGGAGCTTGTGCCATTGTTTAGCTCACGATATTTGTACAGAAACACAAAAAGTACTCAGAATGCGCTCGGAGTTTAATTCAATATGGCCGCCGTCCCGGGGACTGTACTGGTGGGCGGAGCTTTTGGGATGCCCGAGGACAATTGAACGCCGGTCACCTGTCAGCAAGTAGTCCGGGACTGCCCGGGACTGAAAATCGAACGTACCCACTATGTGCTATCGCTGCGCAGCACCTTGGCTAGTTGCCAAGAGATGCACTGTGAATTGCGACGACGACGAAGTGAGTTGGAGGTACGCGCTGACGACTTTACGCTTTTTTATTTCCAAATTCTCAGCGTAAAAAGTGGGCGGTGGGTACATTATGCGAGTGGGTTCATTTCAGGAGTAAATACGTATTTAGCCGCGTGGCCACACGGCCGCACCACATATCTCCACTCGTGGCGTGTACAGCGCAAGAGACGATTGCGACGTCGGCGATGTGTGGGGCCGCACGTTTGCGCGCACTTATCGCGACGCGTAACGTATGACAGGAGATCGGCGATTTGCTCGCGTCGTGCGCGCCCGCCACATGCGCCGCTGCCAACTGTTCGCGGAGCATAGCGCGGTCACGATGTCGTCGATAGTCCGGTCGCCTCTTCTTGGACCGGCTGCACATCAAACACGAATACTACAATGAGGAAAGGGTATAAAGAGTGCCAGAGTCATGCAGACGCGCTGTCCGGGTCCCGTCCCTGCAACACGTCCAAAGCAGACAATAACGGTCGTCACCAGGCGCACGCGGGAACGTTGGAGTGATAATTTTGCTTACAGATATCCCAAGACTCTCAAAAGTTTCGGTACGACAGTCGCCACCGTGATGCCCACTACACTCCTGGGTCACTCGTCTTGCTGTGGCTCCCGTGCCGTCGCGTGGGCTTGTGTGAAAAACTTTTTCCCCGCTACACAGGCCCTTCCGAGTTTTGCGCCCCGTGACAGACGTCACATACGAAGTTGAATCTGTGCCTCCGAAATCCTCGTCCAGAGCGCCATTATCTGAAATAGTGCATGTGTCCCGCATGAAGCCCTATTATGCACGTTCTGTTTCACAAACGTAGAACGCACCGGGACTGTGCTTTTCCCGAAGGGGGGGGGGTAGTGTTACTGAGCGGTATTCGCTGGCCGTGGAAGAAGTGCGACAGACTTCCAGAAGAAGAAGACGCAGACGAGTGCTTTGCTGTGCGAGTGCTGTGCTGTGATCATCCTCAGTGGTGTGGACAACTGCCGTACTGTGAATATTTCCCGTAACAATATGGTCACCAACAACACATGTATTATGTGGTCGTTGCCGGCCCATACTAAAAGGGTTGTGTACGGCTGCGGTCGTACACAACACAAATGCAGTTAACAGGCTCACTTTCAAAGCACAGCTCAGCACACGCGGGTGAGATTGCAATCACTCTGGCTCTCTCAATTTTCCCTAGTCGAAACACATCCTCACCGACTCGCGAGAGGCCTGTAGAAACAATAGACTGGGATGGGCTCCCCCGCTTGCCCGGCGCACACTGAAATCTAGCTGCCGCTACGTATGCCCAACTCCGCATAACCTGATTTGGGCCGATCAGGCCGCCCGCGCACTCTCTCCCCGGCATATATCTCCCTGTCCTTGGAAGCCTACTCCCAATCAGACAACCTGGCCCTTACATTCGGACATCACCGATTATTACAAGCAGGAGCACAGCTAGGCGCTATTCGGCCCCTTGTAAGCGACTAGATCGCGCTGACGAGCGCATACTCATCAAAATTCTCACCAACACTGTACTGTGCCCGGCAGTGCTTGAACATTTCAGCACATCCTCTGATGACACGTGCCAGTACTGTGAGGAGATGGCTGACACCTTCCACATGGTCTGGGCGTGCCAATCAAACCCACATATTCTCTTCAACCCGAACCCAACTAGAAAGGACTAGGAGGTGGCCCTGCTCGGCTGTCAAGACCTCAAGACTCAAATGCCTTTATACAACGGACGCAGGCAGCTTTGCTAGCCAATGGGGCCTCTGCATAGGGGTTTCCCTAGTATTGTGAAAGGGGGGCTAAAGAGGCCCTAACTTTATCACCTCTCTGTAACCATTTCATGGTTATTAGGTTTTAGCCACCACCAACACCAACTGCCGCTAACTTCAGGCAGCGCGTAAAGTGCGACAGGTGGCTCAGAGTAGGGCGAAGGCGTTACAGGCCACGCGCCGCCGCGAACTCCTCGCAGAGCATACAGCGCAGCTGCCAATGACGGAGATGACGACGTGCGGGCAGTGCGTAGTGATTTTATTCAATTCCCAGGGTGCGAATGGACGAAAGACGCCGAAGGGGGTCGTCTCCAAGCTCGCGGGACGTGCTGTCAATATGAGCGCGGAGTTGACCACTTCAACTTCTTCTAGTCACCTACACTGGGAAAATATCTTGATACTTAGGACTTCACTAAACTATTGAAACTTCAGAGATGAGAACGATGTTTTTGCTTCCTTCTACAGAAATCTTCCGCTTCAAAGATGTCTTAATTGCCCACTTATGCGATCGGGTATCGGGGGCCAAGACATCGCGGAAGCGTGATCAAGCGGACAAGACATCGACGGGGAGCAGCAGGGAAAGTTGGTAAAGAAGTCTATATACACTTTTTACATGACAAGCTAGGAAGACGAACTCAGACGAAAAGAGGGCTGTTCGTGGATACAGTTCCACGCATTAATATAACGTCCGCAATCCCCAGTTCACTAGGGAAATGTAGCTAAATTGGCCCAGTCCAGCGGGGCATGCGCGGTCAATAGAGGCCCGGCCCACTCCCAGAGGCGTCACCTGAAACTCTTCGCAGCTGTTCCGATGTGGCGAGGGTCAGCTCTGCTGGTGACGATGTCGATGTTGTGCCTGGCTAACGACAGAATTTCGGTACCCGTAGGTCATCGGCTGAGGTCAAAACTCTTGACTGGGCATCCCGTGGCTGGGGGGGGGGGGATAAGCAGCGTACATCTCCCCGTTTGGGGAATAGGCTTGGTTCCGCTCTCGGCTCACTCACAGGAGGCTGGTTGACGCTCTTTGTCAAGAAGGGGCTCTCGGCTGGCGTCGTTGAGGTCGGTTCCCCTTTTCCGACCCGGAGGTGTAACGGACCTTCCACCTAACTGCAGCGTGAATAAAGACGACCACCAAGGAAAGGAAACACACACGAAATGGACCGCCGCAGAGTGTGACTACTTGGGGATGGAACGCGTAAAAACGCCGTCCTCGATGGCTTCCGCTCGCATGCACCCGCTTCGCTCCCGCCGTCATCTGCTGGAGCCGCGTGAACCTTGGCCGAGACTTCAATCATAACCAGTGCTTAAAGTCTGGTTCCTATGGAGGGGGGTCTCTAGTGGTTCGCTGGTGGCCTGCCTTCTCTCTGTGGTGACGGCTCTCTGTGGCTTGAGTCGTGACACTGGTGGAGGTGCCATCGATGATCCCTTGTCCCGTGGACGACCCGACGTGGCCGCCTCTCGTGACCACTCCAGTTCATCGTGCAAGCCGGCGGCTCCGAGGCTTGCCCCCCGAGACCTTCCCTCTTGACGAAGAGCCCCTAGCTTCCACCCTAGCTATGGCAACGACACCGGCCGCCCATACCTCGACTGTCCCTTCCACCCCTTCGTCCTGTCTCATCCTTCAGACTCCATGTACCCCTAAGCCATTTCACAGTGAGCAGTTTGAAGACGCCGAGGACTGGCTACCTCACTACGAAAGGGTCGCGACATTTAACGGCTTGAACGACGCTGCAAAAATGCGAAACGTCTAATTCAGCCTTGAAGATACTGCTCGTGGTTCGAGAACCGCGAGGCCACATTCTCTACGTGGCCGGCCTTCCTAAGCCAGCTCCTCGGTACGTACGCCAACAGTGACCGCCGGGAGAACGCGGAGCATGCCCTGAGCTCTCGAGTTCAGCGTCCGAACGAAGGGGTCGCAATGTACGTTGATGACGTCATGCGCCTTTGCCATCGCGCCGACCCGTCCATGAGTGAAGAAGGTGCGGCACCTGATGCATGGCGTCAAAGATCAGCTTTTTTCCGGCCTCGTGCGGAACCCGCCCACCACCGTCGCGACGTTTCTGGCTGAAGCCGTGATAATGGAGAAGCTGCTACAGCAGTGATGCACTCAGTATGCTCGGCCACTGAATGCCCTCTCCGCACCACTGCCGACTAATCACACCGACTACAATCCCGGGGCAGACCTGAGCTCCCTTCGCGATCTCATTCGCACCGTAGTTCGCGTGGAGCCGCAGCAACTTCACGGAACATTTGCCCGAGGTCCGGCTTGTCTGGCCAGCGCCATCCGTGAGGAGGTCCAGAACGCACTTACGCCACCGATAAGTGCAGTCGTGCAACCGCCGCACCCGTGCCTGGCCCAGCCGATGACGTATGCTGATGTCACACGCCTGCTTCCTACTCCTTCGCCTTACAATCCACCCGAGGTCGCTATACACGCTGCGGAACCGCTGCCCCTCTGGGCAGATCGGCGCCAGGCGCCCCGAAAGACAGATATCTGGCGCGCTCCAGATAACTGCCCGCTATGCTACCTTGTGGTGAGGCTGGTCACCTCTACCGGCAGTGCCCTTATCGCCAGATGGGCCTGAGAGGATTTGCTCCCGACAGCCCTCGTCCACGACCTGGTCAGCGGCCTCAGGACATCGCCGAGTACGTCACCCGCCAGCGTAGTCCGCCGCATTCTCCTCGTCGTGAGTCGCGATCGCCTTCGCCACGCCGCTCTTCGCCCTCTGGGACACGGTATACCGCTGCACACCGTGGTTCCTCGATCCCTCGTCGGGAAAGCTAGCTCCGGCGACCTTTGGGGGCGAGGCCGCCGCACACCGATTCGCCGCAAAGCTTCCACCGCCGCACCGCTCGATTCGCCCGCAGAATTCCCGTCCAGTTTTCGCTGCACAGGCCCAGATGTCGTCCGCATCGCCGACCAGTTATCACCGCCATATCGACTGAATCGCCTCGACGCAGACTACACAACTGCCGCCCAGCTTCCGCCGCCGCACCGCTCGCTTCACTCCGAACCGACGTCGACAGGCCCAGTTCGGGGCCGGGTCTCCCTGGACATCCCTGTTATCGTCGACACGAAGGAGGTCAGTGCTTTAGTCGACACGGGAGCCGATTATTCTATCCTTAGCGGGCGGCTTACAAGGACGCTGAGAAAAGTGATGATGCCATGGAACGGACATGTGGTTGCACCACTGGGTATGTGTACGGCTCGGGTTAAGGTGCGAGGCTGCACATTTGTCGCAACGTTTCGTGTTCTACGCGAATGCTCTCGCGATGTTATTCTTGGCATCGACTTCCTTCGTGAGCACAGTGCCACTGTAGATCTCCCGAATCGCTTAGTGACGTTTTCCTCTAAACTAGCCACCGAAAAGCATGAGTACCGTGGGTCCCACTCCACGCTGCGAGTCGCCGATGACAGCCTCACAGTGCCACCACGCGCCAGCATCCACGCCAGAGGTACCTACGACGAGCCTCATCATGGCCTCCGGGTTGTTGAGCCTAATATGTTTTTCTCACTCGCCGTGGGAGTTTCTGTGGGAAGAGGTCTTTGTTTCTTTCGTGGCAGAGAGATGGAGGTGCTCGTCACTAATTTCTCCAATGAACATCGACATCTGTTTCGTGGCGCTGCGATCGCTTACGTTGACCATCTGCAAGAAGTCGCCGAATGTTTTGCTTCCGAGGAAGCAACGCCTAGCACCGAACCGGATGATGCCGTACACGCCGTCGACATCAGTTCTAGCCTTTCCTCCGCTGAAAAGAGGCAACTCCAGGATATATTGCTAGAGTTTCGTGTGTGCTTCACGTCTTCGTCTAAAGTCCAGCAAACGTCGGTCATTAAACACCGGATTATCACGCATGAAGACACTCGACCTATCCATCAACAGCCCTATCGTGTGTCTCATCGGGAAAAAGAAGCTATCCAACAGCAAGTCAAAGAGATGCTTGCCGATGACGTCATTCAACCGTCAAGCAGTCCATGGTCGTCCCCGGCCGTCCTCGTCAAAAAAGAGACGGAACACTGCGTTTCTGCGTTGACTACCGGAAGCCTAACAGTATGACAAAGAAGGATGTCTATCCGCTGCCACGGATCGACGACTCTCTCGACCGACTTCGCCGTGCCAAGTACTTCTCCTCGATTGACCTCAGGAGTGGTTATTGGCAAATCGAAGTTGATGAGAGGGACCGTGAAAAACCTGCCTTCGTGACACCAGATGGGCTGTATGAATTCCGCGTCCTCCCATTCGGGCTCTGCTGCGCTCCTGCCACATTCCAGCGGATGATGAACACTGTGCTCACAGGTCTGAAGTGGCAGACATGCCTTGTTTATCTCGACGACGATAATCTTCGCCGTCGTTCACGGAACAGCTACGCCGCCTGAGAACTGTTCTCGAAGCTGTTCGGTCTGCCAACCTTTCTCTCAAGCCTCAAAAGTGTCACTTCGGGTTCACCGAATTGAAGTTCCTTGGGCACATCGTCAGTGCTGACGGCATCCGAGCTGACCCTGAGAAACTTGCTGCAGTTGCTGCCTTGCCCATCCCCACCCACAAAAAAGCAGTCCGACGGTTTTTAGCGCTGTGCTCCTATTATCGCCGTTTCATTAAAAACTTTGCACAGATGGCCAGTCCTCTGACATTACTGACTCGAGATGACGCATCGTTTTGCTGGGGCGCCGAGCAGCAGATGGCTTTCGACGAGTTACGACGCCGGCTCCAGTCACCCCCGATCCTGGCACATTTCGACGACGACGACGACAGGGAGCTACACACGGATGCGAGCAACGCCGGCCTTGGTGCCGTTCTAGTGCAGCACCAAGACGGGGTCGATGAAGTAATTGCCTACGCCAGCCGAGCACTTTCACGTGCCGAGTCCAACTAGTATGGGCCGCTGCCAAATTCCGCCCGTACCTTTATGGCCGACCGTTTCGAGTGATCACTGACCATCACTCGTTGGGCATTGCGCTTGCAGGAGTGGATTTCGACGTTATTTATAAGTCCGGCCGAAAGCACACCGATGCTGATAGCCTGTCCCGCGCTCCCGTCGACCCTCAACAACGAATTTATAACATATAAACTCAGCCTCTAAACATGTTCGTTTTATATACTGGATATATATTCTATAGTTTAAAATAGCAGTTTAGCGTATGGTATAGCCCATCTCCCAGCACTCCTTTACTTTAGCACCTCCTTCTCAGTATGCTCTTTCTTGACATCGCCCATTCGTGTGTGAATGAGATAAACTGGGCATTAAACTTTGCTTTTCCAGAAAACTGGACACCTCACCTTGACGACCACCGAGAAACGTCTTGTCGCAAAAGCACGGCAACGAGAGTGAGATAAGTCGCGGACTACGTTGTGCGCGAATCACGTCTTTAGTCGATTAAGTATGATTGCGGGTGAATTGCGCGTAGCAGTATAGCCTTAGTAGAGAAACAGCATTTGCTTGGGTAATTAGGCCGCGGTGCCTGTTTGGTGAAAGGACTGGTAATTACGAACGAAACGAATGAATTTTACAGCTTGCAGCTAATGCATAAGGATGTTACGTATGTTCTAAATAGCGGTCAAGTGTCCGCCTGGCGAGCGAGGTCGATTGCGGCGCTCACAGTTGCTTGAGTGAGAAGAGGGAGCTGCGCCGGGTACACAGTACAACACGCAATAAAGCTGAACAGTGAGGGCGACGCGGCCGGCACAGGGCGTAGTGTTTCCACTTAGATATGGGTTGATGGCTGTGAGCATTTGCGGACACCGCGCTGATCTTTGATTAAAGAGCCACTCATTTCCGGCCGTTGCGAATCCCCAGCCTCTATTGGACCTGCAGCAGTACGTGCTGAATTACACGCACGGAAACCCTCCAGCAGGTGCGCCATGTCGTTTTTTTTTTAATCTTTTAGTTTATTGCTTCATTAGGTAAGTGTCGAGTTGATGGTTTTGCTGCACCTAAATGTGACTCCTTTACAAAAATGCAAATAACATTTTTAACGCAAAGAGCTGTTGTTTCAGATCAGGTACAGCCGTAGACGGCATTACACTGCTGTTAGCAGCTTTCTTTTGCCGATGACTACTTGTATTTCTAGAAAAAAAGCAAGACTAATTAAATAAGAAGCCCAAGCGCATATATGTCCACTGCCGTGATCCGCAGATGCTTGAAGTCAGTCTGCCCCATCTGTGTCCGCCGAAGATTTAATTCTAATATTGGGCTGAGATAAAAAAAAATGGATGAACATTTGAGTTCCGCCTTTAAGGAGATGTCGAGACAGAATTAGTAGCTTTCGATTACTGGCTTTTCTCGCCGATTCTCGTTCGCGTACGTATGTACAGGACATGCACTTTTAAAGCCCCGCTTCAACCAAGCCTTACTAAAGTGCCTGCGTGCCCTAGAGTCAGCGTGTCTAACTAGGGATACAAGGGTACTTGAAAGTCCCTTGTATACTTCTGGCCTGGCTGCCCAAACCCTATCTAACACATCAGAAGGTCCTGACAAAAGGCAAAGGCTTCGTCTAACAAGAACGTTTTATTCTAGCATAGTTTGAAAGCGACCAGACAAGCAAGCCCAAGAGAAAAATGAAACGTTAGCACAGCAGGTCTCTTGACGCCCAATTTCGCCAGGGAGCGGGCAGCCACTCATGTCCTGTTAAGATCGGAGCCAGCCCGTCTTGGACGCACGTGCCAGGACAAACCATCCGGAACAGAGCGGCTTGGCATTCGACAGAAAGCGCTTGTCGCTGTCTGTTTCTTATCCGTCCATGTTGTTTCAGCGCTTTCGAAAAATGCCGGCAGAAATCAGCGTGGGCCTCGTCGTTGTTCGGTGGACGGCGTCAGCGGGTTGCGAACGCAGCCAGCACGAACCACCCTGTGAGGAGCTTGTTGACTTCCGGCTGCAATTTCCGTGGGGGGACGTCAGCAACTCGTTGAGCGAACAATCGACAGAAAAGAACAACTTCCCGCTTCTCTGCACGATGGTCTCATGCGTCCACACGCAGGCCGAGCACGGCGCCCACCTCACCCCCAATCAAGATCATAGCGGAGGCGTGCTCACGAGCGAGCGCATGCGTGCGTCCGTGTGTGTGTGTGTGTGTGTGTGTGTGTGTGTGTGTGTGTGTGTGTGTGTGTGTGTGTGTGTGTGTGTGTGTGTGTGTGTGTGTGTGTGTGTGTGTGTGTGTGTGTGTGTGTGTGTGTGTGTGTGTGTGTGTGTGTGTGTGTGTGTGTGTGTGTGTGTGTGTGTGTGTGTGCGCGTGTGCGTGCGTGCGTGCGTGTGTGTGTGCGTGTGCGCGCGCGTGCGTGCGTGCGTGCGGGATAGGGAGCCATTCAAGACACTCCTTCCTCGGCTGGCCCGCCTTCAATCTAGGGATTTTAGAGAACGTGAATAACCCTATATAAATTCAGACACGAACGCTACCAGTGAGGACCATTCTCTGATTTTGTAAAAATGTAAAGTAAACCCCTTTGTCTCTTTCCGACCATATCTGATCATTACTCAGCGGACTCCTGTCCTGGATGGGACGGTTGTCGTATTGGTCGACGATGCGTCAAGCGGCACCTCACTTCTGACAGTATACCCTCGCAGACCAGAGGGGAGGAGGGCGAGAGGTCGAATGAGCGCAATTTTCGATCCAGCGCCCATTTCCGAGCCTGCCCAGAGAGCCGCCATTTACGAGCCCTCGTGCACACACACAGACACGCACGAAGAGAGCGCGCCTGGGTAAGCCCCCTCTTCACGGCGCTAAGTCAAAATTTCCGTCGCTCTGAATGATGCCCCTTGTGCCCCAGCCCCGTCGGCGATCCTACACGACGGCGGCGAAACGCAACAGGGCCTGGAAGATTGCATTCCGGTCTGGTTTTCCTATCCGAAAGGCGAAGCCCGAGTCACCAACGCACATCGCAATGTGATGTGATCTCGTGACGTCACAAAACCCCTACAATTAATCAGTGCAGGACCATGTCACCTACCAACTTCCACCTGCCAGAGGCATGCCATGATTTGTCGCTCACAACGCTGACTGCAGAAAGAACGAAGCCATTGCACTATCGCTTCAACAGAGCAGAGGACATCAACGAGCCCGTATTCGCATTGTGGTATTTAGAGGGAGGGTAACTACTATTTCGCAAATTCACAGGTAGTCTAACAGAAAACAACGCCGCGTTCTATCGCTACAGATGCGCCTTGCAGCTGGGACATCCTGAGTGTGAGAGGCTGTTGCCTCTACACTCGGATCAGATGGCGGCGGTTAGTCAATCGGCCAATTTTACAGTGTAGAAAGACAGGACTGGATCATAATGTAAGGATTTGTGTAGAGAGACTTGCTAGTATAGAGTGGGTTCCGCAGAACACTACTGTTCTTGACCTGCTTCGTTTGGAGCGGGCACTAAACACTGCTGCGGGGATCCCAGCGAAAAGGCTTTAATCCTGGCTATACAGGGCCGAAGTGCCTTCGCATTAAGCACAAATCCACCCAAACCGGAGTAAATTGCTTGTCCTATAGCGTCTTCACTAAACGAGGTTCGATTCAGAACTCAATCATCATCATCATTCTCAGCCTGACTATACCCACTGCAGGGCGAAGGCCGTCCCATATTCCGTCAATTAACCCGGTCCTGTGCTAGCTGCATCCACTTGACCCCTGCGAACTTCTTAACCTCATCCGACCATCTAACTTTCTGCCGCCCCCTGCTACGATTTCCTTCCCTTGGAATCCAGTTTGTTGCACTAAGCGACCATCGGTTATCCTTTCTTCGCGCATAGGTTCCTTTCAGAACGCAATATCTGGGCTAAATTTTACACCGAGAAAAACGGGAGCATATGCGGTCGACAGCGGGAGTTCATTTGGAGTAGATTTTCACTCTAAAAAAAAAAAAAAAAAAACGGAGTAATTACGGCTAGCAGCGGGACTTGTTATGGGCTGGATAAGGTGGGAGTGAAAGAAGAGAGGGAGATAGAGGTGTCATGTATAGTGTGGGGCTACGATCCACCGAGCTATAATGGCTTTCGCCTCATCGGACTTTAGTGGTCAAAAATGCCCTCTAGAATTTTTTTACCCCAAAATATATGAAGCACTTGCGGTTGGCAAAGGAAGCAGGTGCTCACTGCAAAAAAAAAAAAAAAAAAAAAAGCGTCAATTTGCGATTTATATGTGACGCCCTTACCAATGCTATTAGGTTCGATTCAATTTCGCAATTACTGAGCGCACACCGCCCCCTCGTGCCACGGTTTCTACATAGTAAGGGATACACTGTGCGTGGTAGCAGCGTCGTGTATGTGCACGGAGGCACGATCTCGCCCGACCAACCTCCCGAATGAGGTAAAATCAGCAGTCCGATCTGCTTTACTTTTTGCTTTCTCACCTTATTCGTAAAATATAGGCGGAATTGAGAACTGTGCTATTTGAAGGCATTTTGAAAGCGCAAAAGGACCTAGAAGGTGTGATATATCAACTTGGAATATTTTCTCTTCATCTTTAAAAAGTAGTACTCAAGGAACAAGGCGAGAACGTCAAAAGAAAATCGTATCGAATCGCTGCCTTTACACCAGTCTGGATGCCCGCTTTGCGACATGGGGGTGTCATACGTACGCACGACGTCGCACCTAGGCGCAGAGTATCGTCGTATATACGACAGAAACGAAACGAGATCCAAGGCGGCAGTGCATTCTTTGCAATTTCGAAATTTAATCGAATCTAACAGCAGTGGCAACGGCTGCCGTCAAAACCTCCCATATTAACCTTTGACCCGACTCTACCGTGTGTACTGCACGGCTGTAAAAATGACACAATCCATACCAGGAACAGAGGAGGTAACTTTAGAAACCATGTAAAAAGCGCTTTTATTTTAACATTCCTTCACACACAAAAAAATGTTGTAAAACAAAAATTGCCACACAGAGTAATTACAGGTCCGTGTTCAGCGTAATGCTTCGGGGCCCAGAAACGCACATTTGCCACAAATTTTTCACCCATTCCAAGCAATCCATCTTTAATATAAAGTGTAGCATTCATATAACACAAGAATAAAATAATGAACGTACAGAAAAGGAAGAAAACAGGGACTGATAGCACACGAAAACATCCAAACGTGTGGCGAAAAGTTTGGGCAGCATGCTTCAGCAGTTGAAGCTTTCTCAGGCATTCCGCTTAGAAAATATGACGGTTTCTTAGTTTCATACGCAAATGCATTAGCGGCATGAGGTAACAAATGTATGTAGCGCTTCTTAGTTTTCGTTCGGTAAGACGTAACAATTGTTTCATAGCTAAAGCGCCCTTTCCAGTGTTATGCCCGGGACTGTGTGTGTGTGTTTATTTCAGAATAAACAGTATAGCTAACGCCCAAACACGACTTAACACGGAAAAGGGAACCACGTGAAGAAGGGGCAAGGCCGTAAGCATGCAATTTTGTTTGACAGGAAAGCAAAGCGTTCATCATTTTCACTCATGGCAGTGAAGGGTAATTCACAAAAACAAGTTGCCGCAGGAAACAGTGAACTTCAAACTATGGTGGATAAAAAGCTAATTGAATATCTGACCACCCGTGTGCGTGGCAGTTTTTGCTTGAAAGCCACAAGAACACGCTTCAGAAGTCCGACACGACAGAAAGCACTTGGGGAAACGCGTAAAGCAGGAAAAGTTTTTCTCCCGGGAACTGAAGCCTTTAAAACAAACGATCAGTTTAAAACAAAAAGTTCTGCAAATGCGTGCACCTAGTTATGCGATAAGGCAATAATAACTGCAGATGTTATATATGCACGGAAACAAAAATGACAATTACTCCTAAGAGCGCTTAATTGAAAAAAAAAAAAAAAAATACGGCGAAAAGCCATCGCCACTACTTACAGCAAACAACAGTGTTGGCATATGAGAAGACTAGCGCAGAGCGCGCGAGCTGTGCGCGGCGAAATTTAACGCAGGTACAGCGTCAATCACGCCAAGAGGGAACACGGCTCCGCGTAGCTGCACACATGTGGAGCGCTATTGGGACCATACCAGTAGCAAACTGACGCGCAGTGGCTGACGACACGAAGTATCACATCGATTCTCGTGTGCCACTGCACATTGATTCGTGGCCGGGTTAGACGCAATGGTGCTCCGCAGGTGTATGACCACGCGGAGTCGTGTTCTCGCTAAGTGCGATTAACGCTGTACTTCACTGACAATGCCCTAACAATTCGCGTCTTTCGAACGCATGCGTATAATTATAAAAGGGACAAAAGCAACGTGCCCTCAAAGGAGCATACTGGCTTTAATATGTCACTTTGTTCTGTAACATACTAACGCTCTTGACTGCCGGTGTGACGCTATTAAGACGCAAGGCACGAAAATACTTACGATGGCATTTTCCGCTGAGACAGACGCAAGGCAAAAACACGGCGTCATTTTTCGTGCAGACAGACACAAGGCAGAGTTTCAAGCACATTGGTAGGGGAAAGTACACGGAGGTAACCGCAACAAAGCACACCAGGTACATGTCAGAAACACACTGCCAGAACTACCCCAGCCTAGCTTGAGCGTGCGTCGTTGTTCACCACACCACACCAGCACGTCGTCATCGTCTTGATACTGAATATTGTAACAGTACCCCCCCCCCCCCCCTCGCGCGATTATTAGGTAATTAATTAGAAACAGTTAAGCGGTTTACAGGAAAGGAAGGGCGCAGTGTCTGTCACTCGCGGAATCCCGCTGACACATCTCGCGGACAACACAGCAACGCTTAGGCTTACGCGTTTCTCCAATGTAGGTTCTGCAGTGATCTCGGAAAATTTGTCAGGTTAATTTGTGCGCAAATCTCCCAAGCATGCAGGCCGCCCCGAAAATTCGAAACCCATATCCTGAGCAGAGGGAGGCCGCTCTTCCGAGATCAAGCCCAGAGGACCAGCGGAAGCTTCATGGTTCACCAGGCGCAGCAAGCAGCTAAATGCCGCAGGAGCCCTAGACTAAGGACCCGTCGCAGTTCGGAGACACAAAACATTCGATTTAATAAAACGTTTAATCACCGCGTACAAGAAGCGAATGGTCAGGAAATGTCCGCCTGTCTGTAAGAGTTAAAAAGCGTGATTTTCTCGACTATCGTATGATACAGAAGTGTACATAGCCGATCACACTTGTCTAGAGCGTTCGAAACTCACAAACACAAGCACGTTACCCCTATAATAAAACAGCTGCGTTAAGATTTTACTTTGACTATTTGCGCCGCAACAGCTCGCTTGAGTGCTACTCTGTTCACTGGCGAGAGAATGAAACTGTCGACAACGATCACACATAGCAGGCAGCCTAAACCTGTAACCGGAGCAGTTACGCCGCATTTTTAGAAAAACCGAATATGAAAAGGCCTTCTAGACATGGTCGCCATGGAGTAAATTTCTTACTTCAGCCCAACCAAGGGTTGGCGCGAACTGGTTCCTTGTCCACGCAGGGGCCCGTTGCACCCGTCAGGGACGGATATCTTGGGTGAGACAGAAGGGTCTTGACTGAAGAACTTATGACTTTTATGTACAAAATATTTACACTGTACGTTTATACAGGATTGCAAAAGCCATAGCAAACACTGGAACTGGTTGGCCGGTCTTCCCGGGAGAGACTCCCACTTTCGGCAGAGCCGATGGTGCAGGCCACCGACCTAAGACACGACCCAAGCAAGAACAACCTACTTTCCTCCGGTAACTTCAATTTACACCTCGGGTTCACACCCTTTGGCCTCAACTATCCAATCACTGGCCATAAGCGGCGTGATTGGACCAAGAAAACTCATCCTCGCCCCGTAGCCGGTCGTATAGCTGTCCGCAGCGCTATTTTCGCACTGAAAACAATACAGGCGAGCGACCCATGGCGCTTGTTTCTTTTTTTGTTAGGCTCATGGAAACTGACCCCGTGAGAACTCTCGAAGATGTTCGCTCCCACGCATCTTCCGTCCTCGTCAAACGATCGCCTGACCATCGTCAAACGATAGCCGCTGTCATCCGCCGACGGCACCTGCCTTAGCCTGTGTTGTCCGATACCAGGTTCCGACACGGGATTGATTAGGGGACGGTGCTGTCGCTGCACGGCGCCTTTCTTGAAATGCTACTCGGAGGGGTACCCCTTCTCATTCAGAAACTTGGAGGGGATCAACCAAACAATATCCCGCTGTCTGGGCGCTAGGCGCCGGCTTACTCCCCAGCCGCTTTTTGTCGGCTTCCAGTCGTCGGGGCAAACACCCCCGTGCGCATCTTGACGATTCCTTATAAATATGTTCACTGCCAGACATCTATTCCTTGCAATCTGCTGTCTTAATAATTCACTGTTTATTTCAGCTTTGCAGAAATTTCTAAGGGTGACCATTTTTGAAAAAAAAAAAAAAAAAAAAAAAAAAAAAAAAAAAAACGTGCGTGCTTTGTTGGCAACATTAGGGAATGGCATTTTAAACTATTCAGGCAACGCTTCGCATTACTTACTAGGGTGGACATTGTCTGCAAGGGCCTCCTACTTTGGCCCAACCTCGGTCCCGCCTTGTTAACGCGAAAACCTTTGTAGAATGAGTGTCCGTCCTCGAGAAGTGTCACACTTCTTCGCGAGATTCCGCGGGATACCTCGAGATTGTGACGTCGTCACCTGGTGACGGCATCCGCAATGTCCGGATGTGACGACATCATGACGTTAAATCAAATCAAATCTGTATGCTCTCCACGAACATGAGCGTCACATCCTGTCACATATATTAACCGGAACTGACGTCACCATGAAGTCACATCCAGCCATGATGCCACGTCCGCTCATGACCGGTGACATCACCAGGCGATTCACACATTTATTTATTCACGTTACCCTTAAAGGCCCTCCAAAAGAGGGTATTACATAGGGGGCGGGGGTGATACAATTGTAATAAACACGATGCAATTATCAACAACAGTTACAACAAGAAACATTAACTAAATATTAGGTATAACATCAATAGAGATAAAGAAAAACAACAGCAAAATATTCTACACATTTCCGTCACAGTGAAGTAGCTCTTGGAATTCTTCTGTGGCAATGTTTCTGTGGCAATGTGCGATGGCAAGTTATTCCATTCAATGATAGTGCGAGGAATGAATGAATGAACATACGATGGTAAATGACACTTTGCGCGTTTAACTTTGAAGGCATGACCAAGTCGTGGAAATATGACATCAGGTGACTGAAGCAAATCACTGCGCAATAGTGGATGGTGATAAAGCTTATGGGAAAATGTTAACCGAGCGTGTTTATGATGATATGATAAGTCTTCCAGTTCAGCACGTTGTTTTAATGCACTGACTCTTGTGAAAGGTGAGTAGTCTGAAAAATAAAACGCACAGCGCGGTTCTGCAAGTATTCGCTGTTGGCGATAACATAGGCTGGATCAGAGTCCGAAATAGCCGCGCCTTATTCAATTTTAGGGCGTATTAAAGTGATATAAGCAAGTTTTTTTTAACATGGATGGGAGCGTGTTTGAGAGAACGTTTTAGAAGACCAAGTGAACGGTTAGCAGCAGCTAGGGTGAGGTCGATATGGTGATGCCATGTTAGATCAAACTGAAGGTGCACCCCAAGATATTTGTAAGTGTTTGTTAGTTCTACAGCATTGTCACTGAGCATGTAAGTGGTTGAAATTAGAGCTGTATGACGAGTGAAAGATATGTTTTGTTTTAGAAACGTTTAACGTCATTAACCAGGATGAGCACCATGAGCTTACTGCGTTCAGGTCAGATTGTAGGAATTGGTGGTCACTGTCATTAATAATGTTACGGTAAATTACACAGTCATCTGCGAAAAGACGAACTCTAGAAGCTACACAGGCAGGTAAATCATTAATATAGATTAGAGAAAGCAAAGGACCAAGCACGCTTCTTTGGGGTACACCAGATGTCACATAAGCCGAAGAAGAGTTCGAATTATTAACTCAGGTGAACTGAGATCTATAAGAAAGAAAGTCCTTAATCCAGGCGAGCACATTAGGGTGGATGTTAAGCTGTGCTAGTTTTAGTGGAAGTCTGTGATGAGGGGCTCGATTGAATGATTTGGAAAAATTCAGAAAAACTGCGTCTACCTGAAAGCCCGCGTTAAGGGATGATTGTAAGTCATTAACAACGCCAGCTAGTTGAGTGTCACATAAAAAACCTTCGCGAAAACCGTGCTGATATTTGAAAATAATGTTATGGTCTTCGAGGCAGTTAATGACTTGGCTATGAATGATATGCTCTAGAAGTATGCAAAAGTTGCTGGTTAACGGGATGGGTCGATAGGTAAGTGGGGAGGAACGTTCACCTGATTTGAAAATAGGTATTACCTTTGCTACACTCCAGTCAGTTATATACATATACGAAGCTGACCCCGCCGGACGTCCCATCCAAGCGTCCGTGCTGCGCCTTTCATTTGGCGCTTCCCGAATGCCGCACCAGACAGCATACAGAAGCAGACGCAGTAAAGCAGGAATCAGCGGCGTTTCAAACGAACGCTTTCGCCTTAGCGCACTTTAGTAGTCCAAGTGCATAAAATCCTTTCAATCCTACTTGGACCTATAGGTAGACCAAGCAACTTGTCGACGTCGGGTATACATAGGGCCAGCATGGGATCTAGTAGGTATGCCGGTCTAAGGCAAATATCCAATAACGAGCTCAACCCAACCTTGTTGACAGAGTTTGGGCCAATGTCGGCCACGTTGCATGTCGACGTTAGGTCATCGTAGGGCCACGGTCGATGTTTTGGTTGGGTTGTCTGTTGGTGAATGCGACCTGGCATTTTTGACACAGTTTCCGTCCTCCCACGAGAGGAATATTCCGGCAGAGCCAATGATCATGACGATATCACTCCGTACGGTTTGTATGTAGCGCATGAAAGACGTGAACGTGGATTCGATCGGGATCCTCAGTCATCGCAGCCTCGATAAGCACAGCTCGCACGAAGCGAACAGCGTAGTTTGCACAGTGGCGACATCTCACAGCTTTCAGTTGTCCATGCAGCTGCACAAGAAGTGCTCCGGAGCCCAGTGCTTGTTTCTGTCTGAAGGAAAACTTGTCTAGTCTGATTCCAGCCGCCCTTGGTATCGATAGCGTTCATGAGAAGGGCGGATATCAGCCCGCGGCATTTTTCGCTCAATTAGGGCGAGGCCTGGGGCGCACACAGCGGCGCGTTATCGGTTTCGCCATTTGCTGCGCAGCCGAACGGCATTTCGGCTTCCTTTTTACGTTAGACCGATGAGCAGCGACTGCCGTCAGTGTTAGCGCAGCGGTAAAGAGGGAGGAAAGAAAAATAGAAAATTATGGTCCGTTTTCTCTACGTGTTTCGGGCTCTTTCGTTCAGGGACATTTCCGCCCTATCTGCGTCGAAAACGGCATGGGCGTTTAGTGCCCCAAGGCAGCCGTCATGAGTGCGGCGAAGCGGCAGCTATATCTTCAGTTACATAAAAGGGTTTAAGGTAGACGTTACCAGTATTCCGTGTTGCTCTGTCGATCGACAGAAGCAGAGACCTCATTCCGTACTCTCCTTATTACTGTGGTCGTTCAGATGTGCAAAGAGTTCAATAGTCTCATGGAAAAATGAAGGCGTCCTGTCCGGTTTACTGTAAAACTTTACTGTTTTCTCTGAGATAATTTTCTGCGGTTTGATTCCGCTTACCTCGAGTATGTTGAACTGAACCGAATTGCTTGTGCTTGACGAAAGAGTATGCTAGAGTAAATTTTTGCACCCTGAGAGAATGGTGCGAGTTAAACAAACACTTTTTCTATTCTATTCTAAATAAACACACAAACTTTATTAGACGAAAGAATTCCGGACACGCAGGCTTCCGGGTCCCGGCACAGAGAGATGAATTCGAAGTTTCCGTTATTCAAATTGAGTTCATTTCCTTGAAAAGAATTATTGAACGTAATTTTTTCCCGCCTATTGCATAACTTCACGATAACAATCAATATAGCCTCATGTACTTAGGTTTCTATATTTCTGCTATTTTCAAAAACCCACCCCACTGGCTTCCTACGGCACTCCTAATTACTTGTAGTAAGCTGAGGAGAAACTTGAAAAGTAAAAGTTTTGATTCACATCGGAAGCTTAGGCCATTTCTACTAATATTGTTACGGGACAGTAGGCGTTTATAAAAAGTTACCTTGCAATATTCCGTAGTTTTCCAACAAGTATTTTAAAAAACGCACCCCATTGGTTTCCAGAGGCAGTTTTAACTGCTCGCTGCGAGAGCAAGAAAAGCTTTAAGAGGGAATTTTTTTTCGCGCATTTGAAGCTTATAACGTTCCCGCCTACGTGTGCATAACGATATCTTAAAGTATCAAACAGTTGCCCATCACAATTATCAGGTGTCCCAGAGTTTTGGACTTGTAATGAAATACAGGTGTAACACCCGCGGCAGTCGATTCCGCAACAAAACTGCGGTGCATTGACGCAGTCCTGCAGTGCAGAATCATATATATATATATATATATATATATATATATATATATATATATATATATATATATATATATATATATATATATATATATATATATATATATAGTATGAAGCATTGTGTGAGTGTTTCTCGATGTTGTTTCTGTTGTTATGCTCTGGGGACATCGAATCCAACCCTGGTCCCCCTAGGCGTCAACCCGCTGTCACTGAACTTGAAAATTTACCTGATGACCCTACCGAACAAATGTCTGTCCTGTTCCAGCTACTCAAAGATTTGCACAACCGTTCGTCACAAAGCGCGAAGTGTCAAACTGAGTTGGCGGCCGACATAAAATCCATAAAAACCGGTCAAAAAACTATACAAACAGACATCACTGACATTCGCAAGCGATTGGACGATCTAGAAACGAAATCCGATTTATTTGACCGTCTCTCAGATGAAATAACATCTACTCAGGCATCAGTAGAAGAACTAAAAGCTGAAAACTGCCGCTTACAATTGCGTCTGAACGAGCTAGAAGATCGCTCTCGTCGGGATAACTTAATTGTTTACGGCATTCCCGATTCTCAAGAATCCTGGCTCCAAACAGAAGAAAAGCTAACAAATCAGATTAAGGCTGTGTTTGAGTCATTTCCCGCTGATTCATTTCATCGTGCTCACCGTTTGGGCAATTTTTCTTGTAACGAATGTCGCCCCGTTATCGCAAAGTTTACGAACTTCAAAATGCGAGATCAAGTGCTTTCACCGCGCAGTGAGTTGAAATCAAGCGGTGTCACAGTAAACGAAGATTTTTCGGCTGCTACTAGGACCGTCCGCAAAAAGCTAATAGATTTCGCAAAATCTCTACCTCAGTCGCCGAAATTCAAGCTAAAATATGATAAACTATCAATCAACAACAGGTTGTACACGTACGACATAGCGTCGGATTCCGTTAAACAACTTCGGACACGCACAGATAGCACTGCAGGTCATACAGATGCATCATCCTCCGCCATTGTTTAGGGGTGCGAGAGGGGCAGTGGTTCGATTTCTCCGTCCAATACGAAACTGTCTGTTCTGTTTACTAACGCTAGGAGTGTTCAAAATAAACATCATGCATTATCATCTATTGCTGATACATGTTCGGCTCACATTATTGCTCTTACTGAAACATGGCTCACGCCTAATGTTCTAGATCACGAAATTTTTCACAACGCAGATCATTCTACCATATACAGATGTGATCGGTTGGCTCATCGTGGTGGCGGCGTTCTACTCGCTATATCTAATGACATTTCATCCTCAAGTATCAATATTAATACTGGTCTTGAAATAGTCTGGGTGTCGTTAATTCTTGATCATCGTAAATTGATACTGGGTACATGCTACCGTTCCCCATCTGAACCGCCTACCTTTATAAACGAACTTCATGACTGTTTTAATAAAATATGCACGACTTTCCCTTCTATTCCTATACTCCTGCTCGGCGACTTTAATTTCCCTAACAATTCCTGGAACACTAATACGATGCCCATTTTGTCTCCCTTCTCAGCGCAGGGTGATGAATTCATTAACTTGTGCTCCTTATTTTCGTTGACGCAGCTAATTACTGAACCAACTACAATATCACCTAATGCCTCAAACACACTTGATCACATACTGACTAATAGACCGGATTTTGTATCAGACATTTTATTTTCAGGCATTAGTGACCATTTATCAATTACTTTTCACCTTAATGCGGCACCCCCCAAACATACCAAGGCAAAAAAAAGATTATACGCGACTACAAGAAAGCAAATTTCGTGTCAATAAATCATGAACTATGCACTTTCATGGAATCTTTTCTTTCAAACTTTCATGATCGTTCCATTCAGTCAAACTGGGATATCTTTGCAGGGGAAGTTGCCCGTCTAACAAACAAATATATTCCAGTTCGCAACATCCTCTCTAACTCGCACGCGCCATGGTACAACGCCCATATAAAAAAATTATCAAACAAGAAAAAACGGCTTTATCGCATCGCAAAACGTTCACCAACTGACTCGCGCTGAGCTGCCTACAAAGCTGCCTCCAAAGTATATATAATGGCACTAAAAAGTGCCAAGGACTACTTTTTATCTAACACCCTACCGGACATGCTACGAACAAATCCCAGAAAATTCTGGCGAGTAATCAATCCCACATACAGCAATCCTATCGCTTTGTTAAACTCATGTGGTGAATCGGTTAATAATGATATCTGTGCTGAAGTATTAAATGAGGCTTTTGTTAATAATTTTTCATCCAAAATCTGTACCAGTCTTCCTACTATATGTCATCATGATTACCTGGTGATGCCACCAGTGACTGTTGACACAGCTGGTGTTGCTCGCCTAATTAATACTCTAAAAGACCATTCTAGTCCAGGATATGATTTCGTTAATGCAAAATGTTTAAAAAGCACTTGTGCATATAGCTCAGTTATTTTAACTTATATTTTTCAACAGTCACTGGACACTGGCACACTTCCTGAACAATGGAAAATTGGAAAGATCGTTCCACTTCACAAATCAGGGAGCAAGCCCTCTCCTGCTAATTATCGCCCCATATCCATTACTAGTACATGTTGCAAATTACTTGAACATATCATATTCGCCACACTCGTGAACTTTCTTGAGAGTAATTCATTTTTCTCGTCTGCACAACATGGTTTCCGCAAAACGTATTCTTGTGAGACTCAACTAATTTCTTTTACAAATAGCTTACATCATATACTGGATAAGTCATCAGTAGTTGATTGCATCTTTTCAGACTTCTCGAAAGCATTTGATAAGGTTTGTCATCAGTTGCTTCTTCAAAAATTACTTTCGCTAAATATTGACACCAATTTGTTCAAATGGATCGAATGCTTCCTCACCAATCGCTCACAATATGGCTGCGCTAACGGCTACAACTCATCATTTGCTAATGTACTATCAGGTGTTCCACAGGGTTCCGTACTCGGACCGTTATTGTTCCTAATTTATATAAACGATCTTCCATCCTATGTGTCATCTAACAAACACTTATTCGCTGATGACTGCGTTATTTTTCGTGAAATAAAAGACTATAATGATATTAACATTCTACAGCGCGACCTCACGGCTATAATCAATTGCTGTAATCAATGGCTGATGTAACTAAACTCTAACAAATGCAAGGTAATGCGTGTCACCCGTACTGCTAATTCGTCCCCTTTATACTCTCTGAATGACTTTAAACTTGATAGCGTCCATTCTTGTAAATACCTAGGCATTCACATTTCATCCGACCTAACTGCTTCATATAGATTACATCATCAACAAAGCTAACAAAACGCTAGGTTATCTGAGACGTAATTTTTCCCGCGCCCCGTCTACTTTGAAATCAGTCCTTTATAAAACTTAATACTTCCAAAATTAGTATACTCAGCAGCGGTCTGGGATCCTAGCCATGATTACTTAATTACTGCACTTGAACGCGTTCAGAATAACTCTGCTCGTTTCATTCTTTCTAACTATAACCGAGGAGCAAGTGTCACAGAAATGAAAACTATTTTGCGTCTTCCATCATTGGCTTCACGACGAAAAGTTTGCCGGCTAACCCTATTCCACAAGTTATATTATCATTCCGTCTTACACAGCAATTTTTTTTCAGACACCCTATTACATATCGCATCGCATTGATCATCCCTGCAAAGTAGCCATCCCTTTATGCAAAACAGATTCTTTCTTACGCTCATTTGTTCCCCGTACTTCCAAAAAATGGAACGATCGTTCTAATGAAATTATATCTATTACGGATACAAATAACTTTCGCAAAGCTTTAACCTGCATTGTATAAGTACTAATAGTTTTGTGTCTATTAATACAATTATTGCCGATTTCATAGCTAATATTGTATATATAGGATATATTATGTACCCGATTTTTGCAGTGTTTCTTTTTTCCTATATTTCTTTTTGCCCACTCCCCTCTGAAATGCCTGTATGGCCTTGAGGGTAAAGACAACTAAATAAATAAAATAAATAAATATATATTCAGTATTAAGTGGTTCTTTTGCGGCCAGTAGCCAACATCTCTGCATGAGAAAAAAGCCATTTCATCGATATGGGCTGCTAAAAGATACTATTAATGCCGCTGGCCTCCGTGTACCTTTAACGACCACCTACTCCTGAGTGTTGTTGCATTTCGCCCCCGTGGAAATGTGGCCGTCGCGGTCCAAATCGAACTCGCAACTTCATGTTCAGTAGAAGAATGCAAAACACTGAGCCGCTGCGGAGGGTGCATGTGAAAAACATGCGCCTAATAAAAATATGGCCTTTCGATCATGTTGCGTCCTAATTTTACTTAATTTACTTTCTCCACAACCGCATTTGTTTTCTTTTCTAGTTTGCGCTGCTAAATATCGACGACTTCGTCGATGTGACTACCCTCAATGTCAAAACATTTACGCGTGCAGAGAAGAAATATAGAAACATGCTTCAGTTGAACTACTGCCTAAACTATCATGACAGAGAGAGGGCAGGGTGATGAAACACCTGACAATCAGAAAAAAAAAAGAAAGAGTGCAAGGATTGACGGGAAGCCTCAGTGCTCTAGCAAACGGTTCGAGAAGAGGCTACCAGACTGAGACTGCCCGATAGCCCTTTTCTCACTTTGTTTTGCAACTCTCTGAAGAGGTATTTCTTCTCGCCGTCAATAGAATCAGTCATGAACCGAAGAAGAGGCATTATAGATCAAACTAGACCGGTTGTCTTGCAGTTTTACGCGAAAGCGTATACAGTTCGGTCGAAAAGACGTCGCCGTCAACGCACAACCCAAAATTAAACGTGTCGAAAAAAAAACAAAACACGCACGTGATTTCGTGTGAGAATTGTGATGCAACCGTTTAATAAGGAAACAGAGATAAAGTCGAGGTATTCTGAACAGCAAATGAGCGGCTTCCGAAAAAAAAAAAAAAAGGGGGCCCTGGAAAAAGGGGCTCCTCCAAAAAATGGCCCCGGAAAAAAATACTAAAACTTCCCTAGAAAGAAAGTTTACATTTTTGAAGTAGGAACAATTAAATGCCCCCAAACAGATGCCATGAAACGTCCCGTGACCACAATATATTCAAGTGTACGGCCAGATAAAATATATTGGTAATTGTAGATGGAGCGATCAATGACTATCGGTTGAATTTTTTTTTTCTCATATGTATACTGTATTCGAGTTTTGATTTCAGAGAGCTTGCATGGTTTAGTCTTTACAGGCGAAGTCAATAATTTCTGACTTTAATGGGAATGCTAGACGGCATCACTTTCTGCTGTTTGATGAAAAAGAAGATGGAATGGCTGCACTCAATAGACTAATGCCAGAACGTACCCGAGATATACCAGTCTATTTTGGCACAGCACAAGTTTCTGGTACCTAGAGGCGGGTAAACTGAGCGTGGGAATTTTGCGGCGAACACCTCCCATGTATCCCCCTACAGTGTGAAGCGTCCACTTGGCCTCTATAAATAGGTGGTGTCCAAATTTTGGCGGCCATTGCGTCACGGCGAGAACTTGTCACGTGAGTTTTGACTTCCGGGTCGTTTGTATGGTTTCATTTCTGCTGGAATGCTTGCAGGCGCTCGGTTTCGACCTTATTCTCTTGATATTCGCGCTCAATTTGCTGGGAACGTGGTGTTGTGCTCGGTTTCCAACTACGGCAACTCAATTAAAACGCGATACAAGATGTTCCAAGTGCTGTCGAGTTGTGAACGGCGAAAACTAGTTGGCCGTTGCGATCCGCTGGCTGACCGCCGACGGCGAGCTGCACATGGAACACGAGGCTTTATTTCGAGTAATTTGTCAATGGCAAGTGTTGGATAGCGCTGTGAAAACTAGGACATTTTATGAAGTAGGTTGTTTGCTCTCGTTCAAGAGCACCAAGTTCTCGCTCGGGCGACTTTGGTTATGCGCTACAGCTGTTTTCGCATGATGCCGGTAGCAGCGAGCGGTCGTTCCACGCCTTCAAAAGGTTCGCAAATTGTGTTGTTTGGCCTCCGTCAGTACAGCGTGTGGGCGATTCCACTTCCCGTGGAAGAAACATCTTTATCTTACTGTCCGTCCATGCAGATGCGGGGGGTCAGGGGTCGTCGGGAGAGCAGCCAGGCAGCGGCCAGCGGGAGATCCTAGAGAGAAGAGAGAGAGGCGACGGCGTGCGCCTCTCTTTATAGTCCCCGCGCGGGACCGGTCAACACCGCCTAGACGAATTGGTGGTGTTGGACCGGTTATCCTGGAACAATCGGGGAGAGGGAAAGGGTTAAAGGGGCGGCGCATCTGTAGCTGCGGGAAAAGCGCTGCCTTCAAATGTGGCTGGCGCTGTCCCCACATCCTCCTCCCTCTAAAAGTCCGACCCGGGGTCCGGCAACAGCCAGGGCATGTCCGAGCCCGGGTCGGCGTCCAATGAGCAGGCTTGTCGGCTGGCTCTGGCGGATGCCCGTTCCGCTGATCCGTCAGGCGACAGGGAAGCAGCAGGCGTGGCAGGACTGTTCCGGCTGGTCCCTCTCCGGCAGTGGCCAGTTCCTCGGGCTCACAGCACAGCTGGGCTCGGTCTAGGATACGCGCGGCAGCGGCCCGGAGCTGCTGTTCCATATTGCTGTCGACCTCTTTCCACGTGGCGCCGTGCTGGATTCACCGGGAACCCTTTTCAGCAGGCCTTTCCGCCCCAGGCACACTTGGCTCCCTGAGGCTAGTGTTCCAGGCCTGGGCAGCGGGCTCCAAAGCGAGCCTCTTTGAAGATGGCTAGCATTGCCGCGCTGCTCATGAAGATGGACCACAAACCACGACAAACTAGAGGGGCGCCCCCCATTTAAGTGGCCCCTCCTTGAACCATGCGCCGGATGCGGTTTCCCGCCCCAGCGACGGTGTTCCTCTGGCAGCTGCAAAATCTTGTCAGAATGCATTCTGAAAGAAGCAAAGACGTTAGACGAAGTAGTGCACTACCTTGGTCTTAGGTTATAGCGCCGGTTGCGAACCGGGCTGCTACCTGTACGCCTTACTTGGGGGGAGCGAAGGTGGTAAGCCTTCAAGTCTGCGACGTGCACCAGACCGGCGGTTTCACCGCTCGTCAACAACCGCAGCTGGTAGGTGAGCAACGTAGTCCGTGCCGTAACTTCCGTGGCCGGGCTTGCACACTGCTGCAGCACACCGCAAAACAAGAAACCCTAGCTGCTCTTACTCTCTCGGGCAGCGCAGCATAAACCGATAAAGCTTTGTAAAGGCTGCAAAAAAAAGTGCACTATGTCCTCCTGGTATTTGCATGCATGCCTTCAGCTATTTGCCGTCGCAGCTACACTTGCGCGACAGTCCGCTCCTACGTATCGCTATACTGCGGTTGCCGGCAGTCTAATTATCCGGCTGCTGCTAACGAAATAAATACCTCTAAAGAATGCTTAGTCTAGTATATTTTAGAGATATATGTAGCGACTGTATGATAACATCAACGAAAAATGAACTTTCGCTCAATGAATGATGCTTGCTATACTTCAGCGCGAACATAACATACGTTGTAATGGTTGCACTTGCAATGATTTTTCACCCATTTTCTTCAAATACGAAACGTTAAATAGGGTCATAACACGTGTGCAGATCATCATGGCTTTTTCTACGACTTCATTCGCGCTTATAAAACACGTGAAGAGTCGAATTTAAACGTGTCGATGCAGAGCTCCAAGCGCAGCGCAGCAGACGCGCGTCTCGCAGCGTCTCGCAGAAAGACCCGGAAGTCGGAATTACCCAGCATGTTTTGCGGCTCGTTCAGATTGGACACCACCTATTTAAGACACGAAACTCAAAATCAATCGGAAGCTTTGGACAGAAGGAGGTGAGTTCTGAAGAATTCATCCTTTGGCACTATTAACTTTGGAATTCTTTTCTGGCGCCGCGTCTTCCGGGGACATTTTCTTCCTACACTTGCAGATGATTACAGGTTCACACTCTTCGAGGCATTTCAGCGGTGGCTACATTTGTATGTGATGGTCAAACCATTTGGTTAAATGATCGAATACCTCATTCAGTACAGTCGTAAAGGTACCTTTATGGTGCATAAATGCACTTTGAAGTTTTGAACAAACAACGCCGAAGTCGTAGAATGAACAGGCACGTGGCATGTTTTATGCTGATATTTCTGAATATTCAGCGCTTGTCTTGTGTCACTCTACTTTGTGTATTTGGTCTTCGCCTTCTGCCACTGTTTGATGAGAATGTCCCCTGCCCTCGAAAATGCTGCTAAATTGTTCACCGACAAACGCCGTTTTGCTTCATATATTGAGTGTATATTTTGTCCGCCATTTTACTTCCTTGGTAGGTAACTATCGTTCAATGTGTCGTTAATCCCACCAAAAATTGCTTTCAGGAAGCAACAATTGTTACAATATTTTTATGTCGACAGCGCTTTGACCTCCTATACCAAATAATAATACAATAATAATAATACTTTATTTTTCCTTTACTACAAGGAAAGGGAAGGAGCAGCCGCTAAAAAGCTGCTTCGAAGAGCAGCTTGACGGGGCGGCTGCCCCTGCATATGACGGCATTTCACAGCAGAGAAAGTCACGCCGACACAGTGAATAAACAGTCAATGGAGAAATAATTAGACTACAAAAAAGCACTAGGTAAATCAGGAAAAATGCATGAAAATAAAACAGAAACGCCGCAAGACAGAACACCTAACTTAAAAATATGTATTAATAGAAATGAACGACGAACGCTGCTTTGACTGTCAGAATTCACACCACTCAGTTTATTTGGCTTGAAATAATGAGCCAATAGAGGGCTCCTCAATGACACTATCACTATTTGGGTCTTAAGTTTTTTTCGATTTGTGCACGTGCGGAGGGGAGCGCGGGGAGAGTAAACGGGGTCACTTGTTCGGGGATGCTCTCATTTATGCAGCCACCAAATACCACGCGGAAAACACTTCGCTGGTTGCTGTCTTCTTTCCGTGGGTAGCTCCGGTGAGCAGAGCTAAGCCTCACAAACAACTGATCCGTGAGGTGAGCCGGTGCATCTGAAAGTCGTGATCGAGGCAATGCAACTTGGTAGCCCGCACGTTCCTCGGAGAAAGAGGCGAGGTCCAGTCCAGCGTAGCGGAAGCTGCCTTCCTGTCGACGAGAGAAGGCGGCGACTCAGCAGGGCGATTCAGGTACAGCGTTGCGAGCGACTGCTGACGTCACAAGACAAAGAGGGCGGGCAGCAAACAAGCGAAGCCTTCCCCCGCGGGCGGGCCCAGCGGCGCGGGACAAAAGGCTCTGCCGCCGCAGCCAAGCGTCGCTCTTTTGGGCCCGAGCGCACGCCGACAAAAGGCGGCCGCCGACGCCTCTCCTTGCAGGGCGCCTCGCTGCCGGCTCGGTTGAACGCGCCCGCGGTGCTCTCCAGCCCGGCAAGCAAAGCGAGCCGTCCTGACGCGAGCGATTCTGTCGCAGCGCGCTCCGGCCGCCGCTCAGCCGAGAGACAACGAAATACAAGATCCCCATAGCGCCGGCGCCTCCCAGCGCCGAACTCGCGCCGTTGGCGCCGATTCCGTCCACTGTGTATGCGCACACAAGCACACTCATGCGCTTGCTCTGTTGGATCCTCTCTTTGCGTGGTAGGAAGAGCATACTGACTGAATGTTCCGATGTGGCACTGCCTGCTACATGCACTGGTGCTCTGTTCTCTCACACTTCCCAACCCTTCATGGGTTGCTATCATGAAAAGACGAGTCTTCCGCTCCAAATCTCTGAAGTATGACACCAAAGTGCCCTGATACTTTTGTACTGCATCTGTTATACTCATGTTTCGGTTTGTCATCCTTCTTAACCCACGCAGTGCACGTTTCTACATTGCTCAAGGTCAAACCTTTCCATCCCAGAACTTGTATCATGCTTATTTTTTTCACAAAGACGATATGGGGTGTAATGTTTAAACGGATGGCACAGCAGAGCTTCTGGTGAATGTGCCACTGCGACAAAGAATTCGTACTGCACCTTGCTACGAATCGCATAGTGCTGGAATTGAGATTTTGGGGGATAGGGCTTCTTCTCTCATGGTTGTGCATGTGTGTGCGTGCGCGCGCATAAGTGTGTGTTTGGGATTTTGCTGACATGTCGCATCTGCCATAGCAGTGCTTTGGACGTTAAGCGCGCGTGTACTTGCTGTGTGGATTCGATACTGGCCTGCGTTGCCTGGCGCAGCTGAACGAGAAATTCATTAAAGCTATTGCCGATATAGCTTCATGGTATAGAACCATGTTTGGCTGAAGGAAATTGTATATTCACTGCAATCACTTAAAAAAGTGTGGATAGCAAGATAATCAGTAGTTCGCAGCATGAGCGTCCACAGTACCTCTCGGTAATTGCAGCTGCCTGCAAAGCGCTAGTAAAGGCACATATCTGGAAAGGAAGTTTCAGAAGGATGTTGCTAGCATTTCTGACCTCCCACAAGAAATGATCATTCTCGAACATGTGGTAGAGGGTCGAGAACAAGTGCGCAGGAGGTATAGAACTGCCGGTTCACTGCAGGCTGGCTTGCTCTTTTTATAGTGATCAGCATGGTCGGATGTATGCATATTACGCGGCCGCATTCAGAATGAGTGATTCTTTCTAAGGAGACAAAAGCTATGTAGATTTATGCAGGCTGGCGATGGCAGCGCTTGAGACTCGGACGATGAGGTACACACGTCCAACTTTTCAGAGAGGAAGTGTGACGCCACATTGGCCATTGGGTTGTGGTAATAGTACAGAAAAGTGTTTGGATTAGCTATTACACCCTTTTCCACCTCCATGGCAATCCGAGGGTCATGAATAGGTATACATGTGCACCCACAGGCAAAGGTTTTTAAAACGCAGTATTCACTCAAAAACTTGACATTATCGTCGTCTTTGCACGCAGCTTGGAATATGGGTATTCGACCTAATTTTGACAGTCCCAATTACACGGGGCATCATGAAGTCCGAAACGATATGTGCACTTATAGTTAATAAGTAAACAGTGTCGCAAACCTAAGTCTCAGCTAGGGCGTACCTTTATGTGAAATGCAACGTTAAGGCATTTAAAAACATCAAAAGTTGTATAATTTCTCGATCCTGGTTTTGTTGCCCCTACAATGCTTGATCAAGAGCTTATTCACAAGTAGACGACGAGACGAATAAGGAAACTCATTCTTCGGCAGGTGCTTCGAGGTTGCTGGTGAGCCTGAAGGAGGTTCACGTGGGCCTCCTTTTAAGCATTTGGCTCGTCTGTGGGATATCTGTGCACGTTTCGAGGCTATAGACTAGCGCCGGACGTCAGCCTCGCAGAGATGTGCTTGGACAACTAAACAGGTCACCTATGTACAATAGGTAACGATGCATTTGTTTTACTCATCATCATCAGCCTCATTACGATTACTGTAGGACAAAGTTCTCTCTCATAGCCTCACGGTATAGTTATGTCCTGTGTAACCTGAGGCGCCATTGTGCCTGTAAACTTACTAATCCCATCCACCCACCTGCCTTTCTTCAGCCCCCGTTACTCTTGCTTTATCTTGGGTTCCAGCCCGTTTTCCTGAACAACCTTCAAATACCTTGTCTTCGCATTACATGTTCTGCCGATGGCCATTTTTTCACGATTTTGACCAAGTTGTCATTTTCTCGTGTTTGTTCGCTGGCACAATCTGCTCAATCATCTCTTAACGTGTCACCTATTATTTTCCCTTTAGTAGCTCACTGTATTGTCCTCAGTTTAAGGTGACGTCTTTTCGCCAGACTGCACGCTTCTGCCGCACATGCAAGTATTAAGATACAGCTGTTATACATTTTAAGGCGAAAGCCTTTAATGGGTAATACTCGCGGCGTCCGTCCGTCCGTGCCTTGGAAGGATGCCAGCTGTGGCCACTCCCCCGCACATCGGCGCACTCCTCCTCTCTCCCCAGAAACGACCTGCGCCGGTGGGGGGCGCAGTTGTGCATAGCAAGTGTGACGCCACGTGTCGGCGACGGCAGCAGGTGCGGCGACGCTCCTTCGACATACGTCTGGGTGCAGTCGAGTGAGACGCATGGCACCGAAGCGGCCTAGTGACTGTTCGGCAAGCGGTGCGGAGAAGAGGCGATGGACGCCTGATTCCCCCAACACGAAACGCGAGAAGAAGAATCAGTTTGGTTGCCACCATTTCCGGTTCCGGCGTTTCCTCCAATCAGAAGACTCGAGGCCAGGGAGACAGCGACACTTTCGATAACGACGCAAACTCGGAATACGGACCCAGAGGCAGATGCAGTAAAGCAGGAATCAGAGGCGTTTCAAACAAACGCTTTCACATCATCCCACTTTAGTTGTCCAAAGTGCCACACAAATGTTTTCTCTTGAGGGATGCTGGTAAACTAATAGTCATGACCTGAGAGCTACACGCTAGACACGCTCCATTTTGTCCTTATTCTTCTAGTTATTTTACCATCGCGGCCCGGACCAGTGGTCACTATACCTGCCTCGAGTGCACGTACTCCCTTACAACTTCCGACGCCTCACTACCCATTGTAAGGTGCTCTTTCCGTCCGAGACTGTTGCATATTCACTTCTAGAGCCACGTCTGTCTAGGCCGTACATTATGATTTGCAATTTATCTTGTCAGCAAGGTAATGCTGCCAGCGAATTGCAGTTTACTGAAGCAACTCTTATCCCCAGCTCTTCCCACTTCAGGTCTATACCTCTTGCAAATACGCGATAACTAGCACTGGGAAGATAGTGTCTTCATGCCTGATACTTTTATTTATTTGGATTTTATTACTCAAAGCTGTCTTTTTTCATTTGCCGTTCTGCTTTTGTAACTGTGCTAAAAGATTCGCCTTGCATTCAGGAGGTGCTAGGCTCGAACCCCAGCACCGCCGGGTACGAGCAGTTGAAGAAAGAACAATGTCCGCAATGGACAAGCACAAGGTGGATTTCTGATTCCTGAGGATACATTTTCCATCGAGCGAGAGGCGAGGTTGGTCCAGTGTCTTTTCTATACATTTCACCTCAGAAGAGTCAAGCACCAAGCCGACGCGAATCTTGTACCCTTTACCCTTTAGGATTATGATACGTTTCCCGGTGGGATCGAGCCCAGAAGGATCGAACCGAGGTCGATGCTCTCACACAAAGCCACCACCATTGTCGGAAGATGGTCATCCCAACCAAGGGTAGCATAATGGCCGAGCCGAGCACCAGGACGGGAGTGCCCTTGTGCCCATTTTACCGGCATGCCTACCTGGTGACACCGGAGTACCTCCAACGGCCGAAGCGGACGATCACCCAGAAGGCCAGCCAGTGTTGATCAGGGGGGCCCGACAGCTTCCGTAGGAGGGAGTTCCGATAGATTCCCCTTCCAGGTGGCTCCTCATAAGTGGCCGATCACCTGGCCGGACTCCTATGTGATATCCATGTGGAATCCATTTATTAAAATAAATATTATGAAACTATAAAAAGTACAAAAAGAGCACTGAAATTTATTTACAACTCCTACGGCGGTACTTCGATCACTGAGCTCCTCACGCGAAGTGGGTTGCCGCCTGTTACACAAAGGAACAAAATATACCGCTTAAAATTTTTCTTTCAGCTTGTAAAGGGTGTCGTGACGCTGGGGCTATGTCGACCCGGCCTTCAATTGGTAGCGTGTAGAGACTCCGGGTTGAAGAAGGATTGAATCTTCGAAGTTGGTGAAATATGTACAAGCAGGTTTAATGGCACTTTGAGAAAACTTAGTTACAAGATTATTTACAAGAAAAAGAAGGGTACATCAGCAAAATGGCAAGCGTTAAGAGTTCATAGCGAGAAGCGACTGGATGAGCCGTTTACCCAGGGCTCAGAGCGACATTTCGTGCTCTGCAACGTCCTTAAAACCCCCTATGTCCAGCCCCTCTCTGAAGATGCTGACCAACCAAATCCAGGGCACGCCCCTCAGATATCGGCATCCAATCGAACACATCACTGCACTGATGGTCTGAAGCACTGACTGGCCCGGCATTGTTTCGTTGGGCCTGGTCACTTGTTGGCGGGAAAAGCTTGGGAACGGCGAGGAGGTACATTTCTATTCTTCAGCCAAGAATCGATAGGCTGGTTCCGGCAAGTGGATTTACTTCTCAGAAACCCAAGTGCACGTGCGCGCCGCTTACTGCTACCAGCATTGTCCCTTTCCGGCAATTGCAAATCTTTCCTGCATTCCCGGGAAATCCTCTAGTGGCCGTAATCACCTTGCTCCTTTCTTGCCCTGTACGTCAGCGGACGTGTCACTCTGTCGCCTCCTTTGGACAATAGGCATTCCTTACTTGACCATAGCGCTTCTCGACGGGAAGGGTGAACAATTGAACGAAAGCACTTCCGGCTATTTCCCGCAGGGGGACATTTCTTTGTGTTTTTCTAGAGGTTCTCTTGAGAGGGTCAATTTGGCATTTGCAGGGTGTCCACAAAGCAAAACAGGCTTACAAAACAGGATTCCTGGAAACAGGCTCACTTAGAGCCATTGTACCAACACCACATATCCACAGCACTTATCCATGCCCACAGGCGAACAATAGAGCGCGCAAGTGCGGATGATGCACGGTCGTAACAGCCTCCTCCCCCGCCAGAAGAGTCTCGGAGGGCAGCAGTCGCAGCTGCTGCATGAAGAGACGACTTAATGGCCTGCACATGAATGCTTGAAGCTCGATGCCGCTTGTCGCGTTGTCTTGATTGTCGTAGGCCAAATTGCTTGAGCTGTCTGAAACTCAACCACATGTCCAAGCAAGCACTCGGCTCCCGTCTGAAGAGACCAGGTTAAAAGAAAACTGCCATTGTTGTTCGAGAAAAGCCCACTCTCAAGACGTTCAGGACCCACGTATTCCTAGAAAATCAAATGTGCTGCTTTACATAGTCACACATGTACAAGTGCACGAGAAAAAAAAAAAACCTGATTATCAATTTGGATACATGGTGAGGAACACCTCGGACCGCTTAGAAACAGCGGCTAAGCGCGTCCGCATTCCCATTTAATTTCCCCTTTTTGTATCTTATTTCAAAATTGTACTGCTGTAAAATCAAGCTCCACCTAAGAAGGCGACTGTTATTCGATGTCGCAGTTTGCAGCCAAGCCAGGGGACAATGGTCCGTCTCTACGGTGAATTTGGCCCCTCCAAGATAGTACTGCAATTTTTGAATGGCCCATACAATGCAAGCGCACTCTTTCTCTGACGCGCAATAAGCCCTCTCTCTAGAACTCAGTTTTCTGCTCAGGTAGAGCACAGGGTGCTCATTACCGTCGTCATCTCTCTGGCAGAAAACAGCACCTAGCCCTCAATCACTTGCATCACACTGGACCGTGAATTCTCGGTCATAGTCTGGAGCTCGCAATACCGGACGGCTAATCAGCACAGCCTTCAGGTTTACTAAGGAGGCTTCCTTTTGTTCGTCCCAGACTACATTTGTCGCTTCTGTCCTGCGGAGAGCGTCGGTCAGAGGGCTGGCCAAAGCTGAATAGTTAGGGATGTAGTGATTGTAGTATCCAGTAAGACCCAGGAATGCTCGAATTTCCGTCTTCGTGCTCGGCCGCGGGTAGTCTGCTACCGCAGAAATCTTAATCTCGCTGGGTTTCCTGAAATCTTGACCTACATTGTGACCCACGTAGTCCACGGTCGCCCTTGCCAGGCAACATTTCTCGGCCTTTACGGTTAGTCCAGCTTGACGCAAAGGGCTCAGTACAGCTCTTAGATGTACCATATGGTCCGCCCATGAGGCGGAAAAAACCGCAATGTCGTCTAAATAAGGCACCGCGAATGTTTCACACCCCTTTAAAACCCTATCCATGAGTCGGGAAAAACAAAATGGAGCATTTTTGAGCCCGAAACTCATCATTGTTGGCTGGTAGCTGCCCGTCGGAGTGACGAAAGCCGCGTATCTGCTGGCGCGTTCAGTGAGCGGTACTTGCCAATATCCTCGAGTAAGGTCCAGCGTAGTCACATATGCCGCTCTACTGACCTGTTCTACTCTCTCCTCAATATTCGGAATAGGATACACTTGATCCCTGGTGAGAGAATTTAGCTTTCGGTAGTCTACCACAGGCCTAGGGTCTTTACCTGGAGCTTCTACTAAGATCATAGGCGAAGCATAATCGCTTTCCGAGGATTTTATTACTCCCAATTCCAGCATGCGAGTTACTTCCCTATCCAGAATTTCTCTTTGCCTTGGAGAAAATCGGTAGCACCTTGATCGCACTGGCACGTCTGAAGTCAGCTCAATATCGTGCTCAGTCAAATCAGTCCTGCCTGGCCTGTCCACGAAGCAGGCCTCAAACTCTGTTATTAGCTCGCCCAGATCGGACAGCTGAGATTTCTTTAGTTCTCCTATCTGCTCCGTCTTTTTGAGAAGCTCCTGTATCTTGGGAGCATTGGCTTGCTCCATAGCTAAGTCCTCTCGGGTTCCACTTAGAAGTCTCGTGAGATTACTAGACACTGGCGGCAAGAGGTTACTCTCAAGAACGTCCTCATTCCGCGTCTCATCAAGCTCACTTTCAAGTTGACTTATCTGAGATGCCTCGCTCTCAAAGTTTTCTGACCCGCTATCTTCCGCATCGACCACTGTTTTAACTGCCGTTTCCTCCGCTGTGGATTTTTCTGGAATGAGCAGTGTAGCTAGCTCTCGCGCCTTTGAACGTGTTAAGGCTTGCATAACTCTGTCTCCGAAAAGGATGCCCCTCTTTCGCAGTAGCATGTCCGATTTGTTGGAAAACAAATACGGATAGCACTTAGGAAGCTTTCCTGAAACGGCAGCCTCGGTTGTTAACTCGCCGAAAGGGCCCTCGATGACCACGTTCGCGATTGGCAAGCACACACTCTGTTCCTCCACTACCTGGCGGATCCATGCACACTGTCCTGTATAGTCGGAAGGCGACACATACGCCGGATGGACAACATCCATCGTTGCGGCCGAATCGCGCAGTACCTTGCAAGGCTTCCCGTTGACTACTAGGTCATGCATGTAAGGTTCCAAAAGCTGCATATTTTCATCGCAGTCACTGACATACGAGAAAGCAATCTTTTCTTTCCGGCAGTTGACGGCAATGTGACCCTGCTCATTACACCTAAAGCATGTGAGCGGCTTCCTAGCCTCAAGCTTATTCTTTGTGTTCTGCGCGTTGGTCACTTCCCCACTTTTCTCACTGCCGTCCTTTCTAGGGCGTTTGCCTGAAGAAGCCTTCCTTTCTTCGTTTGCAAATCTAGCAAAGTGCCTTTTCTGACGGTTATTCACACTCAACTTGGGATTGCGGGGCCTATCCACTGCTGGGTTGCTGAATTGTCGGCGCGAAGCATACTCCTCAATGAGTTCGGCAGCTTCAGTTGCCGACTTAATGTCGCCTCGGTCCTGTAACCAATTTCTTTCTTTTTCTGGGAGGCAGTTATAAAACTGCTCCAAAAGAATTCGCTCGACTACAGCGTCCCTATCACTGTAGGAATCAGTGCTCTTTAGCCACTCGCCCAAATTGACTCTTAAATTATACAGGAATTCAGCGTAACTCTCGTCCCTGGACTTAATAGCGTTCCGAAAACGTTGCCTGAACGCCTCGGCGCTAAGCCTATACTTTCTCAGAAGGCAAGCCTTGACCTTCTCGTAGTTGTCCGCGTCCTCCTTGCTTAGCCGCGCGACAACCTCCGCTGCCTCGCAGGGCAGAACCGTCAATAATCTCTGAGACCACGTGTCTCGCTGGAAGGACAGTTTTTCGCAAGTTCGCTCAAAGTTAGCCAGATACAGACCGATATCCCCTGATATCACATATGGCTGCATGTACTTTGACATCTTGAAATCTGCCTCCTTGTTGAGAAGAGGTACCGCTAGCTGGGGACAATTGCCCGACCTCTTGCTCAACTCTAGTTCTAATTTCCGGAGCTCAATTTCTAGCTCCAGCTTTTTTGCTTCTCTTTCAATTTCACGCTTCTTTTCCTCTTTTTCCCTCTCAAGTTCACGCGCCTTTTCCTCTTTTTCCCGCTCTTTCTGCTGTCTGAGCTATTCCTTTTTTTGACCGATGAGGTTCCATGCTTCACTAAGCTCCTCATCATCGGCTCCCAAATCAGTGATTGCCTTTAAAATCAAGGGTTTTCGTGCCAAACCACTTGTATCAATTCCCAATTCCTCACACAATAGCAACAGTTCCGGTTTCTGCAGCTTTTGTAGGTCCATGATCGCTCCGAGTGTCGGCTACTTCCAAAACAACAGTGCAAACTACCAAACCTAAAGGCGTTTCAACACTTTTTACCAGTTCTAAAATCTAACCCTGTTCTAGAACCTGGTCCACATCAGAAGAAAAGCCAAGCACTCACCCACACATGCGATCGATGTTCCGAGCTGCTGTCTTGTTGGCCGATTTTTGCTCCTGCTTGTTGCTTGAGATGCCACCTCCGATCACCAGATGTTGTGGCTTGTAGATTCAGATCCCAACGCTGGTCACCAGTTGTCGTGACGCTGGGGCCATGTCGACCCGGCCTTCACTTGGTAGCGTGCAGAGACTCCGGGTTGAAGAAGGATTGAATCTTCGAAGTTGGTGAAATATGTACAAGCAGGTTTAATGGCACTTTGAGAAAACTTAGTTACAAGATTATTTACAAGAAAAAGAAGGGTACATCAGCAAAATGGCAAGCGTTAAGAGTTCATAGCGAGAAGCGACTGGATGAGCCGTTTACCCAGGACTCAGAGCGACATTTCGTGCTCTGCAACGTCCTTAAAACCCCCTATGTCCAGCCCCTCTCTGAAGATGCTGACCAACCAAATCCAGGGCACGCCCCTCAGATATCGGCATCCAATCGAACACATCACTGCACGGATGGTCTGAAGCACTGACTGGCCCGGCATTGTTTCGTTGGGCCTGGTCACTTGTTGGCGGGAAAAGCTTGGGAACGGCGAGGAGGTACATTTCTATTCTTCAGCCAAGAATCGATAGGCTGGTTCCGGCAAGTGGATTTACTTCTCAGAAACCCAAGTGCACGTGCGCGCCGCTTACTGCTACCAGCATTGTCCCTTTCCGGCAATTGCAAATCTTTCCTGCATTCCCGGGAAATCCTCTAGTGGCCGTAATCACCTTGCTCCTTTCTTGTCCTGTACGTCAGCGGACGTGTCACTCTGTCGCCTCCTTTGGACAATAGGCATTCCTTACTTGACCATAGCGCTTCTCGACGGGAAGGGTGAACAATTGAACGAAAGCACTTCCGGCTATTTCCCGCAGTGGGACATTTCTTTGTGTTTTGCTAGACGTTCTCTTAACAGGGTCAATTTGGTATTTGCAGGGTGTCCACAAAGCAAAACAGGCTTACAAAACAGGATTCCTGGAAACAGGCTCACTTAGAGCCATTGTACCAACACCACATATCCACAGCACTTATCCATGCCCACAGGCGAACAATAGAGCGCGCAAGTGCGGATGATGCGCGGTCGTAACAAGGGACACCATAACATTTACACTTCGCGCATCCTCACTTTTCGGCTGGTTACGCTACACGACTACGCCACTCACTGACAATAACACCATAGTTACGAGAAAGAATTGCTTTAAGTTTTCATTTTTTCCTAAAAGTATAAATGAATAGAAAAATCTAACCAACGGCATTGTAATCCAAGGTTCACTGCGATTACTTGAATCTGATTTGTATTTATGTAGCGATTGATCTTATTTTACTTAATTGTTTCAGTCACAGCTGTTCCTTTATGTTGCGTCGCATTTCAGCTGATGCTTGCGTTTGCAGGTAGCGAGTGACCTCATGCGTCTTCCCTTATGTACCGCTGCATTTCGTATACTTTGTTTTTATTTCTGTCTGTATCAACCCTGCCAAGGTCTTCTGGGTGCTCTGATACTTACGCGTCTCCTGTCGCATAAGCTTGAAAGGGCTCTGAGCGCCGCCGCACCACGTTGGGGGATTCCCTCAGTTATTAGTGCGAAAGGACTCATACAGACATGAGAGCCTGCGACGTCATAACTCAGGAGGCCAATTACCAATCGGCGCGAATTTCGGAAAAAGTGCATAGGAAACTGAAGACATCGTTGGATGAATTCGTTTAAATTGGACCAAAACTGATATTCGATTTTGCAAACATAAAATTACGGAGGGAACAATAAGGCAAAAAAGAAGTAGACAGGACAAGCTTAGAAGCTCATCCTGGTCGATTTCTGTGTCTTGTTCCATGTGTAGTTTTTGTTTTCAAAATAATGTCTTACTAAATATTCCCTCATCGCTCACTCCTCGAACCGATACCTGCGCCGTGCCCATTTCGAAGGTTACCACCAAAGTTAGCCCGGTCATCCTCACTTTTGACCCTGGTCACCCGAAATTAACCTGCGACAATTTGAACCAAAACTGATTCCGAAATAATGAATCGCGCCAAAGTAGATGGTTGCACGCAGTGTTCCGCGCCACCCCCAAAATTTGGCCCAGGTCAACCAAACATTGACATTGACCGAAATGGGGAATCTGGCCCGCGCATGACTCGAAAGCCTCCCGCGGCGGCCGACACAGCGTAATCACATCGCAGACGTGTTTTGCACCCGAAAGCAATTGAAATTTATTCATTGCCGCGTATTTGAGCAGCGCATTAAGTAATCCGCCGGAGCAGAGAGGGAAATTAGAAGCGCCTCTGTAGCAACACTGATGTTGCCGTTCGGAAGAAGTTTTGGCAGCGCATTACTGCTTTACGAAGTAAAATTTGAATGTAGGTAGTGTGTACAAGCCCATCGTTCATTATTCTGTCATTTGTTGCTTTGAACCGGAGCAAATATCAGGGAAATCACGACACAAAACCGACGCAGGTAGTGCAACAGCAGCAGCCGCGGCAGCGCGGCCGATTCACTCAACCCTTCAACAAGGAGTCTCGTGGCGTGTTTTGCTCAACGCCCGATAGATGGCAGCAACATCAATGGCTGCTACAGGAAGTCAAGTCGACGGATCCGAAATTTGCGGCGTGGTGACAACGAGACTCAGAAACCCAGATCTGGGGTAATCGCTGTATACGTCTTACTAAACGGGCGACCAACAGAAGATATACAGGCTGCGACAATAAACAGCTTCGCTACATGTAACCATGAGCACAAGCTTTCGCAAAACACTAGGTTTAACCGGTGCTAAGCCAGGAAAGTTTTTTTTTTTTCTTTCTTTCTTTCTTCCTTTTTTTATGCTGCTGGGTGTCCGGCGACGTCCATGCCAACTGTCTCCCATGGTCACGACGTATACGCTGCACGAAGATGCCGTCCATGGTGAGGAAGGGGCGCCCGGTATCCCCTTTGGCTACCGCTTGCGCTAAGCGACTGTAGGCCCGTTTAGAGAAACGATGGTCACAGTAAGGGGACGTCCCTACCCATTATAAAAACCGATGGGTTCCCGGGGTCACTGGGGTCACTGGGGGTTGAACCTAGTGCCTCCAGAATGCGAGGAGGATGCTCTACCACATGACCACCGCTGAGGTTATCTCGCAGTGAATCACATCCAGGAGAGAATGAACAGCCGCCGTTTCACTGGAGATTGAATGGGACTGATATCCGCATATTGGCTTCGAGATCGAGCAGAGTCGCCACCTAGCGTCATAGGGACGAACCTTACCCAGTGTGGATGCGTGTTTGCGTCGCGTGCCAGCCTGCAGGGATTTGCATGCGCGCGTGCGGCGTGTAAAAGACGGCTTTTTGTTTGTTTCGTGGTTCGTGTGCTCTTTTGCTTACCCTGCCTCTTGCAAAAGAAACATGAACAGGCAATTACCCCACGCTTCATTAAAAAAATATTACTTGTCCATATTGAGTATGTCACGCTGGAAAGGATATCGATATCATCAGTCGCGGTCTTCGGCGCTTGAGATTCTTTGACAAGCTATGTCTCAAACGAAGCGGCGCTGTCGTCAGGGGCCGTGTCAAAGCAAAACAGGTTTTTTGTGCTGTTAAACCTCTGTCGCGATGTCTCAGTGGTAGGGCGCTCGACAGCTGATTTCAAGAACGGGGGGTTCGATCTCGGCCGTTTCGAAAGGCGCTTCTCGGCTGTGGGATTTGACTGCACGTTAAACAATCCCACGTGGTCAACGACACCGATGCCCACCCCTGCCCGCCCCTATACATCATCCGTAATATAGCCGATGTCGCATGGCACGTTAAACCCTTATATGCATTTAATTTCTTCCTTTTTTTTTTCGTAGAAGGGTTCTGCGCATCCATAAGTGTGGTAATGAACACATTTCGCTTTAGAGAAATGCTGGAACGTTTGAGAAACAAATCTTCGCAGCTCCTGCTACACTAAATATTACATAATACACATAGATCAATGTACACTAGCAGTCCATTAGAATCATAAGAATCCCTTTTCCTCTGTGCGGTCTTTCGAGCAAACTGGTTGTTTCTGACAAAGGGAGTAAACTAGCTTCATAAGGGCTTAACCATCGGTGTTTAGTTCGGGAATAAATACATATTTATAGTCGCATGATAAGATGAACTCCATTTCTCTCAGGATAGTTTTATATCTGGCTCCTGTTTTGGAAGTAAACGGCAGAACCGCCCCAAGTCACTAGTCAACAATAATTACAATGATAAAGAAATCTTCAGCCTTCAAAATTCCTTGCCAGAACATGAAAGCGATCAGGCGCAGTTTTTACTATGCCTTCACAACTACTGATTAGAAGCTTGCACTTCAACGTTACTGAAAATTAATCGCTGATAGTTCTAAGCTTTGTCAAGTGTGTAAAAGTTCTCTCACATGGTGAAATTCATTGTCATTGAAAAAAAGTTACACTACTAGTTTACAATTACACACGTCAGAAATTCCTTATACTTTCCTCGGTTTCATTAAACCATTTAGTCATTTCTCAGTGCAACACCAGATTATCTGCCGCAAGAAGCATCTGCCTTGTTGTGGGCTCGGCAAACTCAATCCACTCACCGCTCTGAGCAGTCAGCTTTCATGTGCGGCGATGTTTCCTGTACAGTGTCGGCGTAATCTCATTTTTGGGGAATACTTGTGCCTGGTTGTCTAGCCAGAGTTGACTTCCACTCAGTCTACGGCAACCCGCCGGGCAGTACGCTGTCAGTGCTACATTTAACCTGCTTAATCCTCGAGTCAAGTACGATATAGGGAACCAGGCTGCCTCCATTCATTCTAAAATACTGCAGGTCAGAGCACGAACCGTGTATCTCCGCGGGCTTGACACTAAATTTGCCTGTCTCACTCGTATAAGATACGCGCACGCTGTTGAAAAGGCGATAAGATATACGATGCTCAGGCTCAAGTAACAGGCCTGTGAGCGTCGTACAACGCAAAAAGCGTGCAAAGCAATGCCAGTAAATCTTAAAGGCGGGTGATTCCGTGCCTTGTTTTCCTAAAACACGCTAAAATCTTTTTCTTTTCCTGCATTGGCGAAATCAACAAATCTTTTTTTTTTTCTGTAATATTGGAGCACTTTAAACAGTAAATCGCTAATGCAGTGCCGCGTGCGTTTCTGACTTACGCCGCGTGCGTTTCTGCGAGCGCCGCCGGCTACCGATTCCACTGTCGGAGCGACGGTGGCACCACCTCTCGGTTGATGTCGCGGCGAATAGCCTCGGGCCTTCTAGGCATATGATCTAATCGTCTAGACAGTACTTTGCTGCACAATGAATAAGTGGGTCAAACGGAAGCAAATGTTTCTTGGAACGGCCAAATGGTTAGACTTAACGAACTCGTTGCTTAGAATGACTTAACTGAGCACCCCCCCCCCCCTCCCACACACACACTGTTTTGTGAAAAGGGCAGAAGTAAGAAAAAAATACGTTGGACCAGCAGGATTGCTTGAATGATGCGCTTAACTTGTACCTTATTGGGCAGGATGAAAAAAAAAAAAATGCCAACCTGGCTGTCGACAGTGCTTAATTCCCCTTCTTGGTTGTGCCCGATTTGCTTTACTCGCGCGATTTATGTGGGCACTAGTAAAGCCGCTCTCAAAGACGTAAAACAACATATGCAATTTTAACGGGAACCTCACGACAGTAGCAAGAATGGCTGCCGGTTAGGACACTGCATGGTGAGCGGATCGTCACTCCCGTAGCAGATAATTCAATTTGAGAATATTGTTGCTAATACCAGTTCGCTAATAAGTGTTGAATTGAAGTGTTGTTGATTGAGTGTTGGTTGTTCGTCGCATAATTTTGGTTGATGTTTTGCATTTCATTGTTTTTTTTTTTTTTTTTTTTTTTGTCGCCATAGTACAACTGTGATTTGTAACAAACAGCATAATTTTTTCTCCCTTTGTAACCACTTCTGCCTTGGCGGCCAAAAGTTTGCTGGTAGTATAGAGTAAATAAATAAATAAAAATTATGTTTTCAACATACGCATTCTTGTGTCGTGCGTAGGACATCTTATTTCGGCATATTTCGCATAAAGCGCCGTACCGATTCCAAGAGTTGTTCGTGGCCGACATGAACGTATTAAAGGATTTCAGGGTCTCTTTAAGGCGGAGATGTGTAATACTTAACATTACCTTTCGGTTATGTTGGCTCAGACGGGCGAATCATTACTGATTCGAGACTATATACGTCTCCGTGCTAAAAAATTCAGGTGGAATGGCCAGTTTCCAGCATGAACGCTCTTACCTAGCTCATAGGAATGTGTGTTACTTGGTGCAAAAACTTCCAACTCTTGCCGTAAAACACGTTACTGGCTGCCATTTACTATAGCACAGTTGCAACAAACCTGCATTTTCGAAGTAGGAGTCGCGCGCGTGCACACATGCACGCACACACACGCACGCACGCACGCACGCACACACGCACACACACACACACACACACACACACACACACACACACACACACACACACACACACACACACACACACACACACACACACACACACACACACACACACACACACACACACACACACACACACACACACACACACACACACACACACACACACACACACACACACACACACACACACACACACACACACACACACACACACACACACACACACACACACACACACACACACACACACACACACACACACACACACACACACACACACACACACACACAAAAAAAAAGAACGAGCGAAAGCTAGAGAGAAGCGCATTTCTTATGTAGAGGCGAAGGGAAAACAAAGCGAAGCTCATCCGAGCGTGGTCCAGCTGCGTTGGTCGTTCCCATTGCGAGACAGGCGGGCCGGGGACGCGCGGGTTCATCTTGGCGCCTAAAAATGTGAATCAATCACCGTCGCGACCGGGGAGTAGCAAAGACGATGCAGGCGAACACGCCGGAAACGCAGGAGGCCCAAGCACGACCGAGGCCAAAGCTGCTGTAATGAGATTGCTATCGAGTCAGCTCGCGTGGAAAAACTTTTCTGACAGTTTTTCGTCTCGCCGAAATCGAACAAAAGGCCACCCGCGCCAACTCTTCTGCGGAGACGGCGCTCCCCTTAAGCCTCGGGGGAAACAAAAACAATCCATGCACGCGTTTCGGCCCATGGCTCCAGAAGGATCGACTTCGCTCTCCACACCCTCGGAAACCTCTCCTGCAGCGCGCGCGTCTGTGTTGCCAGTCGCCCTGGCGTCGCAGATTTTTCCGCTGATAGGAATTCCGCGTGACGAACCAAAGCGCGCCGACCGGAGTGGCGCTTATTAAAACAAAGCTTTGGTGCCGCTGCTGCAGTCAGCCCTCGTAACAACTGCAGCGCGGACACCTGGCACGCGGGTCGAGACGATTAATCACCGAGAGGTCTTGTACCCTGCGCGCGGGCGCCACTTGAGCCCGTCGTCAGAACATGGAGGGTCTCTTGCGACCCCGGCCGGCTCCCTTCGCAGGTCCGAATCCCGGAGGTTGCCGCGGACCTTTGCGCCCTCTCGCGAGCGATAGATATGACTTCTTTACCCCGCCAGATGCATTTAGACATCACTCCGTCGCTGGGTGAGAGCCGCCCATTGATCACCTTCTGCTGCCTCAGAAGACTGCTCCCCATCATGACTCACCTTTCGCCCGGGTAAATGAAGAAAGGCTCGAAGGCCGTCACGTTTGCTGTGCGGATACATGTTGTAGATGAATAAACGGATGAGTGATATGATCACCCACTTTGAACGGAGCGGGGGGGGGGGGGGGGGGGGGATACCATCGAACGCATTTTTTCCTCGCCTCCTCCTATATACACACTAGTTGTCCTATTTATGTGGTTACTTCTCTTGCTTTTCTTTTTCTACAGCAGGAGAAACTGCTTTGTTTTTTTCTGAAAAAAAAAAAAAAAAAAACGAAGACGTGAAGAGCCGGCTGCCAATCAATGTTGGTTCTCAATATTCGTCTTTCAAATCAGATTTTTTTTCTTCACAGCACAAATTTACCTGTTCTGATTCATTTGCAGTTTTGTCATGCGCACCTAATGTCAGACATCACCCACCCCTCCTTTCACCTATCATGTGGTCTGCACTTTAGATTATCAGGATGGAACCACGTTTCTGAAAGCTAGACTAGGTGTCATTACAGTAATCTTATCCACATGCTCGAGGTCTGTGCAGCGAAAATGCTTTCTTTATCATCGCGGTCACGTTATCTTCCCGTTCACTTGACTTAACTGTGCGTATTTTTCTGCGTACATTTCACTATCGGTGCGCCATATACAGGATGCTTCAGCCAGCATTTTCAAAAATTCATCAAGAGCGGGAGCTTGAAATATAAACTGTTTTCAGGTACAAACTGTCAACCGCGGTGGACGCATGACTAGTTTATCGCAAAACTGTTCTAATTACGTTGTTAATTACACAAGTATTGTAATGAACCAAGTTGCGTGGTTAGTGCAAACATGAAGTTCGAAGCCGTGGAGAAGACATATCCGTTTTTGAAGCGAAGAAAGCCTCATTCTATGGAGCCTGCTGTGCGAGCAATTATGAAGCGACTTTTTCTTTTTTTTTTTTTTTTGTGCACATAGTCGAAACTGGGCGGATTAGAGGCGCAGGAACCTCGGTGTAAACGCGACGCCTATTGAAAACATGTGACAATGACTACGGCGCCCAATTTGAACTGCATTCGATATTATGCCAACGTCATCTACATTCTTCTGCTTGACGTTTGGTGCAAGGAAAAGGACAGCCATAGCCAACCGCGTGGTTTTGTTCACGAGAGTTACGAAGAAAAATAATGTGCATGACACGGCGCAGCAGAGCAAGTAGTTAGAATTTTGTGCTGTAGTCACTGCAACGCGTCATGAACGGACATTACGTTTGCGCGTCTGATGCGCTGTTTCGGTTTTTCTTTGGAGAAAAGAGCGCCGGATTTCTTCGCGCTCAGAGCTTTAGAAAATGAGGTTTTCGTCGTTTCAAAAATAGATAAGGCTTGTCTTATACGCGGCTTCGTACTCCCCTTTGGCACTAACCCAGCTGGGCTGGTTTGAAAGTTAATTGGTTAATATTAGGCAATTGTCAATATAACCAGAACATTTTAAACTTAAAGTCACTCCGCCTGAGAGTGCATTGCTGAAGATGTTTTTTTTTTTAGTGCGCAGCTCTTTGGCGCCCGTTCCTGCGTTTCGCGTCGTCGCCGTCGCCGTTGTCCCTCGTTACCAGCTCCGCAACTGGAGAAGCGCGCTGGTCTAGCTGCGCGCGCTCCTGGCGCCATTTCTGCCTCACGCCCAAGCCGAAATGCATAGCCGACGCCGTTTGCCACTGCGTGTACCCTCCCTGCTTACCAATTGCGGAGAGGTCCGCTGCCGCCGGAAAAAAAAAAAAATGAAAAGAAAAGAAAAACAAACCACCATTACTGAAAAAAAAAAAAGAAGAAACAGAGCGTCCTATACTGACTAGCTGCGTCGCCGTGGCATATGTTCACAGGCACAGAAAAGGAAGTTTAGCAAGCATGCATGCACAGGTTTGATGCCGACGAAGATCGCCATAAACAGTGGTCTGCCGCGGTCAAGCGCGCAGGCTGCACACCGACGCCGGCTCATCGAATATGCGGCAAACACTTTGTCGCAAGTTCGAGCTTATCCACCTTTATGCCAGAGTAGTCTACCTGCTCAAAGATCGTGAATAACTTGAGTTTGACTTCTTCACGACACGTAATGAAATATTGGTACTGTTTTGGTATGGGTGTGACTGCTCACGTAACATATGTAAAGGAGGAATTCAGTATGTTGTAATGCGTAGGCCTCTTTCTTTGTTGGATTAAACGTATAGATGTGTTTAGTTATGTAAACAATTCTTCAAACACGTTTTTTTTTCTCACTTTGCTAATTGTACGCATGCGTAGTGAGCTGCTGCGCGAGTGATCTGTGTTGAACTCATCCGTGGTTACGTTGCATGGCTAACCTTTGCCTTGTTCACCTCAAATTATTTCAGTTGTAGGGGTGTGATCATTCAGTTGACCCACATGGATCCAGCTGCTCAGGATGAACTCGCAGAACAGCGTCAGGCGTAATGAATCACGAAGACAGCCACCAACTTCGTCCTCTGGTGCGCCAGCACTTAATGCATGCCAATGGCTATACCGACGAAGATTAGCACACTACAGTTTCCCTCTGAGTAGAGGAGGAGCCATCCTGGCGACTTATGGAGCCGAAAGGACAGACGGATTGTAATATGGGGCTTGATTCGGTTCACATGAACTGTTTCACGTCCACGGCGACGCAAGTCCGCAGAGGGCGCAATGGGCTCAACTACGTAGTTGACAGGAGATGCTTGTTGAAGTACCTGGTATGGACCGTGATACCGAGTAAGGAGCTTCTTTGAAAGGCTGGGGGTTGTGGCAAGGACCCAGAGCCACACCAGGGAGTTTTGGGAATATGAAGACGCCTCGCCGGTGTCACGGTGGTGTTTTTGTTGCCACTGGTTTTCCGTTGTAAGCGAACGGGTGAGCTGACGGCGTTCATTTGCATACTGGGCGGCGTCCGAGAGTCGCATCGATACAGAAACATCATGGTGGTAGGTAAGAAGCGTGTCCATTGTGCAGGTTGGCTCGCGCCCGTGAAGAAAGAAGGGAGAGAATCCAGTGGTGGTCTGCGTCGCAGTGTTGCACGCGTAGGTTACGAAGGGAATAACCTGGTCCCAGCTACAGAATGAGCGTCGTTCACGTACATGGCCAGCACGTCGCTCAGAGTACGGTTGAAGCGTTCTGTCAGACCATTCGTATGAGGGTAGTAAGAAATAGCGGTGCGGTGAACGATTCGGCATACTTTCAGCAGGGCCTCAAAAGCTTCAGAGAAGAAAACGCGTCCGCGGTCGCTGAGTAGTTCTTTGGGAGTACCGTGGCAAAAAATCAGGTTCTTGAGAATGAACAAAGCGACTACTCGAGCGGAGGCAGAGGGTAATGTACGGCTTCTTAGTTTCAGGGTGTATAGAAATGTACCCAGCACAAAGCGACTACTCGAGCGGAGGCAGAGGGTAATGTACGGCTTCTTAGTTTCAGGGTGTATAGAAACGTACCCAGCAGCACCTGCACCAATTGTAGGGAGGTGTTTATTCAGTCGACCCAGATGGATAAGCTCAGGACGAACCTGAAGCACACCGTCAGGCTTAGCGAATCACGAAGACAGCGACCAACTTCTTCGTCCTCTGGTGCGCCAGCACGTAATGCATGCCAGTGGCTATAACGACGAAGATTAGCACATCTATTTGGTGATGACGATTGCGTGTTGACAGTCGCTGATTTTATAGATTGGAGCTGCCTTGTTTTTATAGCGAGCGGATTTATTTGTATTTACAGTGGCTAATTATGAACGCGAGTAGGAGGGTTGAGGTTCGCCGAGCGACATATGGGTTCGTGATTCAGAGTCTCTGAGGATATTTACATCAACTACGTACTGCATGGCACACTGCAGCATTTGGAGTTTATCCTGCATGTAAATGCGGCCGCGGTGGCCACGATTGGAGTGGGTCGCCCTAACCACACGAAACCACCGCGGCTCCTGCAGCTTGTAATTGTAATGCAAGCTAAAAGTATGCGCGATGAAATTGCGAAAGTTAACGCCGATGGCCACCAAAGAACAGAACGGTCTGCAGCATACTTAATACGGCACATATCTGCTTATTACGCAGTGGTTGTCTTGTTGATGCATCATACTGATATGGGGACATATAAAAAAATTAAATCGAGGGACTCGGCCGTTTTAGGGCCACTTTGGCATGGGTTCCTCTTCGTCGTCGGAGTCAGCACAGGTGACAGCTGATATGGTCATTTTGTCGGTATAATCTTCATTTTTCATGGAAGACAGCTGGGCTGGTTGGTGCGTATTCGTTAATGACTGCGACACTGCAACTAGCGTGGAAAAACACAAAAGACAGCGACCGTCGGTAAGCTGTCCCGTCGGTACCTTTTGTCGCTGTCTTTTGTGTTTTTCCACGCTAGTTGCAATGCCGCTTCATGTTTCACTCCATTGTCAACATGCGAAAATTCCTTTTCCCGACACGCGCCATAATTACACCGGTGGGACCTTCTCGTCCCTAGAACTGCGCACGAATTTACCCGCTTTCCGGAAGCAACTTTTGACGAGAAACCGTGCTCGTAAGACGCGTGCACCTCTGTGACTGACGTACAGTTACGAATAGGGCGTCTGGCTTCTGCACCGATGCATCGCCGTCAGCACCCTGGCGCCTTTGCTACCATAGGCATACCATCAGAAATTTTAATAATGGATTGCTCCACCGAAGGAGACTCTGGAAAGTTCCATTCTCTCCTCTTCACCTGTGCCGGGGTACCGTATAAGCGTTACTGCCGCTCTAGACATTTGTGTGCGCGGTCACGAGCAGTTTTCACTTTCACATGCAACGGATTGACCAGTCGGTCGCTTCCGCCAGCTTCTTATACAACCACCAGCTTCTGGCTGTCGGTGCTGTAACGCATCCCTGTTTTTCAATTATTTTTTTTTAATGTTGGCGCTCAGTGATCATATTTGTTTTTAACCAATAATGCTCTATGACAGCATTGTTATTAGAGGTTTATTAGAAAACATGTCAAAGCTAACCGTGCCACATAGTCTGTTGTATACGAAATATTGTTCTAACCGGTTTAGTTATAAGCGGGTTTCACTGAACTTTCCTCATTAGGGATACTGGCAAGCTGATCTGAGAGCGCTTGCCAAATATGCGCTATCCCAATCTGGTTCTCTAGTTATTTTCCTTTCGCGGCCCGGATCAGCAGCCACTACTAAGTAGGTATTCTCTTACCACTTCCAGCTCCTTGCTGTATATGGAAAACAGTATTTCCGCTGATGTTGAACATTACTTGATTCTTCTGCATATTAGTTCCCAGGCTAGCGTTCTGCTTTTCTTGTCAGTGCACATCAAAGAACCTCAGATAGGTGAAATTATTCTTAGCCCTCCACTGCGACGTTCAATATAGCCAAAGTCGCTTTCGGACGTTAAACTCCCCGAACCAAACAAAAACAGCCACTTTATTAATACCTAATACGGAAAAGCGAACTCAGCGAGCTATATATGCGAAGTTTTGCCGTTCGTTTTTTTCTTCTTTCGCATCTCATTTTCGATTAAGAAATTAAAAGGTGAGCCCTCCTTCGATTATAGAAGTTTTCGTCTTATATTAGAGCTTGCCTCTCAATATCAAATTAAAAGGCAATATTTTGTTAAGTAGTCGTTTGTTCTATCACGTACATAACCTCCACCATTGTTCCGTAGAGTGAAAAGCTGGACCAGTTGGTACATATTGGTAAAGATTGAAACCAGCGGAAAGACGCAGACAGAGAGAGGAACACAGGACCACGCTGAACCTGAACCAAGGTTGTCCTGTGTTCCTCTCTCTGTCTGCGTCCTTCCGCTGGTTTCAATCTTTAACCTCCACCATGCTGTACTATCCTCCTGCGCAGACCGCACCAAGGTAGCTCTCGCACGGCTTATGTGTAAACTTTGGAAAATATCCGCCACATGAATCATACACACAGTGACTGAACATAACTTCTGTGTCCTTATAAGTTCGAGCATTTCACCAAGATAGGCAGATGTAATTAATAAATTTTGATTTTGTGGCAAAAGCTTATACTTTATATTGAGATAAAGAAAAATGTAATTAGTAATCTCAGGGCACACTAGAAAATTTTATTACAACGAAGAAGAAGACCTGGCGCAAGCGCGCCGGCACGAGACACGAGCATTTAAGGTAGCACTTCTTGGTCATCAGTCACGTTTCCCGTAACCAAGAACTCTGTGCAGACCATCATTATATGGCGCATGGGCAGTGCTTTTTCCGATAGCAACTCACAGAGTTCTGCTACCGTTGTGTTGTGTATTGCATAAACAATATCTAATATTTGAACCGGGTCAGCACTCGAACTAATTCTCTGTTGTCGTTTTCTTACTTTGGCTGCTAGAGACCTTTGTGGCGGTGTTCTTTTTACGCTAAAAATTAATGAGCTAAAGCATTTGATATTTAAGCCTCTTCAAAACTTCTAGCTATATTTTGACAATTTCCTACAAATTATTCGTAAATCTCCACCTTGTCTTAGAGATGGGCATGTGATAAGTCGTCATCGACGGTTTCATATGAGCTTTATTTTTGTGCCCGCATCATGATTCTCAACAGCTGAATACGTAGCTCACCGATTCGGTTTTAGCGCCACAAGGAGGGAGTAGCTAGTCATCACTATGGCTGTACCGTAGGAAGGGAACCAACAACCACTAACACAAATGAAAGTAGAGGGATTTTTTCTTGTTGGCTATTATGAAATAATAATGCAATGGTTGACATAGTTCGATTAGGAAGTAGAAGAAAAACAATCACATGGAGCATATCGGATTCGAACGCACGACCTCCAAGCTCCGCCGGGGTAGTGCAATGGTTAGGGCGCTCGTCTACTGTTCCAAAAGATGCGGGGCCGCGGCGGCCGCTTTTCGCCTTCATCGAAAAGCAAGGCGCCCGTGTGCTATGCGATGTCAGTGCACGTTAAAGAACCCCAGGTGGTCGAAATTTCCGGAGTCCTCCACTACGGCGTCTCTCATAGACTGAGTCGTTTTGGGACGTTAAACTCCACAAACCAAACAAACAAAACCACGACCTCTGAGTCTTGAGTGCGGTGCTCTGTCGACGGAGCTATACGGTGACGGCTGTTCATACTTTCATGGGTAACTATGTTGCGTGTAACCCATCCTCGAGAGTGTTCGCCAGCGCCACCCTTCTCCATAGCGATGGGCGTGGAACGTCGTGTCATACCACGAATGTCACGTGGCACGTGATAAAACGGGGAGTGTGAGATATGTTTAATAACCATCTTAAGCTATCTATGGTATCAACTAAGGATCAAATTACTATTTCATATTAATCAGGACGAAAAAAGAAACACCCATATGATTTCCTTTGTGTTAGTGGCTGTCGGCGCCCTTCGTATGTATCTCATAACGAAGCACTTAATTTCCTCTACATTCGTTTGCTTTAGCTTAAAAACGGCTTCGAGTCTGGCAGCTTTGACGTCATAGGTAGCTTAAGAGGGTTATCACACAGCTCCCACCCTCTGCGTTAGATCACTTCTACGTGACACAAGTGGTAACACAGTATGAAAGAGCACTGAACAAGGGTTGAGGGCGAGCCTCAGTTCGCAGGCCAAGCCAACGTCTCGACAAATTCACTTGTCGAAACGTTGACTTGTTTTGCGAACTGAGGCTTCCCCTCAACCCTTGTTCAGTTGGTTCTCTTTCATACTGCTTCCTCTCGTTATACCCTGGATCCTCGCTGTAACGCAGGACGTTCCACGTCCGCCGTTGTGGAGGAAGGTGGCGCTGGCGACCGCTCTCAAGGATAGGTTACACGTAACACAAATACCAAAGAAAGTAGAAGATTGTACCGCCATCGCTGTAGCTCGGTCGGTAGAGCACCGTACGCGAAATTTGGAGGTCGTGGGTACGGATCTCTCTGGAAGCATGAGGTAGTTTTTTCTTCTGCATTCTAATTAATGATCTGTTCGGTTACACTATAATTTAACACTGATCAACAAGAAAAAATTGTTTTAATGTTTTTCTTAGTATCAGTGACTGTCGACCCCCTTCTTATGTATCTATAACGAAGCTCCTCATTTCCCTTACATTTATTTGTTGATTTGCTATGGCTGTGTTATAAAGAAGAAAACAGCTCCAGCTGGTTTTTATTTGCAGTCTGTTGCAACATCGGTTTGCAAGTAAGAACAAGGCGGTCGATTATATACACCCCATCAGCCAAAAAGCTTGATATTTCAGACTTTTTGATTCGTTCTAGTCGTTGGTGCGTTATTTGGCGGTTGGGCTTATAATATGACAACCCTCACGGAGGGCGCCTGTCTTTCTTAGCAATGGGATCTAGCGCTGCAGTTCAAGAGACATGGTCCGCGAGGATGCAGTTCAGACGGTTCTGTCCGTCCCGTTGTGACAAAACATTATTCCTCGGCCCGTATGACGTAACTTGCTCCGGCGTAAGTTACGTGTCTTGCACTCCCGTGGCTGCGCGTTAGACAGTTTCTTGGCTTCGTGCCATTGCAGTTCACACACCCATAGCTAATCGTTCTCGCTGGTTGTTGGGAAGCTTTTGACATGGCAGCTCTTGGCGCCAGCACGTTTGATTTAGCGGCCTCCTCATTACTTATCGGATCCTCTGCGTGGATCATCCGAGTTGCGCTTGTTTGCTCAGTGGCAGCTGTTGAAAGATAAAGCTAGATTTTGCGCCTGAGGCGCTCGACCGTTATTTTCTCTAATGAGCAAGACAGCGCCAGCTCGAACGTGACTTGAGGCTTTTCTTGACTGTGTGACTCGTGTCGCAGTCGCGGTCAGTACGAAGTTTTTTTTTTTTTCCGTTTTTTTTTTTTTTTTTTTTTTTTCACTTCCTAGCTACGAGGCTTTGACCACGAATAGCACACCAGGTTGTAGTTGCCGCTACAGAATACAGCACTTCTTATCTAGGGGTTGAGAGATACTCAGATACTCTTTGGCGCAAAACGACACGCACATCCCCAGCGTGCTATCAGAGGATAAATGGTCATCCCGACGAAGAAAGGCCATTCGCTGTGCCTTACATTGTCTTCGTAAATGTAACCGCAGCAGCGAATTACTGCCAAAACTTAGCAGGTTGTTGTCTTTAGTAGCCGTTGTATCCGTGGGGCGCCTATCAAGTGTGCTGTCGCTTTTTACTCTGCGCTGCTATCTGGTGTACGCGGTCACTGTTAATGCGCGCTATACGGTATATCACTAGCCAATAGAATGCCTTGGTTGAACCCAGACTTCCCCTATAAGACAAAACCACTGAATTATTGCGGTCCGTTGCATTCGTGTTGCTGTCCGAATGGATATTTGACGTCACGGCGTCTCTGACTGACATGGCGACGAGCATGGGATCGCGGTCGGGAAGCGGCGATGGGCAATTCATGGACAGCGTGGAGAATGTGTTCATGTGTCGTCACCGCTACTACATTTACAGAGCTATCAGTACAGAAGCGCAGTGACTTCGTCTATGATTGGCTTAGTCAAAGACGATTGCTAACGATGTTTGTGTGGTCCATATTTTGCCTTGCCAATGCGCGTTATCGCATTTATTTGTTTCTTGTTTAAAGGATATGCCTCAAATCACCAGAGCAGAGGCTCTGTTCAAGGCCCATACTGTCTCAATAATTTAGGGCCGAGAGGTAAAGGAGTGCTGGATGCTTTGCCGCTCGAGTGGCAAGATGTCCGTGCCTGGTCGCACACTGGCTTGTATTTGAGCTTTCCAGTAACAGTGATAGTAGGCCTGATCCCGGTTAATAAAGACGAAGAATTTACCTCGCGACAGTTATAACGCACACATGCGAATTCTTGCGTTTATTTAAGGATGGAAAATAAAGGCATTATTATTATTATTATTATTATTATTATTATTATTATTATTATTATTATTATTATTATTATTATTATTATTATTATTATTATTATTATTATTATTATTATTATTATTATTATTATTATTATTATTATTATTATTATTATTATTATTATTATTACAAATTTCACCCTCCGCTTCTAGTTACTACTGCTGTCTCTGCCTCACCTCCTACTAATTCAGATCGGGTGAGGAATTCGCCCCGTTTCGCGTATGCACGTGGTGATTATGTCGGTCTTTTCAATTTCTTCTCTTCCGCCGACTGGTACCTTTTAAATGACAATGATTCAGATGGACAAGTCAGTCGCTTTACAGAAATAGTTCTTGATGGTATGCGTCGGTACATACCTTTGCATACTCCTACGCGTAGGAAGTTCCCTTCCTGGTTTTCAAGGGAACTAATAACGGCGTTAAAACTCAAGGAACGGGCCCATCGTATAGCGAAACGCCCTGGGTTTCACAATTGGGCAGATGAGTTTCGCCGTGTGCGTTCTCTTTGCAAACGCTTATACAAGCGGGACTACGACTCCTATCTTGAGTCTTTAGAGAGGAGTGCCTCAAATCGTCCTAGTCAGTTCTGGCGTTACGTTCGCAAGTGTTCCATCAAATAAGATTTAAGTATCAGCTTAGTTGACTCTCAGGGTTCGGAAATTCGGGATGTTGCCGACAGTTTTGCCCAACATTTTTCCTCCGTTTACAAACATCCACATTGTGATTCCGTTTGCCTCCCTTCTGGTGCACTATCTAATTCCATTCTCTTTGACGAGGAGTTGATAACAGAGATTCTTAAGCGTCTGAGACAACCTTTGTCTCCTGGACCTGATGACATTCCAGCCGCCATAATAAAAGCCTTCAGTTATATCTTTGTACCAGTACTGACTGCCATATTTAATAACTGCTTAAAAAATGCTGCCTTTCCTCGCGTGTGGAAAATGGCACGCGTGTTTCCTGTCTTCAAGTCTGGAAACAAATCTGATGTTTCCAATTATCGTCCGATTTCTCTTCTATGGGCAACCTCTAAGCTTTTCGAATTAGCTTCGCACAACGTACTTTCCTTCCATCTCAAACATATCATAGCACCGAATCAACATGGCTTCATGTCGGGTCGCTCTACTTCTACCAACCTTGTCACGTTTATGACGTATGCCTCTGCAGCAGTCCTTCAGAGGGGTCAGGTTGACACTGTGTAGTGTGATATGAGCAAAGCTTTCGACGTTGTTATTCACTCACTACTTCTTGAAAAACTTCTACTCTCTGGCGTTGAAGTCTCACTCGTAGCCCTCCTACGCAACTATCTCCTTGATCGCTTCTGCTTTGTCAGTGTCAATGGACAGACTTCTTTCGTTTATCCTGCAACGAGTGGAGTTCCTCAAGGTTCAGTACTAGGCCCGCTTCTCTTCTCCGTTTTTATTAATGATGTTTCCTCGGCGATAAAGAACTCCTCGTTTCTTCTTTATGCTGATGATATAAAAATATTCAAGGTAATACATTCTTTTCAAGATTGCTTATTGTTGCAATAGGACATATCTGCTTTTTCTGATTGGTGTGCGAAGAATCAACTTACCCTCAATTCTTCCAAAACTAGGGTTGTATCCTTTACTCGTAAAACACATAGCTTTCTCTACCATTATTCTGTGAATTCTGTGCTGTTGGACTGGGTTGATGAAATTAATGACCTTGGTGTACTTTTTGACCGCACCCTCAGCTTCTCCTCTCACACTAAACGCATTGCTCAGCGGGCTATGCCCACACTCGGATTCGTTTGCAGACTTTCGAGAGAGTTCCATACTCCACTTCCGTTCCTAAAACTGTACCTATCCATATGCTTGCCGCTCTTGGAGTACGCGTCGGTTGTTTGGAATGGCACTTGCAAATCGAACTTGGACAAGGTTGACAGAGTACAAAAAATTTTTTTACGGATATTTCATTATCGCTTTCCTTGCGCAATTTCCCCCTCTCGCTCCACCAGGAGCGCCCAACTGAATCTTCCTTCTCTTCACTGCCGTCGTATCTGACTTGATATCATTTTTCTGTACAAACTCCTTCATGGCCACATTATGTGCCCTCAGCTCTTAGAGTACATCCTACTGCGCGTTCCGCGAAAGAGCATGAGGGAATTCAGACCATTTCATGTTTCTCCTCTTCATTCCCACTCCCCTCTGGACAGGATGCAGTGGTTATTTAACTCCTTTTGTCCTCACCTTGACATCTTCCAAAACTCGCTCTGTTCATTTACATTGGATGTTCATAGCGTTGTATGCTAAATAGTACATTATCACATATTATTCTAACTTTCTAGCCTTAATATAGTATTTACTTCACTTTTTGCTTTTTCTCCTGTTCAATGCTGTCTGTATCTTGAACTGCTTTTTATCCGTTTCTTACTTATATTTCAACTTTAAACTTTATAGTCGAATCTTACTGTCCCATGTTAAATTCTATTTCTTTATTGTATTATTCGGGATTTCTAGCCTGTGTTTTAAGTACCATGCACTTGTTGCGCCTGGAATGGTTGTTTAGTTTATGTATATTTCTATATTACTATAATCAATGTCAGTTATTTGTTGTTGTTTTTTTTTCTCCTCTATCTACCGTTCTTTTTTTTTTTTTCTTTCCTGATGTGCTCAAAAATTCTCTCACTGTGTATACAAGTGATGCTACTCATTGATTGCTTACTTTCCGTAATTCTTTTCGTCTCAGTTTCATTTCATGTATTATTTCTTCTTTTGTGTTCTCTCTGTGTGTGTAAACATGTTTGTGCATTTTCATTTTTGTTTCTTTTTTTTTTATTTGTGCTGCAGCACGAAGACCACATGGTTGTTCCTGCGCACATTAAATAAAGATTGATTGATTATTATTATAAAGAGTTCCGTCACGCATCGGGATCATACAGCGAGGAAACTCGTGACTGCGAAGCGAATAGATAATAATAATAATAATAAAAATTGGTTCACAGGAAGGGAAAGGCGCAGTATCTGTCACACGTGCTCTGTGGACACCTGAACCGCGCCGTAAGGGACGGGAGGAAGCGGGAGTGAAAATGGGAAGAGCGAATAGATGCTGGAAAGACATTTTGTCGCGCTTCATAAAAAAATCTGTTTTAACCCTTTTTTCAGGTGTGAACCTCTGCGTATTGCATGTACGGCCACGCGGTGTTACACTTTACTACACTGTGGGAGCCCGTTAACCTGCCTTAATGCTGGCAGAAGTAATTATTGTTTACTCTCGCGCTCAGTAAGAAAAAGAAAAAAAGAACAACCTTTTGTGTGGTGCTGTGCAATTTCTCCATTCAACCTCGTCTTTTATCCTGGTTGGTCTTTTGTCGTCAACAATAATTGAACGTGGAATGCCTGCTCGTTTTACTCACATTGCGCATGAGCTTTGCTCAATTCTGGCAAGAATTTGAAGAGATGCTCTTAAGAACATGCAACAACAAATGGAACAACCACTGGGTAATGCAACCCCCTTTTGAAATAATTGTTTAGTAGTGCCACTGCAGACACTCCAATACAAGGCTTAAATCAAACCCTCCGAGAACTGGTTAACAGAATTTACTTTTATCCGTGCCCGAAGGTACCCGTGCAAAATTTACCCAAGTAATGCTCGGGTATAATTTTACATACGTTCCATGTTTCAAAGGTTTCCGAGCGGCAGAAAGGTGTACTTGAAGTAAACAAGCTCTTTGGTACTACCATTTTTCACTAGAGCGGCGCGCGAAAAATAATATCTGACGCGAAACTTTTTCCACAAGGCACAGCCAGTAGTTAATATCGCAGCTAGCCAGCATTGAGAAACGCGCACGCATATGCGCGAACAAACCGGGCGATATTACGTTGCCTATTCACCTGCTGTACGGCGCGTCGTAAAGCCGAGGCGGGGAAGACAATTTAAAGGAATAAGACACTCCGGCCGGCTACTGGAAAGAAGAAACGTCTTTGACGCCCCGAGCGCAGCGGAACACGGGAAAAGAGAGCGCTACGAACGGCCCCATTTGGCGCCCACGAACAAACAAAAGGAGGCTGAGCGTAACTGTCGACGAGCGTGTACATCATCGATTTTCCCCTTATGTCTCTTGATTTCGGCGCTCGAGGAGCGCGGCCAAGGTGTCGTGAAATTTGTTGGGGCGGGGAGGTCGTCGCCTGTGTAGGTTTTGCTCTCAAAGTGGCGCTATTTCGCGCAGCCGGCACATGCGGGGCTGCTGCTGCTGCTTAGCCACTGCACAAGCGCGTGCACCTCCGGCCCTTGGGGAAATTTTCCGCATTTTTTTTTTTCGTCCCCTTTTTCTCATTTCGCCGCGGCTCTTCGGCGGCGCGCGCCCCTCGCTTCGCGCGCGGTCCCCTCGATCCGGCGGTCCTTATTTATGCCTCGCGCGCTGTGCGCCGCTGATCCCGGGGCTTTCCTGCTGGTCGGCGCTGCGCCATTCGTTTTACCTAGACGCCGACCGCGGCGCCTATTGGCCGACGCGAGGCTTCTTGTCAGCGCAAGCGGACGCTTACCGACTGGCTCAGGCGTGCCTCGGCGCATTAAAGCCGCGACGATGCTCTGGCCGAACGAGGCAGGGTATCCAGGAATAAACGCGAACGATGCTAACCGAAAGGTTATGCGTACCGCGTGGAAGACCAGACTAGCCCGTGTAGCCGCTGAGCGTGGTGATCATCGGGTACTAAACACTGAGCACGTGCGGAGACTTTCAACTCAACTGATTTCACGTCAGTTGCCCTGATATTGAGATATATCCTCCTCCCCTCTCTTTTTCTTTTACTCCGAGAAACTCAATAGGGGAGGACGCTCCAAGAGTTTCAAATGCTAATGCCAAGTATGGTAGCGAGGCCTGCTCGTTCGTCAAGTCGTTAAGATTGTTCGTCATGAAGAATCGTATATGACACACGGCTGGCACTCTGAGACACGCCCCATAGCAAAGTTTATCACCCCAGCTGATGTCTACGCGTTAATGCTTGGTGTCATAACACGCTTCGAGTTTCGGAAAATCAGTCCAAAATAACTCTGCAACGATATTTGTTTTCCCCATCATCGCGACACGTTCAAAGTTCAGGGCTGAAAGCCTGCTATATGAGCTATATTCTTAGCTTTCTTTTTTCTTAATACAGCGTCATTGCTCTAGAGGCTGATCTTAAATGTTTATTTGAGGAACCTTACATTACTGGTTCAAAGCACGTTTCTCGTCGTTGAGTTTCTCTTATTGAGTGCAAACGAGCACGGTTCTGAGCTTGGTGATATGCCGCAAAATGCCCCGCAGGTGCGTACCGGAGCGATGTAGATGGCTCTCCTACGTTCCTAAGAGAAACTCTCGGGCAGGATTTAGAAAGGCTCTTGAGCAGGTGGTTTTTCAAGAGCTATGAATAACGTATGTCGCCATGCGGCGGTTCTAAGCAGCAAAATTACTAACCTCAGCCGACACCAGAGCTTTTGCCGTCGGCACAAGCCACGCGCGCAAAGAAATGTCTTTGCACAATGAAGCCTTATGTTATCAAAATGCGTTTACTGTATCGATTCTTGTTCACCTTAACGAAAACTCGCTGGTTTGGTGATATGTCAAGATGTACCGTAGTTTTGTGTGACGTCCTTCCTGCGAAGATGTGCACAGTCGTTTGATTTCCGTCTTTGATCCCATGCCAGCGTGTAGAGTGAAGGAAACAAAAAAAAAAGTTTAAGAAGAAAAAAACCAAGAACAGAGCGTGTGATTGCATGTGTACGTCTTTGTGTGTTTTCCATTATATTGCCCGTAACAGCTGGTTGTAACTGCCTACGTTATGTATGTATACTATGCACCATCCTTATGTATGTTGTGCTGTTGTCTGTTTTTTTTTTTTTTTCTGAAAAAAGACACGGAGTAAATAGTTGGCCGCCATAATTGAGAGGTAATGTGTTTAAGTGAAACAGCTCCCCTGTGCGCACCAGAATGAAATGCTGCGCGGAGGGTTCGCAAGTTACCCCAGAATTTGTCTCTGCCTGTTTTCAGTTGTCCTGGCCTTCTTTTATGCATTTGAAAAAAAACAAAAAAAAAACAAAAAACAAATTCATCACTGCAATTGCTGGTTTCTTTGGTTGGTTTATAGAGTTTAACGCCCCAAGGCGTAATAATTTCGACCACCGGCGTCGCACAGCCCACGGGCGCCTTGCTTATCGCCTCCATCGAAAAGCAACCGCTGCGGCCGGGATTAGATCCCGCATCCTTGCGTTCAACAACCGAACGCCCTAACCACTACGCCACCGCGGTAGGCATAAATTCAATCGCATCGAGACCGTTAATACCCGCAGTTTCTTATGCTGTTGCGCAGCGAATGAACAGGAGGGGAAGCATTACCTGCCTGACCGTTTTCGACAAGTGGCAACTTCTTGTAGAAGAGGAAGTGGCACAAAACAGATTCTTGTACCGAAGCGCGTAGCACATGACGATGGGAATGATCGAATCTTCCAATGAGTAGCAAAAATTTGCCTTTAAATTTTTTCTCGCGGTCGCATCGATTATGGAAACTACCATAGAAAACCAATGGACTGCGTTTTTCAAAATAACTGTGATACAACTGTGATACTGTAAATTACTTTTATGAACATATCGACAGAAATAGCCTAAGCTTCAGTCGCATATGAAGATTTTACTCCAGAAGTTTTTTCGTGAACTTTTGAAAATAATGTTAAAAACCTACAAGACTGCAGAGGTAGGATTTGTGGATGTATTGACTGTTATGGTGGAGTTATGCAATATGCAAAAAAAAAAAAAAAATGTTCAGGAGCTCTTTCTGAAAACACGTCCAAGAATTAGGAGTATGAGTTGGAGGACTTGAAAAACGGTCGGGCGTCTGCTGAAAAAGGTGCATGCAATACTTGACGCTTCGTTTTTAAATCCGTCACGTTCTGCCCTCTCTACCACTGTGGGGACAGCGCCTTCCCGTCGTATCGCTTGCTACGTGACAAGAGCACATGGTAATCAGCAAACAAATATCGGGAAAAATTAGGGGTTTTATGTGAGATACACGGGAAGCGAGCCAGCAGTCACTGAGATGAAGGTATCCATGGTTACGTTATTGTTTCACAATGATCAGCAATACCAAAATATCCCAATTTCATGTTATCAGTGGCCGCCAACTCCACCGAATGATGTTCGCCATCGTGCAGACGGAAGCATAAATACACCTCGCCTAATTGGCCTCGCCACGTTGGCTCAGTGGTTATGGCGCTCGACTTCTGAACGCAAAGACAACAGTGCGATTCCGGTCGCGGACGCCGCTTTTCGATGGCTGCGAAAAGCAAGGCGCCCGTCTCCTGTGCAATGTCGGCGCGCGTCGAATTTTCCGAAGCTCTCCACTACGGCGTCTCTCAGAGCCCGAGTTGCTTTGGGACATTAAACCCCACAAACCAAACCAAACCAAACGTCTGCATATCGACACAGACGTAGTAGTTTGTGTTTCTGCGCTGTGTATATGAGATGATGTTGAATAGTACGCGGAAGATACACTAAGCTGCAGTGTGATCGGGCCTAAGGCCAAGTCAGCGACTAATCAGTCTAGAGATTTGCCACTTTAATCACTGTGTTGGTGCGTGCGTGTGTGTACGTGTGTGTGCGTGTGTGTGTGCGTGCGTGTATGTTTGTGTGCATGCGTGTGTTTGTGTGTGTGCGGGCGCGAGTGTGCGTGCGTGCGTTCGTGCGTGTGCGCGCGCGGGCGACTAAAATAGCCGTTCTTGTGGGTCAACAACTCCGCTTAGCAAACATCCCTTACAAAAAAGCTTAATGAGTTTCTGATTAAATGGTAATTACATTCCTCATCATGCACATTAACATTTCTATACATTTTCTTGATGCATTTTTGATGAGTTTCACAAGAAAGTTGGCCACCGTGTTTCTGGTTGGTACCTAATGTGTGCATTTCTTGTGTGTTGTTCATGAGTGTTGACCAATGGGCACTTTTGGATAAAAAGTAAAAGCTGAAACGTAGCGAAGCACCTCAACTACATTAAAAAAAGCTAAAAAATAAAAAAATAAATAAAACTAGGCGAAAAAAAAACTGCACCTCTGGCGCGATTCGAACTCGGTACCTCTTACTCAGTAGCTTTCTACGCTAACCACTCGGCGAACTGGTAACGTCGGTAACGTATTTGCTTCTTATGTCTGGACTGCATTCATAAGATTGGGACATAATGTTTCGAAGCATGTTTCGAAGTGTACAGGCCATTGCGGCTGCTCTAACAATTACAACTTCTTGACCATTAGAACTTACATCTAATGTTCTAGATACCTATGCGCACTATTTTGTCCACTGCAGTCATTTTAACATGTCGAGTTTGGCATCGCTGGCAAATTTATCAGCGCTGGCTCTTCGGTGGTTGCTACCTTGGGCGTAATTTTCGCTGAACACGGAGCTGTAGCACGAACCTTTAAGGAAAAAAAGTGCGAGCAAGCTTCAATACCGGCAAGCGCAGCAGCGCCAACACTATTTTACTGCTAACTAAATCTTATTTGTATCTAAACATTTCGGGAAGCGTTGCGATGACTGAGGGCTCGGCTAATCTATACGCAGAGCAAGAAGGAGCTCGAAAGCTTAAGAAACACGCAAAATATCATGCATTATAAAGAAGGAATTGCTTCTCGTGCCCTGGTCGCACACATGCTCCCAGGACGGTCCAGTTCCGAGTCAACGCACGGCTCGGGTTACGTCCGCGCGTCGTCGTCGGCGCAGGCCGGGGTACCCCTGCTGGTCTCTCCAAAACGGCCTGCTCGCAGGTGCAAGGAGGCATTGGAAATGGAGCGGCCTTGCGTCCGTTAGCTTGGAGGCGGTGTGGCAGTGCGTCGGTTCGCGTACACAACAATATCCTTGCCCGTAACACCCTCAAGCATATTGTCCAACCGCAGCACCTATTCGCTTGGCAAGAAGTGATTTGCAATGGCACAAACACCCAAGACGCAGGGTGTAAGCGTGTTTTGAATGAAACAAATGTCCAAAAAGTTGTTTTTGTTTTTACAGTGCATGCTAAACAGAAATGAAAACATAGTAAAGAATATACATTCGCTTAGTGATGTATAATTTCCCTCATTTGAGAAAGTCAATGTATTTCCACATTAGCTCCTATACAAAAATACTGTTTTGTTTTCCAAGTACAAAACTTCTTGCGTAATCTCAAATGAAAGCCTGTTGCGGATCTCATGTTAAAACACATAAAAATTGTTTCTTAGGCAACATCCTACATATGCTAATCAGAAATGAAAAAGTACGGCTCTGAAAGTGTGCAGTTAACAAAGAAATAATATATATTCACTTAGTGATGTATACATTTCCTCATTTGATAAAGTCAATGTATTTCCACATTAGATCCTACCCAAAAATACTGTATCGTTTTCCAAGCACAAAACTTCATGTGTGATCTCAAAGGAAAGTCTGTTGCGGATATGATGTTAAAACACATCTAATCTTGAATCTCCTTTGAGTGGTTGATGACTCATCAAAAACACATTACGTGGAGAACAGAAATTCAATATCCATTTTTGTAAGGGATGCCACACACTTTCCTCCACCTTAGTTTAATAAAAATCATGCTGAACTTCTAGAGTAGCGCACTCGTTCGATTTCTACACAGGACGAGAAAAGAAGAAGAAGAAAAAAAAAAACGAGTCAGTTTCGCTAGAGAGCGGGTTGGAACCGGTTTGTTTCCTGAGAAGCGCAATAGGACATGGGCGAGAAAGAATAGGAGGGCATAGGCACTGTCTTTTAAGTGAAAAATAAATGCGAAAACTTATACACTGGCCAGACACAAAACCCTGTTCGTTTGAAAAGGCATCGTAAATCTTTGAATGACGCCCTAGGCTCACATCTGTCAAGTCACCGTCGCTCTTGTGATTTTGGTCGCTGCTGTCCTGATTCCGATAACACGTTGATATTCACTAAGCGCGTGCGTCAGTGGCTTTTGTGAATGCTAATAATTCCGATTCGCATGTCAGGGAGCCTCCCTTCACAGCCTCCGATCGCGTTTACCTCGTATGACCTGAATTTTCTTAGCTTACTAGTAACTTTTCTCAACTGAGAACATATAAGCCACGGCAGCATTTTTTATGCTCGTTGTTTTACTATTGCCTTTATTTGTATATTCTGTACGTGCGTACACCGTCATAGCTTTTACTAATAGGTGAATGTTTGTGCTGCTACCGTGTTCGACTCGTAATGCTCAAGCATTGCAGGCTTTATGCCACACTGCTTTACCTCTAATCTTGTTCAATGTGCGTAACACTTCATTTCAAACTTTCACGTTTCAAGGAAGGAACGGAGCGTTAGTTAAAAACGCTGTAAAACGCGGGTCACTTGCAGCGTTCGCATAGGCACTCTCGGTAACGTCCAATATTGAACGCGCGCGTGCTTGGCACTTCAAGGGCTATCCGGCGCAAATCGTTCAACCATAGTCATCGATCAAACGTTTCCGCCCCGCATTTGCGGCACAATCTTATCTGCGCAGGAAAACGAAAGGGCACCATTAGCTTTGCCCTGGAGCGTAGCTGTTGCAACGCGGCCCCGATCTCCTGAAGCCCCCGCCTACCACGCAGCCACGCCGTTATTTATTGTCACGCAAACACAATTACTAGTCCCAGCGCTGGATGCTATGATGTCACAACGCCTGCCGCAGGAAAGACGAAAGGAAAGTGGGGGCAAAAGAGTGAATCTAGGTTTGAAAATAGAACCGTACCGGCCCTTCTCGGGGAGGCGAACGTTGGGGAAGAAAATGTCAAGTTTGCAGAGTAACTTTGCTTGACAGAGCCTGTTAGAGGAAGCAAAACGTGAGCGAGAATGGGCTGTGTTCTTCTCTGGCCAGAGGTAGAATCGAAAACGCATTTTTTTTTCTCTTTGTCGTAGGTGACTTGTGCCAGAATTATATCGACCAGGCGGCTGTACTGCTTCTTAGAATTGGCAGTCACATCGGAGAGCTGCATAAAGGAAATAAGAAAAATGCAGTCCCGAAAAGCCAGCCAGGCACCCCGACGGGCATAAGTACTCGAACTAAATGAAAAGAGAGCAGCCGCGGAGAGGGAAGTGGGTAGGAAAGGGAGAGAGATTAGAGAGAGAGGGAGTGAGAAAGTAGGGACATAGAACAAGGATGACGTCTGAAGACGGCCTTCTCTTTAGATTGAAGGCACTAAACTCAGAAAGCTGTGAAATCGATTCCGGTGCATTATGCATTCGCTGTCTCTCGGTCGGCCCCGGAGGGGAACATGTAGCCGCCACGCGATGACCTGAACGCACAATGTCTGCGGCTGCTCTTCGCTGCGCGCGCGCTCCGTCGCGTTGAGAGGCCTGCTTTGAAGGCTCTTCACTCGCCTCCCGGCTTCCTTTAAGTCTTGCGCGCCCTATGACCCGAGGGTGAGAGCGAGACCGCGGCTCGAGGATTCCAGGGAAAGAAATCGTAGCCCTTTTGAAAGGGCCTGAATAGAACGGGCATTTCGTCGAACGAGGCTATCGTCATGCTGCACGGTTGAACGGACCATCCTGTCTCTGAATTTGACCTCCTCTGTCGCTTCTGGAGGCCCCGTTAACATTAATCAGTTAGTCGTCTTGGCGTAAAGCAGGCCGGTAAACATTAAAACTAACGAGAACTACTTAGCTTCGGTTGTGAACACTGTTTTTTAACAGATGATTAGTAACAGAAGAAGATAAGAGGCGAAGATTCGGGCGGAGATCGTGGTGCATAAGAAAGAGCACGGGGCGCGTCTTCCGGACGTGTTTTCTTGTGACATGTGGACACTGGCCTTCATCATGCCTTTCAATCGAATCGTACTTGTCTAATAACTGCATTTTAGGTCAAAAATTATCTTAGTAGGTCAGGGTGGAGAACTGACCACTATCTGCTGTTAAAGCAAACCAAAGCAGCAGCAGCATCGAGGCAATTGCAAGGTTTTACCAACTGGGCCATATATACATTCGGGGACTATAATTGAATTGCCGGTGATGTGAAATAATTTTAAACAATCTAAACTTAAATTGGCTGCTTCGACAAGACACTAATTGTCTTTGAAAAATAACAGTTCTTGGCTGTCATCAAAAGAAACTTCGTGGTCAGAGAAACGAAGAGAGCAATTGAGTTATCGGGAGGTTGCGGGAAGCAGCGCGCGGACCCATGGGAACGTTGCGTGACGAACAGATAGCAGCGACTGACTGATTCCGCTGACGCCGCTAGCGATGGAGAACGGGATGCATGCACCGTGATCCGCTGATAGCGAGCCGGCGTTTCGGCAACCGGAGAGCACCCTCGCCACCACGTAGGAAGAGGGGGGGACCCCTCCTCTTCTTTCTGCATGGCGGCGACGGTGTTCTATACGCAGTCACGTTGTCTTGACTCACTAGCGGTGGCAGCAGCATCAGTCAGTCGCTGCTAGCGCTGCCTCCGGTGACCCCCCCCCCCCCTTTCTTCCCTCGTGTCCTCCAGTTGCTGCGTGCCCTCCTGCCCCCATCGTTCGCCGCTGAGTGTACCCCCCCCCCTCTTCTTGCGAGGCTCCGGTTGCCGAAGCGCCGGCTCGAATTGGGGGGATGAAAGGAGGGCGGAGCTGGTTGCGAGGCCGACGCGGCCGACGACGACGCGAAACCCAGGAACGGGCGCCAAAGAGCTGCTGTCTAAAAAAAAGGGGAGGGGCATGTTATTTTGGGGTAAATAGGACATTCGGGTTGCTGTGACCTTTTCACTAAAGTTCTCGTGGTCGCTAAACTTACCGCTGTTTCTATACGTACCGAGGGTCTCAGTGAAAGAGTTTTACAGAATTTAACTTTATGGTAACGCATTTCAGAGGCTTAATTGCTTTTGCTGTTTTCTGTTCTTTTTGTACACTGTCTTTCGCGCAAAGGTAGTCCGGATTCACTCTTAGTTCATTGAAACTTAAAGCAGGGGATTCAGCGTTGTAAATAAACAGAAAAAAAGAAATCCTAGCACCATTGCCATGTAAACAGTGGAAAAAGTTAGAGACGGCAACGGTATGCCGTTTGGTTTCTAGTAGAGGCGCCGATCTGGTGTGGGAGAGTGCAGGCGTTTTCCTTGCATCGGCACCGCAAGCAAGGAGCGTGCATGCGAAAGAAGCCAGTGCTGCGCGTGCTTCAACTACCGCTTACGCTGCAGGATTCGCGGGAAGACACCGGCTCAGGATCCAGGCGGTGTCTCCGGACAAGGTTCTGGCTTCAGCAGTAGTAGAGCGTGGGGTGCAGATGTAAATAGGCAGAAACGAAAGGTCTCTCTTGAGTAATCTGATAATTTTGCTCTCTTCCTCGAAAAATAAAAATGTTCCAACATACTCTAAATTCTTTCCAACTCAGCTTGACTTGTTTGCTCTTTCAAAGTGACAGCGTTCAAGGCCGAATCGGACCTCAGGCATCCTCTCTATACCACGCACATCCTTCCTCTATTTAATCCGACCGGCTTCTCGAGTGCATGAGTAGGGCTGCTTCTCGATCATTCCATTAAGTGCAGTTCAGCTTGTAGGCCGTTCAGCTCACAAGAAGCTTTTGCGAAGTATTTCCCAGCTTTCCAGTGTTGCTTGGCATGTTGTAGGGAAGTTGTTTAGGCGATGCGTTTAGCTAGGCTGATTTGTTCGTGCCTCCGCGGGTTCGAATCACGCTGGAAGCCTTTACGAACTGTAAAAGGTTTTTCTGCGGCCGCTTTGTGGGAACCACTTTCCACCGACAGAAGATCGCCGGGATTCTTTCGCGTCGCCATTCTGGGGATGACGCATTTGTAATCCATAGGGGTGCTGAAAAGATGCGAACGTTATAAAAATCTTCGTTTGAAAAGGTTATGAAGCGCGGTGACATTGCATCATAACTGGCAATACCTAAAACAATGAAGGAAAAAGAAATGCGGTATTTGGCGCTAGTCGCTATTACTCAGTTTTTTATGACAGTGGCATTGATTTGCACGCAAAAAAAAAATCAATCAGATAGTATACGGTACGGTATATGGAACTTAACGTTTTGAAGCAACGTGGCTATGAGGAATACCGTAGCAGAGGACTAGTTTTGAACAGTTTCGACACGCACTAAAATCCCGCAGTACGCGAGCACCTTGCATTTTGCCTCAATCGAAACCTAGCTGCTGAGGCTGGGACCCAATCCGTCCTTTAGGCTATGCAGTCGAGCGCCCTACCCATGTCTTGCCACGGCGGGGAAAATTTATTGTTACATGCGTCGTAGTATATAAAACAGTAATGAATTGATACCAAGATTAATTATTATAACTATCGCCCAGGCTGTGGGGTATATTGTTTCAAGATACGGTATCTGTCGTTTCTTTAACTGGTCTTTCACATGGAAATGTCGAGTTAGGATTTTGAAAAACATCGCTACAAGCGTCCTCTACATGCCACAGGAGAATTTGCCCAACAGTTCTTTAGAACAGCCGGTTTGCCTTCTTTTGACAATCTTTTTAAACAAATTGTAGTACTAAAATATTTTTGGAGCAGCGCATACAGGCACATAAATACGAAACGGGTACTGTTGAGACATGTTCCTCGTTATCTTAAACCGAAAGTGCGCACTCACTACGATAAAGCAACAAGACTCTATTAAGTTCCAGCTATCTTTAATGAACTACCTGACGATGTATTTTCTTTGACCACCCGCAAAACACTGAGCGTTGCTGCTCAAGCGTTGGAGAACTTTTAGTACGTACTGATGTTATCAGGGCAGTTTTGATAATATGTTGCGCCAAATGTTTCTTTTTTTTTTTTGTCTCTGATGGAGTTCGGATGTAGCGCGTACATTGCTGCGGCTGCCGGTTGTCGCCGATCAAGCCCACTTGTGGCTTCGGCGCTTCCGTTTGTGTATGCTGTTTTCAATATACTGAATAACGATTATTATTATTATTATTATTAAACTATTGACTAAACGAAATTTAGGTAAATCTGTAGCTGTATAGGGGCTTCAGTACGCACCTTAACCGCAGACAGTTTGCGCCGACTGCGTCTAGCAGTAGAGTTCAACGCAACTAACAAACTACGATTTGAGAACTGGATGCTGCTTCAGCGTCTTTTTTTTTTCAGTTTGTCTTACACTAGTGAGGCGGACTTTCGCCCTTTGTCTGCTGACTCAGTCAGGACTGCACGACGGTTCGTCCATGCACGCTCGGTAGACGTGAAACGGCCTGCTCGGGAATTTATTACTCGTTTTCAAATAACAAAAAAAGTACCGCGTGCGATCACGCAGCATTTGGTATTTTGTGAGTCTTGAGCCTCATGCGGTCAGGCTATTCCACCTGGGGTAACCAAGGTGCCATTCGTCTAAACTGATGTGGCTTCACGCCCCATGATGAGTCTGCTGGATGTTCGCCATCCTTCTTCACGGTTAGTATCCACAAAATGAAGTTGTAAAATAAAAAAATAATTGCTTTCGTGGTGTGGATTACAGGCTCACCAAAAACTTCGATAATTTATGAGGTATTTCCAAAAAGAAAAGTGTATAAGTTTGAGCGCTTCGCACGCAGAAAACTTCTGGTTATATATATATATATATATATATATATATATATATATATATATATATACGTCACTACTGCTTCTTGTAAGAAACGTTAACTTGAAAACCAGATAGGTTAGCAGTCGCTGCCTGGTAGAGAGAGGAATCATTCACGAACGAAGACCGATTAGTTGAAACGAAAGCAAGTAAAGTGAACTGAATATGATGCTATCTCATCCTCTACTTTTTAACACTGTGGCTAAAAAATGTCACTATGCACTTTTGACCGCGTTAGGGATGGGTGTGGAGTAAAGAAAAGACGGAAGATGCCCCGTTCACCGGGCGGTATTGCAAAATGTGTAGCGGAAGTCAGGGGGTTTTCAGCAGGGAACCATGAGATTCGTTGGCACGACAAAGGGTCGTCATGGCAGCGTGGCCGCATCGAGGTTATCGAGAGCCATAGCCAAGTCGGCTAAGTGAAGTTCAAATTTTGCTTGTTGTGTAACCGCTGTGTTTCCCTAGGACACAGGGCGCGCACAAAGTAGGGGATGCCTTCGGTCACGGTGAGTCTTGAATGTAGTGTGCTTAGTTCACTTAGCATGTGGTCATTATGTAATTGTGTCGGAAGCTTGTTACTCCTGTAGACCACCGATTAGGCTTAGCGCCGCAGCGTGTAATTCTCTCTTGACATATTTCGTTCTTGGCAAATACCGGTTAGGCAGGCGCCTGACGGTATACTGCGCGCACGCACGTGCGTGTGTGTGTGAGAAAGAGAGAGAGCGAGAGAGAGAGGGAGAGAGAGAGAACTTGCGCAAAAGGATGCTGGGCTCTTTCCCTGGCGTGCGCAACAATAATATATTGCACGCAGCAGCCGAGCACAGCTTTGCTTCTCTCCTGACCGATCTAAAGTTTTAGAGCGCAGCTCTTCGGCGCCCGTACCTGGGTTTCGCGTCGGCGTCAGCCGCGTCGGCCTCGCAACCAGCTCCGCCCCCCTTTCAGCTCCCTCAGTTCGAGCCGGCGCTTCCGCAACCGGAGCCTCGCAAGGAGAGGGGGACGGGGGGGGGGGTACTCTCAGCGGCAAACGATGCGGGCAGGAGCGTGCGCAGCAACCGGAGCACACGAGGAATGGAGGGGGGGGGGAAGGTCGCTGCCTGCGCGGCGAAGAGATAGCAGCGAATGATTGAGGCCACTGACACCGCTAGCGAGTCAAGACAACGTGACTGCGTAGAATACCGTCGCCGCCATGCAGAAAGAGGAGGAGGGGGTTCCCCCTCTTCCTGCGTGGCGCCGAGGGTGCTCTCCGGTTGCCGAAACGCCGGCTCGCTATCAGCGGATCACGGTGCGTGCATCCCGTTCTCACTCGCTTCACTCGCTAGCGGCGTCAGCCAGTCGCTGCTATCTGTTTGCCTCTCGCAACCTTCGGATAACTCATTTGCTCTATTCATTTCTCCGACCACAAAACTTCTTTCATGACAGCCAAGAACTGTTAGTGGAGTGTTTCTTGAAGGAATACGTGTAAAAAATTTCGAAAAAGTTGTCTGTAATTTTACGTACGTGTCTTGCTCGAAATCTTTGCCTCAATCTATCGAAAAGGTGAAACAGCTGATGAGCTGCGCTCAAATTTCGCATTAGGAAGTAACGTATTCGTAGGCATATTTTTTTCTTTGTGCTGTCGTGACGCTGGGGCTAAGTCGACCCGGCCTTCACTTGGTAGCGTGCAGAGACTCCGGGTTGAAGAAGGATTGAATCTTCGAAGTTGGTTAGTTATATACAAGCAGGTTTAATGGCACTTTGAGAAAACGTATTTGCATGAAAAAAAGGGTATATCAGGAAAATGGCAAGCGTTAAGAGTTCATAGCGAGAAGCGTCTGGATGAGCCGTTTACCCAGGGCTCAGAGCGTCATTTCGTGCTCTGCAACGTCCTTAAAACCCCCTATGTCCAGCCCCTCACTGAAGAGGCTGACCAACCAGTTTCAGGGCACACCCCTCAAATATCGGCATCCAATCGAACACATCACTGCACTGATGGTCTGATGCACTGACTGGTCCGGTATTGTTTCGTTGGGCGTGGTCACTTGTTGGCGGGTAGAGCTTGGGAACGGCGAAGAGGTACATTTCTATTCTTCTGCAAAGATCCGATATGGTGGTTCCGGCGAGTGGATTTCCTTCTCAGAAACCCAAGTGCACGTGCGCGCCACATACTGCTCCCAGCATTGTCCCTTTCCGGCAATTGCAAATCTTTCCTGCATTCCCGAGAATTCCTCTAATGGCCGTATTCGTCATGCTCCGTTCTTGTGCTGTACGTCAGCGGACGTGTCACTCTGTCGTCTCCTTTGGACAATAGGCATTCCTCACTTAACAATAGCGCTTCTCGACGGGAAGGGTGAACAATTTAACAAAAGCACATCCGGCTATTTCTCACAGGGCGACGTTTCTTTGTATTTTTCTTGATGTTCCCTTGACAGGGCCAATTTGGCATTTGCAGGGTCTCGACAAAGCAAAGCAGGCTCACACAAAAAGATTCATGGAAACAGGCTCTTTTAGAGCCCTTGCACCAACAGCACATATCCACAGCACATATCCATGCCCACAGGCGAACAATAGTGCGCGCAAGTGCGGACCATGCATGGTCATCAGAGTGTGCTCCTCTGCCAGCTATCGACGCGGATAGGCCGGCGGGAGCAAGCCAAGATTGTCTGCTTATCTGTGTCCTTTTAGGCGCATGCGCATTGCACTGAGACATACAAAGCAAGATCAACCGCTCGCTTTTGGCGCTCAAGGCGCATGCGCATTCGCGCGCGGGCTCGGCAGACGCGGCTGCCTTGCATATGGCTCAGGCTGTGAAATTTGTGGCGTCACGGCCTTTTCTCTGCTTTACTTCTGCAATGATGAACGTGCAGCGCCGAGTCGAAAACCCCGCTTCGGCCCATTTCCTAATAAGCCACTGAGGCATGATACTCTAAGATTGGACTACTAAGTACGCACTCTCCTAACTGAGCCTGAGTGAACATGGCGGTCTTGCGGATGTTATACTTTATCCATTCTTTGCTAAATTTTAGAGAAGGGACTTCAGTCGTAAGTCACAACCCACTTCTTAAGTGGCTGCCTCCTGGCCGTAAACCTATTTCCAAAACTTTTTACAGTTTTTCTCTATATTTAGTGAAATGCGATAACAAAGCTCATAGTAGTAGAAATTTAGTAACAAATGACTTGTTATTTTGCCAAGTCCAAACGCCTGTTTATATATATATATATATATATATATATATATATATATATATATATATATATATATATAATATGAATGCTTCTTGTCTGCGAACTGTTGCTTTGCGGCGACGTTGAGTAAAGCCTGGGACAAACACGATAATTATGCTCACTAATATTCTTTTTTTTTTTTTTCAAAAGTTTGCCACAAGGCATAAGTTGAGAAAGGGGGAATGGGATGCGGGAGACAGAAAGTTAAAAGAAGGAGTGAAGTCCAGTTGTGCTTATGTATTCGCAGAGGTTGGCAGTGTAGCGATTGTCCATATTCCATTTCTCATAATCACAATCGCGATTCCACCGCAGGCCCACCTTCATGAGTATCCGTTATGTGAGTCGTTGATGGACACGTCCACAACAAGTGACGCACATCGCAGACGTCAGGTGCAGTGTCACAGTGAGGGCACCTGTCAGTCACTGGTAGATCTTTATCCCGCCATCGATGTCGTACAGATGGGGTCAGAGCCGCCCCTGCCCGGATCCGGCGCACTGTCACCTCTTCCTGCCGAGTAAGGCTACGCGGGAGAGGATGCGAACACGGAGGAATGAGAGCGCGTGTTCGCTGGCGCAGAACTTGCGAATCGGAGACGTGGGACAGAAACGGATCTGGGGGAAGAGGGGAAGGTGGTGGATCGCCTGATGTGTTTATGTTTGTCATAGCATCCGCTTGAATATTATGTGGATCGCGAGCATGGCCGCGAATCCAGTGTATGCGCACAGGCCATGGGTACTTTGAACAGAGAAAATGTATGGGCTGTGTTATTTGGAATGTGCGTCGAACGGCCTTAAGCTGTTTAAGGGCAGTGAGAGAGTCTGTGTAAAGATGAACTGCATTGAATGTAGGAACTGGCGGAAGGGAATGTATGGCATTGTAAATGTCTTGAAGTTCCAGTGCCAGAGGGGTGCACGTATCCGCGGTATATGTCACGTGAGTGTTGAGATGCGGATGAGAGGGACTATACACAGAAGTAACTCCTCGCTCTGCAGTATATGATGCATCGGTATATTATATGCACCCTTCAGGCAGATGTGCGGATGATACCGACGGGGAAGCAGTAGGGCGATTGTCCGTGAGCTGGCAGTACGGCCATGGAGGTAGTGTCTTTAAACGATGGAGTTGTAAAGACTGTTTGCGAGCTCTGTTTGCCATCCGCTGATCAATGTGTTCACTGAGCGTATTTAGCTGGGCGTACTCCTGAAGTACTGGTATGGGTGGTAGGCGGGGAAGACATGTTATTGCACGCATAGCCTCACGATTGATGGCCTCAAGGGAGTACCACTGTCTGCTGGTGAGACGTTGAAACTGTGCCTGGTAGATTATACGCGGCTGGAGGACAGAGCGAATTCTTGAATCACTGACTGCAATTCTGAAGTGCATTGGCAAATTGAAAATGTTGCTGTCAATTTTGCTGCGGAAATAAATGCCTTCAAAGCTAAAATCTCACAGACAGATCAGCTTGTTCAGTCGATGAGCAGCTCAAAACGCAAAATCGACTGCCTAGATGGTGCCATGCGCGAGCTTCAGTGTTACGTAAAGCAACAATCCGAGAAAATTGTCGACATTGAAGACCGTAGTCGCCGATCCACTCTGGTGGTTTATGGCTTACCAGAGCCGGAAAATTAATCACTATCTCAGTTTAAAAGTAAAATCATCAACGATGTATCTAAGAAGAATGCTTGGCGTGAAGTGAGGAGGCCGACAGGGTGCAAACCGTCCTGCGATTTTGTACCTTGAGGATTATAAGGAAAAGCCTGCAATACTCATGAATGCAAAGAAGCTAAAGAACAGCGATATTTTTTATCAAAAATGTCTATTCACGTTCTACACTTCGGTGGTGGAGACTGCTGTGGCAAAGCACTAAGGACAGCGAAAAGCGTGTTTTTCTGGTGAATGACAAACTGCGAATTGACAATGAAACTTTTGTATGGGATGATGTTAAGAACATCTTGTGTAAATATTTTCTGCACTGCTCCTTCGCCGGAGAGCACATGACAAAGCCCTAGCTCTGAACCACAGTGTCTGCGTCTCCTAAATATTAATGCAAGAAGCATGCGACTGTAGTCACTGAAACACGGCTTCACGAAGAGATAAATGACAATGATTTTGTCCCAAATTCTTACAGCATCTATAGACCTTTTCACGACCCTGGGAGAAACCGGTTTGACTGGGTTGTGAAGCAGGCGTGGGGGGAGAATCCGCAACCTTTTCCTGTGCTATGAGCACAGCCCAGTCGCCAATATGGCAGCGCCCTTTGGCCAGTTTTGAAAAGGTCTATAGCCGAGGCAGGCCTTCCACCGGGGGAGGTGTCGCTGTCATCTTAGGCCATGGTGTTCGAGCGTCGTTGCTAGAACAAGTCGTAGATTTTGAAAGCCTGTACCTCTGATTAAACTACAATGGGCACTCGTTTATATCTTTTGAAGCATGCCACCCGCCCGCTGCGTCTGTACATTTTTCGAACAAAATACACGACCCTCTTATTAACTACTGCAAAAGTAAAAGTTCCCTAGTAATAGCCGATGACTTCAACCTACGTGACATTGCTTGGTACGACATTATATCAATTTCACTTCATGAAAGGCATCATCATCATTCATCAGCCTGACTATACCCACTGCAGGGCGAAGGCCTCTCCCATATTTCTCCACTTAATCCGGTTCTGTGCTAGCTGCATGCACTTGACCCCTGCGAACTTCTTAACTTTATCCGCCCATCCAACTTTCTGCCGCCCCCTGCTGCGCTTTCTTTCCCTTGGAATCCACTTTGTTACCCTAAGCGACCATCGGTTATCCTCTCTTCGTACTACATGTCCTGCCCATGCCCATTTGTTCTTCTTAATTTCCACTAGAATGTCGGTAACCTGAATTATTTCTCTGACCCACTCTGCACGTTTCCTATTTCTTAATGTTACCCCTACCATTTTTCGTTCCATAGCCCTCTGGGTTGTCCTCAACTTAAGTAAAACTCTCTTGTTTAGTCTCCACGTTTCAGCCCCATAAGTAAGTACAGGTAAGATGCAACTGTTATATACTTTCCTCTTTAACAATACCGGTAAGCTGCTAGTCATAATCTGTCAATGTTTGCCAAATGCGCTCCATCCCAATCTTATTCTTCTTGTTATTTTCTTTTCATGGTCCGGATCTGCGGTTACTACCTGTCCTAAGTAGACATATTCGCCTACTACTTCCAGTACCTCGCTACCTTATGTAAACTGCTGTTCCTTTCCGAGGCTGTTGAACATTACCTTAGTCTTCTGCATATTGATTTTCAAGCCTACCTTTCTACTTTTCCTGTCTAGGTCACCAATCATTATTTGCAGTTCATCCCCCGAGTTGCTTAGCAAGGCAATGTCATCAGCAAATCGCAGATTACTGAGGTATTCTCCATCTACCCTTATCCCTAACTGCTCTCATTCCAAGTCTCTGAATACTTCCTCTAAGCAAGCTGTGAATAGTACTGGGGAAAACGTGTCTCCTTGCCTAACACCTTTCTTTGTGGAAATTTTGTTACTTTCTTTATGCAGAACTATGGTTGCTGTGCAGCCACTATATATATCTTCCAGCACTTTCACGTACGGCTCGTCTACCCCCTGATTTCGCAATGCCTGCATCACCGCCGAGGTTTCAACTGAGTCAAATGCTTTTTCGTAATCAATGAATCGTATAAGGGCTGGTTATATTCCGAGCATTTTTCTATCACCTGATTGATGGTATGGATATGATCGATAGTAGAGTACCGTTTCCGAAAACCTGCTTGATCCTTTGCTTGATTGCAGTCTAAGGTTGTCCTGATTCTATTAGCAATTACCATAGTAAATACCTTATACGTAACAGACAGTAAGCTGATAGGTCTGTAATTTTTAAGGTCATTAGAATCTTCTTTCTTATAGATGAGGATAATGTTTGCATTCTTCCATTGTTCCGGTACCGTCGATGACACCAGGCACTGCGTATACATGGTGGCCAGTTTTTCTAGCACGATATCCCCCCATCCTTTAGCAAATTGTAGTTATCTGATCCTCTCCAGCTGATTTCCCCCTTTTCATAGTTTCTAATGCTTTCTTGATCTCGTCCTTCGTCACTGGTGGAACGTCTGACTGTTCTTCCCTACCGCCAATCTCCTTACGGTCCTGACTACTTTGGCTACTGTAGAGATCTGTATAGAACTCCTCGGCTATTTTGACTATCTTGTCCATATTCGTGATGACGTTGCCCTCCTTGTCCCTTATCGTATACACCTGGTTCTTGCCTATGCCCAATTTCTTCTTTACCGCTTTAAAGCTTCCCCCGTTCTTTACAGCATGCTCAATTTTCTACATGTTATACTTCCTTATATCGGCCACCTCGCGCTTACTGATAAGCTTTGATATCTCGGCCAATTCAATCTGGTCTGTTGGATTAGAAGCTTTCATACTCTGGCGTTTCTTAATCAAATCTTTCGTCTCCTTAGACAGCTTACCGGTATCCTCTCTAGCTATCCTACCGCCTACTTCTACCGCACATTCAGTAATGATATCTCGGAAATTATTGTTCATTGCTTCTAGGGTAATGTCACCATCCTCCTTTAGAGCTGAATATCTATTCTGTATCGAGATCCTGAACTCTTCTGCCCTTCCCCTAACCGCTAATTCTTTGATGGGTTTCTTTCTTACTAATTGGTTGCGTTCCTTCAGATTTAGGCTCATTCGCGACCTCACCATCCTGTGTTCACTGCATCGCACTTTCCCGATTACCTCTACATCTTGCATAATGGCGGGGGTTGAACACGTTATGAAGTCAATTTCATTTTTAGTCTCCCCGTTAGGACTTTTCCATGTCTATTTCCGGTTCTTCCGTTTGCTGAAGAAGGCATTCATGATTCGTAAGTTATTGCGCTCTGCAAACTCAACTATTAACTTCCCCCTGCTATTCCTAGAACCAATACCATAGTCACCTACTGCCTGGTCTCCTGCCCCCTTTTTCCCTACCTTGGCATTGAAATCGACCTTTAGCACAGTGTACAGCGTCTTTACTTTTCGCATTGCCGATTCTACATCTTCGTAGAAGCTTTCAACTGCCTGGTCATCATAACTACATGTAGGTGCATAGGCCTGTACAACCTTCAGTTTATATCGCTTATTAAGCCTAATAACGATGCCTGCCACCCTCTAATTAATACTATAGAATTCATCTATATTGCCCGCTATATTCTTATTGACAAGGAAACCTACTCCTAGTTGTCATCTCTCTGGTAAACCTCGATAACACTGTACATGCCCATCCTTCAGTACAGTATGTGGCTCATTCGGCCTTCTAACCTCACTAAGCCCTATGATATCCCATTTCATACCCTCTAGTTCCTCGAACAGCACTGCTGAACTAGCTTCACTAGCTAGGGTTCTAGCGTGTAACGTTGCCAGGATCAGTTTCCAATGGCAGCCTGTCCAGCGGAGCCAGAAATTCTTAGCACCCCCTGCTGCGTCACAGGTCTGACCGCCGCCGTGGTCAGTTGTTCCGCAGCCGCTGGTGACTGAGGGCCGGGGTTTTATGGAGCTTATCATAGGAGGTTGCGGCCAATTACTGCACCAGGGTGGCCGACTCCTGTTCTGGTGAGGGAGTGCGTTGCCGGAGGTATTCACCGGCATCAGGTCGCGCCCCAAACCTGTTTTATGCAATTTAATCGACACGCGTTTTTTTTTTCTTTTTGTTAAATCCGGTGGAGAATTGCGCGGCACCGGTATTTGAACCCCGGTCCTCTTGCATGCGAGGCGGATGTTCTACCGCTACGCCACCGCTGTTTATGTTGAAGTTTCTTTGTTTTGGAACATCGAGGCGATGTTTTTTTATTGGGGGAGTAATGCCGCGAATCCTTCAAAACTGTATTTGTTGGTTTTTAACAGCCGCCGGCATACAGGCTGATCACTCTGATTCTGGATCGCGTATCAGTTCCGTAATCTTTGTTTGTTAATTCTCGATGTCGCGAGTCACACCTTTATCAGTTTCGTTGTAGCGCAAGATGCACCGAGATCTGTCTCGAAGATTCCGGCCACTCGTGTGTCTTTCCACAATGTTCCAGCCCGTGCTGGTAGCTGTTTGCTACGTTATCTAGATTGCTCTGTGCAGCCTTTAAATTGTGCTTTGACGAGTGTGACGAGCATTTCCTTGTTCGACGATCGACGAGTGCGTTTGTTGCTATCGCCGCCGCCGAGTTCCTTACTTCTTTTGCAGGCGCAAGTCAGCCCAATAAGGAGTTTCTTCAGTGCAATCATCGACCCTTCATTTGTGTCATCGACCTTGTCACCACTACGTGACAATAAAAACATGTTTCGCACTGTAACAATTTCATTAGTATAAAAAATAGGCAATAGTCATCTGGTAACAAGTGAAAACTGCAAAAAATTATGATGTTTTGCATTTCCATCAAGCAGTATATCAGTCATTGGCAATATATCAAAGCAGAACATACTCAAAATAATAGGGCCTTTTGCGGGCCTCTTCGCGGGTGCAAAACGGCAGAGTCTGCTACAAGCGTCTTTGGAAGGATATCTTCACCCCACAAACTATGAGCGCATTTTTAGCCATGTGAAAGGGAGCAAGAAGGATGCGAGGGGTAGGCACAGTTGAGTGCCGAGACGCTTTCTGAAAAGAACAAAGACGACTGCCATGCAAAGATCAGAGAAGCTTAGCATGCCTCACTTATGCACTGCTGATGGCCAGGTAGTTCAAAAATGAAACTACAGTAAAATCTCGTGATTTCGAACTTCGCAGGACCGGAAAAAAGTTCAGAATAACCAAAAGTTCAAATTACCGAATGATCCAAAGAAAATTGCGAGAAACCATTCAAATGCTGCAGATTTATTTGGAGAAAAACTCTGAAATAATCACCTGCCTTTGACGTGAAAACTGCGCGTCGAGGATTTTGTGCACTTCTGTGAGGTGCCTCACTACGCTAACCCTGTCGCGAGCCTGGAGGCAGAATTGTTTCAGAGCGGCAAGAGCCTCTCTCACGGTGCGGCACAGTTCTTGTGGCAGCTCTTCTCATGCGGTTTCGCCCTCCGAGGATTTGTCGTCCGAGGCACCGAGCACATCTTCGACAATCTAGTCCTCCGTTAGTGATGCAGCGATGGCCACACCCGCGTCTATGTTCATATAGTCCTCAAGACGCACTTGTTCAGGAAGCAAGTCTTCAAAGATCGTCATCAGACAGAGTGCATTGGTGCACTTGTCAGTAGGGCACACTGGTTCGTCTGCATCAGACTGAGCAAAGCCGCAGTGACTGGAACAGTTGGCGATCACCTGCAGTGGCTTACTGTCCCACTCATAAGATAATATGTGCACGGTGCTGAGAAGTGACACTTCATACGCTTTCATAGCCTCATTGCACAGGAGCATCCTTTCCAGGAGGTGCCTCCGTCATGAAAGTATTCTCTCTGATATTATGCTAGCTTGTGATCGTACTCAGGCCGTTAATATTCCCACCAAACTGCAGTGAACATCACCTGTATTGGACCTTATATTTCATATCATATCACTCTGTGATGTTAATGTCTCAGTTGAAGACGGGATATCAGATCATGAGCTTGTAGTTTTTGCACATAGGTTACGTGCATCTAATACTTCTACTAGAAATAGGAGAATAGTTACACTTTTCCACATATAACGACTAGTCACTTATTCCCTACTTGGAGTGGCTTCAGACAAATTTATTGAAAGTGATGTCAGTAATCTACAGAATAAATTTGAATTTGCTTGTTAGAGGGAAACTTCACTTGAACGAACTTCAAGGGACCTTAGGAAAAAGTTTGTTAAAGTGAAAATTCACTCAACTGAAATAAGTGTGTGACAGCTTGTTGCCATCAAGTAAAAAATATCGGGTGGTCAAATTGTATATCAACCCATTTATTTGTCACCCTGATCACGTTCCGCTAGCTAGCATCTTGCAGTGAACGCTCTAATCTTCTGCTTTACTTTTACACTTAGGACTGCAGAAGTTGTGAACTGAGTCATTGTGTCTAAGCACTCATACGATTCGGTAGCGCACCTGAAAGCAAGCTGCCATCCACTGTTTGCGACGGCAAATTCCATGGCCTCCTCTTGAATCATGGGTCCTTAAACCTGAATATCCCTGGATAGTAAATCTTTTACCCATGTTGCAACAGCGTCGTCGACTTTCGTAAAATATCCAGTGCACAGTCTTTCGCGGAAGCCGAGCCTCGCACTCTCCGATGTAGCCGCGATTGCTAGGCGCTGGCTTTTAATCGTAGACGACGACGATGGAGGAATCCCAAATGTCTTCGCAATGTCAACTTGGCATTGCTCGGAGTCCAGCCGACGCAAAATGTCTCGTTTTTCGTCGATAGTCAGGCGCTTTCGTTTGCCGCTCATGATTGACGAGCGCGCTAACTCTTCTTCGAGGCTAGGGCGACTAGGCCTAATGGGGCTGAAGCTTTGGCTATGGCTGGTTCTGGCTATGGCTAGCTATGGCTGTTGAGCCAACTAAATGCACTAAACTAGAAAAAAAAACAGCCTACATTGGCTTAGGCTGGCTACTAACTTAGGTAGCCAATCTAGTTCAAAGCTAAATGGTCACTTTTCGTAACGCGGTAATGGAGCGCGGTCGGCGCGGCACTCATCGTAAAACATCGTGGCAAAAAGAGCGGGTTGTACTTGTTTAAGTGCTCAGTATGGCCTAGGAGACATGGCATGTCACCTCGAAATCTGTTCGTAGGACTGAAATGCGCACTGGAGTGAATTTCGTTAAACTGAAGGACGTTTGCATTGGGTTCAATGGCACTACGTTGGGGGGTTTAAAATAGGTTTGTACAACTAAATACTTCGTTGAAATGAAGTTCGTTCATTTCGACTCAAGCATGTGGGTCGTAAAAACCCCTTGATAAGCCGCGAAATAATTCATTTGATACGCAAAATACGAAGGTTTAGAAAGCGCTGTCAACAGTCCTGTGCTTCTAAACTTCAGACACATGCTTTTAGAAAAGCTTTGCGCTAGTAAGCAGTTTTATTGACCATCCACACTGCCGAGGCCCCGACACGGTGCTGCAGTGGTTGGGGCGCTCGACTGCTGTGCCCAAGGGTATGGGATCGAATCTCGGCCGCTGTGGCCGCTTTTCGATGGAGGCGAAAAACAAGGCGCCCGTGTTCTGTGCGATGTCAGTGCACGTTAAAGAACTCCAGGTGGTCTGAATATCCGGACCCCTCCACTACGGCGTCTCTCTTAGGTGGAGTCGCTTTGGGACGTTAAACCCCATAAACCAAATCAAACGCTAGCATCAAAAGCGATCCTGTGAAATTCTGGCGCACTTTAACTCTGAAGCTCGTCAAACCATCGATAACATCAAAACCGGCAAAGGAATTATTCGCTACAAGCTGTAGATAGCCACAAAATTTAATATTTTCTTTTAGTCCGTTTTTTTTTTTTTTTTTTTTTTTTTTTTTTCAGATGTCCGCCCCCGACCAACTTGTTTTATTTTGTACGAGCATGCAGTATTAGCCCATAATTTATAACATATGGAGGGTATTTTTTCAATGCTCTTCAATTTGAAATTTAAATCATTGTGCGGCCCCGACGGTATATAACAACTTCATTCGTCGTTACGCTGAATCGCTTGCTCGATTTCTTGTTGTAAAGTTTTGTCTTTCTAGTGGCGTTGTCCTGTCTGACTTGGGCCTAGAATATGTTGTGCCTGTATTTAAAAGAGGTGACCGCTAGCAGGTAACCAACTACGGACTAATATCATTCATCAGCACTGTTATGACTGGGATCCTAGCCGAGGTTCACGAACCAAGCGGGTCTGGCGAGCGGCAACAATCGAAGACGCCCGGACCACGGCGACAACAACGCGTTCCATCGCGGTCAACTACCTTGCGGGGTCGGCAGGATAGGGAGCGTCCTTTCATATATAATTACCCGCCTGGCACTCACAGGGTTGTCAGGAGGAAAATTTCCCTATTGTTGGCGAAAGCAAAAGCACACAATTTTTCACCGAACGGGAGTGCCCGCGACATTCCGAGAATTAGATGCCGCTTTAAAGTACCTTTGCAGGGGCGGACTTCTCGGACTGTCTCACTTGGTGCTGCATTTCTACCGCCAGCTCAAGATCGCCATCGCCACCAAGAAAGTTCACCTCCGCCACGTAAAGGTGTGTAAGGCGGCCCAAGTACCACGGTCGGCAATGGGTGGTACCTCGAATGCTCACAAGTGCCTCCCTGATTGGACTGTGCGACATGAACTCTATTTCCCCAGCTCCCTAGCCGGGGACAACAAGCAGTATTAAAGAGGTAGAGCTGTATCCACCATCAGCTCAGCTCAGCTTCGGTTCTCTTCTCTCGACTTGTATATACTTCACTATGTAGAAAGTGTACATAAACGCCTTTCTTCGCTATCCTCCCTGGCTGTTACTGGCTCGATGTCTCGTCTGCTCCTGGCAAGCCTGCTGGGACGCCTATGTGCCCCCTAACCCCGATCACATCAGCACCTCATGCAAACTCATGGAACATAACATTTCCAAATACAGATAGAGAAAGTATTCTTTCTCCTTTCTAGCACAGTTTTTGCAAAGGCCTGCCGACACTCCCACTACTAGTTCCTACTATTCATTCCTTTTCTTTGGTCCTGGATAGCTCCAATCAAGTTGACGTTATATTCCTGGACTTTACCAAACCATCTGATAAGGTTAGGTTTGGTTTGGTTTATGAGGTTTAACGTCCCAAAGTGACTCAGGTTATGAGAAACCTTTGACAAAGTTGCATATTTCCGTCCGTTGTTTAGACTTAATGAGCTGGGTTTACCTCGTTCTCTAATACATTAGATATTATCATATCCCGATATGCGCCAGAAATTCGATGATTTTGAAGGGCATTACTCCGACATTCTCTCTGTAAATTCTGGTGTCCCGCAGGGGAGTGGCAATGAGCCCTCTTCTTTTATTAGTTTACGTGAATGACTTAACCTCATGCATAGACGAAAGTGTGAATATCGCACTATATGCGGATGACTGCTTTCTATTCAAGTCTGTTAATAACACTAACGATCAAGTCTTGCTTAATGAAAATCTGAATGTTGCTTTTAATTGGTGTAATATCTTGGATATTAAACAAAAACCCTCCTTCTACTTACCAATTACTCTATCAAGCAGGCCCCGCTATCTCAAACTGACTCTTTTTAATATTTAGACGTTACGACTACAAAACAATTGAAACGGTCTGCTCATATTGACATCCGCGCTTCTTCATGCCGCAAACGTGGTCAACTATGACACAGGCTCAAACACTATAACACACTGATCAGACCTCAATTACAGTAGGCCTGCAAAATCTGGGATACTTCGATTAAGAAAGACAGCCCCAAAATTCATCAGATTCAAAGGTCAGCAGTCTGTCTTATATATAACCGCTACTGTCTACATGATTCCCCTTCTCAATTAATGAGAATTAACAACGTCAAGCCCTAGAGTACTGGAGAAGGCTAGGGAGAGCAACATTCTTCTTTAAACTCCGCCCTTCCCTGTTATGTCTTAACCTTTCTGACTATGTACAGCCTTCAGCATCTAGATTGGCAAGGCATCACCACCCTCACAAATTATCCCCATTGTTCGCCCTCACCAAACAACTTTAAATATTCCTTCTTTCCCAGGACAATAGCCTAGTTGAAAGATCTATCCCCCATGTGTTTGCATCTGATAATGTTCTTTCTGCAACTGAACGAGTGTTTGACCCATGACGTTTGTCGCTTATTTGTCGCAGCTTTTCTTTTCATGTTTTGTGTTTTCTTCGTTGCTTGTACAAAAACCTGCATTTGGCATTGTGTCTCGCTGGTCATCGTGCCTGTGTCATCCCACTCCTGATTGGGCTTTTACAGCCTGCAGTACTGTATAAATAAATAAATAAATAAATAAATAAATAAATAAATAAATAAATAAATAAATAAATAAATAAATAAATAAATAAATAAATAAATAAATAAATAAATAAATAAATAAATAAATAAATAAATAAATAAATAAATAAATAAATTGAATGAATGAATGAACGAAAAAACAAAAGAAGGAACGTCTGGGGGCTACACAGGTTGGCGAAAGAATAAACACACATTGAAGTGATTTTAGTGCATGGACCATGGGCGCACATTGTGATCTCTCCGGTATGGCTCAATAATTAGTCAGCCATCGAGCCCCACATGTATACATTATGTGTGCAGTAAATTTCTCCCTCGTCGATGTGCAGTACGTGTATTTGTTTGAACGCTCTAAGAAGCGCAACGAACATGTCTGCGTTGTCTTTAAGCGTAAAAAAGTAACCTGATGCCCTCTCACTGGATACCGTGCTTCCGAGAGCCTGCAATAGAAATATTACCTTACTGCACTAACCTATGTTACTCTGAGTCATCAAAGATGCACAAATACAATGCAGCGTATTTCACCTCACGTAAGCCCACGGACTTACCTATATACGGTTTGCCTCCAAGCAAATATTGTGATATTATCTTTAAAGATGTCCAGGGCCGTCGATTCCATGGCGCTTTACCTAGGTGTCTCGAACATCAGTACATGAAACGTCTACGCTGACAGCGCCTTAATCTGGTGAGCCACTGATCCTTGTGGATCCCTGACTATGGCGGCCCTGAACCGGAAAGACTAACTGTAGTGTAGAGCAAGGGTTGGTTGTGCCGCCAGGAAAAACAGAAATGTTGGTTTCATCTCCGAGAAGAGTTCCACTTTCTTGACAGAGGCCGTGCTTCATGGGCAGCAGGAGCGCCATGTGAATGCTCTAGTTCCGTAGCATGCTCAAAGGTGGCTGCGGTTCCACCAACCCGCGGTGAGAGATGGCATTGAGCAGTGTCACAGACTTTTATCCGCGTTTCGTCGCATGTGCTGCACCTCATGGATACGCGCACAACCTGCTATGCTGCCACTGTACAAGAAGCTCACCATCCTATTGTGATTCCGCTACAGACTTCTCCGGCCAGATATCAATATACCTCAGCGATGCTGAATTGACAACTTCTACAGGAACACGCATGAGCCTCCCTTCTCGAAGCGCACATGCGGAAATACTATATCATGCAGAACTACTGCAGCAATACTAGAAAGCTACACTGACTGAACCTACTGCCCCTTGGTCGCCTTCCTCTTCCTGTAGTTTACATAAAATTCACGACGGCCTGGACTTCATCGATTTAACGCCAAAGAAGCCTCGAATATAAAATTTACCACCGTAGGGACTCATTTTCTCATCCCATAACATTTGAGCACGCTGTGAGACAACTTGCTACAAGTATATAGTTACGGGGCGGCAAGCCGATGAACACAGGAGAAAGAGAATTGATAGATGATGTCCGATGACAGTGAGGTGACGTTTAATGAATCGGAGCTCCGTAAACCCCGCTGCGCGCCCCTCCTCAGCAGTGGGCCCAAACCCTGTTTCGAACCTCGCAGCCTGCAAAGGTGGTTCAGTTTGTCTTGCAAAGCTACTTCCTTTGAGCCTCACCTGAAGTGCTCCCTTAGAGCCTCAGCTGCAGCAGTCCTAAAAAAACAACGACCGAGTTGTTTTGTCTTTAGCACGGCCTTTGCAGGGCATTGTTGTTCGAAACTAAGCCCTCGAAGGAGCATAGCAGGGTTAGCAGAGCCTCTTCCAAACGCACACCCCTGAAAGAGCCGGGCGCCGGGACGGGGGACGCTTGTACCCAATTTTACCGGTGGGTGTCCGGTGGCGGGTTTCGAACTGACCACCTCCCGCAGCTCTCCTGCCCGCGTCACTGCCTGCTTCTTCCTCGTCCGTGACATTACCCGGGGCCACCGAGCGATCGTCCCGATCGTGAACAAGGAAGTTTGCTGATGTTGAGTCCATAGTATGACGATGGGAGTGTCTGGATGGCTGAAGAAGAAGAGGAAGTAAGAACGGCTTGCCGGCTTGCCGGCACGATGATTCCCGATGAAGCCTGGTCCAGGACGGTTTCGGGCCACAGGTCGCCAAGACCCGATGGCGGAGGCCAAGGCACGCACCGCATGGCATGGGCAGGGGGGATGTTTTCAAGTGTATCGGCGTCTTAGGTCGTGGGGTCTTTGTTCGGCACATCGGATCAGTCGGGTCACGTAGTCGTTCGGTTCTCTCGTGTCTTGTGGTCGTGTGGTTGCCCCCCCCCCCCCCAATCTCGGGTCAGTCTCTCATTCGTTGTGCCTTGTGATCGGGGCGGGGGACGGGGCTGAGGAACGGCAAGGTCTTGCTGGGTCCGACAGGCTGGGGACCAGCCATGCGATGCCTCCTAACCTTCTGCCGACGGCGCAAGAAGACACTGGGCGCCGAAGCTTCGGGTCAGGATGAGGGGTGATGATGACATACCCGGCACCTCCAACCAAATGTTACGGGGCGGCAATCCGATGAACATAGGAAAACACGAACTGAGAGATGTTCGATGACAGTGAGATGATGTTTAATATATCGCGGTGGGCCTAGCGCGAGTGCTCCTGCCCGCGCCACTGCCCGCTTCTTCTTCGTCCGTAATAATATTATGGCGGATCTCTTAGTTGCACTCATGGCACACTCATAGCCGATCACTACGCATCAGATACGGACCAGCACTGCGTCAGATGCCTGGCTTTGAAAAAGCTGTAGAAAACTGCGGAGCTCGGCGCAGCATGGGAAGCCTTAATTTTCTTACCACAACACCTACAAGAGCAGCAATCATCTGCGATCCTCCTCTGGTTTCACTGGCTGTGAATACTGCAATTCAATTCCTACTTCCGAGCGATATTGTCAACTTCCGTCGCCATATTAGAGCACAAAGATTAGGCTTTACGCTTTCAGTGGTTGCTGTCGCATATAGCTTTGCGACATAACGAACATTTATAATTTCTCGCCACATGTGAGCTCTACGATACATGACATCTTACTTGTCGTTTCCAGGCGATATTCAGAAGTAAGACTGCGCGTTAGAGGATACAGTAAGAGACAAGAATCTGTACCACACGCGAAAACCGATTTAGAACCATATGTGCTGCGTTTGCTTTCGATCGTCTCATTTACCTGCCAGACATTGCATCATATGAGTCCGATTTTCCCTTTCTCAATCCCGACTCTCGAGCCATTGTCTAATAATATAGCTACATTCATGTCAGTTGCAGCCCATGCGTTGTGGTTGTGATGACCTGTGTCTGCAAAAAGTAGATTCAGCACAGTCACCCATATGACGCATGACAAGAGGACACCGCCTTCTTAGTTCACGTCGTGATGTTTCGCGAGCAGGCGAATCTTCGATTCACTGCTGACGTTTTGATTGTAGGTTTACATGAGCAACACTTAAAACATTCGCCTGCTAGCTTATGACCTGTATGAAGTAAGTGAAATGATAAGACACACGTATACCTGCTCACCTCACAGCTAACGAAGGCGGAACATACTTGTTGCCGTGCATGCAGCTGAAGTGCTTTAAAAGAGTATGTAATTGGTGTTATTTCTGTGTAGGAGGCCATCGAACCACTCACTAGGACTAGTCCTAGCTTTGGGGGCAGTGTCGTCATTTTTTGTCTTGGCGTAGGAGTGTGTTAGATTTTGCGCCTCACTAGATTTTGCGCCATTTCATTTATTTTTCACCTACATTATCTTTCGATTTTACTAATTCTTATTCTCCATCCACTCTTTTATTTTCACATTGCAAAATAGGGCTCTTAACACAAGAGGTTCCCTTCCATGCCTACCTTCATTGTTTCTCCTCTGTAACTGTATTGTTTAATGCAAGCCATCGCCGCCGCTACTAGCACCTCGAAGCCGACAAGCCCTGCCGGCTTGCAAGGACACTGATAAATCAGCACCATTCATCCATCCACAAGCAATGATGGACATTTTCTTTCAATAGCGTTTCCAGTAATCGATAGTGGATTGCCGTCATTTCTCGTTTGTTTCTTTAGTGCCGAAATGCAGGCGCCGGAGGCCAGAGCGTACGAAGCACCTAGCCCCGGGCTGGATTTCCGCTCATTCCGAAGCGCATCTCGAGCGCCGGCCGCTCTGCGTGTCCCGCCAAGACGCGAGGCGGAGAGCGGTGGCGGAGCGGGCCTCTCGCGTCTCCCACGCGGCGTCGTGGTGGTCGGCGGGGAGGGGGGCGCCGGCGAGACCGCCGGGCGCGCCGCCGCTCGCCGGGACCTCGGCGTCAGTCTGTGGCGGGACAAGCCGGCGATCGGCGCGGACTGTGGTCGCCCTGAGCCGTGCCTCGGACATGTGCCGCCCTGCTCTGCCGCCGGTCGTTTCAGGGACGTCGTCCGACCGCGCGGCGCCGAGGGTCCCGCAGCGCTGCGCGGCCGCGGCCGACCTCTCCCTGCACTCGAACAGCTGCGTGTTGGAGGACGTGCTGGGAACGTGCTTGGCCTGAGACTGTTGTCACTGTCTCAGAGGGGATACGGAGATATGTGTCGATGTCCCGAATTTGTACCAACTGGAAAGCAGCGGGAAAGCGATCCAGTGACAGGGTATGAGCGGGATTAAAGTGCCGCTCCACCTTGTAGGCCGAACACTGCGCTGTCGATGGTACCGTAGCTGCATCGGTCGCTGCCTGTGGACTGCTTACAAGATGCGGAAAGGTCTCGCATCGGACGCCGTGATTGCTAGGAAAGGACCGTGCATGTGTTCGTGTCACAGAGAAAGGGATTCGCCGTAGTGACAGAAGAATGATAGCGGACGTGTCAACCCTGTGAGAGTGTGTCTGTCACCCTACCTTCTCCCATAGATTCCAAGTCTGCCCGCGTGCCGTGTCGGAGCGAATGACTTAGATATCTTTGTGCCCTGTGCCGCTTCGATTGCGCCGTTTCGTATAAAAAGTCATCGAAAGCATCTTAGAGGTGCGCTAGAGCATTCACGAGTAAATATTTAATTAAAAGCCCGCCCGTAGCCTCACCCGCGGCCCAAGAAGATCGCAGGCTGAAGGCAGGCGCTGAGGGTGCGAACAAAGCTGCACCCCGCCTACTTGGACAGACTGTTTTGATTGCTTTCAAAGTAGCCATCGCCGTGCCTCTGCGCCGTTCACCGCAAGTGCCCGGCCTAGTCGCTCGAGCCTAGCCATGAATTACTCCGGAGGAACATCCGTGCCCGGCAAGGTCCAGGGGGGACTGGAAAGAAAGTCCACCACGGGAAGCAACAAGAGAACATCGCCGCAAGACCCGACCTTACCCGAACAATTCTCGGTGAGTGTCGGCCCCGGTTGTGCGTAGAGCATGCCGGTATTTGTTTCCCCTTGGAAGAAAAATCGCCCCTAGCCGCAGCTTATATGTCCGGCGAGCCTCGGCCGCACCGATTCATCTTAGCGCTTTGGGACGGTGCGCACTCTTTACTCGCCAGTCAGCAAAACGAATCGCGGCTGGGCTCGCAGGTTTGTGCGTGATTTTTGCCACGCGCAAATCTGCGTGCAAATGTCGCAGGCGTTCGCCACACTCAGCGGCTTGAGGAAAGCGTCGCTTTTTTTCCTTACTCGGGAGATATGAGCCACCCAAGTTATACTCCTGTGGCGTGTTCTTTTTTTTATTATTGAAGTCTTCCATTTACTGGAACAGCAAACGTGTTCGGGACATAGATTTGAAAACTGACTGCAGAGGCAAAAAGCTTATGTTATCCTCAAGACTCTTTTGGACCCGGGAATTCGCAATCGGCGGAAACGTGCCCCCAACTGTACATGAAACCACGTCAAGAGCAGAGCTAGGAACAAGAAGAAACACCGGAAGAAAGACGGACACAGGCGCCTGTGTCCGTCCTTCTCTCCTTGTTTCGTCTTTTTCCTAACGCTGTCCTTTAGGCATGCAGAGCCAACTAGCCCGGCACCTTCTCCTTGGAAATTTTGATTACTGCAATTACTAATATGCGTTTCATGGACAAAGTACTGTGGGGAAACGAGAATAAGCATGAATAGAATAATAACAGGTTGTAAGTTTAATCATCGTGTCACTATAGTGTCATCCTTTGCCGCTATGCTGCAATCGGGGGTACATGATCTCCGACGCCATCAAGATTGTTTCTTTCCGCAGCCTTACAATGGTTCCCCTTAAGTATAGGGTGTTAGTGAAGGAATGTTTGTTCTAATTCTTGCGAAATGAACATGATTAATTTGTTCTGGGACAATCTCTATGCTCCCCTTTCACTTACTGCTGACTGAGTTCATGCTTCCTAATGCAACCAACGGAATGATGATGGTTCCAATGACATAACTACTTCAGTTTTCTGGAAGCTTGAGCATTACTACCTGTGATCGCTGTCTCTCTTCCAGTGGGCTAATGTACGGACATATTAATATGGCGCGTCTACTTGTTTGCTCATATATTTTATATGAGTCTCACAAAGTACGCAGGTAGGCACGCGTGCTCTCTTTAGTGGCACAGCGGCCACTGAGATGAAGAGAGACAAAATAACAGGAAGGCAGGGAGTTCAACTGCATGGGCAACGCCCAGATGGCTATCCCCAAGTGCAAAAGGTATAAAGAAGAGGCGAAAGTGGGAGAGTTAACTCTCCTGTTAAGTAGACAGGGAAGAGAGGAGGCATTTTCTTTTCCATTTTTATCATCCAGTAGATATAAACCACTATAAGCTTTGACCCACCTCCGTCTTATAGACAGACCTGTGCCTATCTTTCTTGCAATAGAAACGACATGAAAACTGGCGGCTTTGGAGAGGAGCATAGCGAAATTTCGAAACTTGTAGCGGGGAATTTCTTCCTCATTTCAGATCTGCAGGCTCTCTAATGCCTCATTAAAACGAGCTCATTGACACCATACATGTTGTCGATGATCAGCGCTCACTGCAGAATGTGAAAGCTCATGCGGCCTTTCGGCCATCGATGATAAATGCTCTGCTTTATTCCTGAAAATAAATGTGGCTGTTTTTAAATCATGCAGTACAGCGATGTTTTTACCTCGAATTCAGCCCCGTTTTCAGTCCCGTTTTTTTATGAGGAAATTCCAGGAATTAAGTCACCGTGGGCGCAAATGTACACACTTCCGAAATCAGATCTGATGCTCCGTTTTCTAGAAGCGGCATGCGAGGCGTTGCGCGATTTTCAGCGCTGTAGCCGAGCTCAGCTGCACTCTGGACTTCGCTAGGTGGTTAGGTGGCTTGAAAGCTCGTTGCATTCAGTTTTGTCCTCCAATACACTCGCTTCATCATGAAAGGAACGCACTGCCCACTATGCACTTTGAACTGTCTCATATCAAAAATCGCGACAGAGTCCAATTTTCTTTGAGTATTTCATTGATAATGACATTGATAATTAATAATGTGGGGATCAAAATTCCCCGTGTGTCCACAAATAATATGCTGTGCCTCTGATTAAAATAGGTTAGGGCAAACGCATCCTACTAATGCCTAACGCAGCTTTCAACAATGACACACGCGCCCCAGGAGTTTTACACAGTGACTGCAGACTGCTATCGATAGCTTGAATGCCGTCAAACTTATTTGGCACTACGGGGCACTAGCGTTAAAATCGCATTCTGTGAGAGGCAGCTCAGGCTTGGACCGCAAGGGGAAAGTATGCTACTAACCGTGCGCACTTTCTCTCGCTAATCCACGCACTGGTAGCTAGTCAACAGTACACTGATGTCACACTCCTTATAGACATTGCGAAGCAGTACTGCACAAAAGCACATAAAAAGAGGGAAACATTAGTTGCTATAATTTTTTTCAAATCAAACCAACTGTGCTACCTGATCTCGACGAGAATACATTTTGTAGGAAGACTCTAGCCTTGAAGTTGCTTTGAAGTGCCGAACTCTGGAACAAACTTTAATTGTGGAGCAACTGTGGGATATTATATTAACACACTGTTATGAACACTTTAATGGGAATAGCCTAAGGTTCAGATGCGTGGGCAAATTTGCTTTTAAAGTTTTTCCTGCCATCGTAGCAAGTAAATAAAACTAGCATAAAAGTCAATGGTGTGCGTTTTTAGAGGCAACCGGGGAAAATTGTAAGGTGGTCTAAGCTTCTGATGCATAACCAATAATATTGCCTCTTATTGCTTCTGGTGTTTGTCCTGCTCTCACAAAATTTGAGTCAGATTGCCATAGAAAACCAATCGGGTACGTTTTTGAGAATAATAGCGAAAAGCTGGAAGCTTATTGATGGAAGATCTCCGGACATATTGGTTGCTATTGTTATCTTAAACAAATAGTGACAAAACTAACGTTCAAAACTTTCTTCCCAAAGAACGGTATATCAAAAGCATCCCAGTCGCTCAACTTCCCGAGAGAAGCCAACTTATCTTCGCTGTTATTTGTTCCGTGCCGTGTTTACGCGTAACGTACAACGCGCAGTCACCCGAGGTGCCTCTCCCGACAACGCATTTGCCGCGAGCGAAGCATGGTTCTCCAGCATATCGTCCAGGTGGCGATTCAAGCGGTCTTCGAGTAATGGGTGGGGCTCCGCGCGTTGGGAGGACTGATTCACTAGAGTCTGCGTGCAGCTGCCGGCCCTATAGTACCGCTTGCGACGTGCGCGGGCGGCGGCTCACGGAATGAACGCCTGTCTCATCTTTTTTCTCCCTCATGTTTCTTTTTGTGGCCTGTCTGTGATGCCATGCTATATGTTTTAGTTTGATGAACGGTAACCTATGTCGTGTTGTCCAAGCGCTCATCCAGTTGCGTTCCATTCGCTTATCAAATTCTGCCCCGGATTGTATTTGTTCTTCTACACTTACTACTACCAAGTGTGGCAGTGTATGCAGGCGCCTCGACCGCTGCCTTTGTCGAAACTTTAATACCGGACTGGACATCAGGATCCCGGGTCTCTAGACCTTCAACTCGGAGAATGCCTTTCCGATTAGACATTGGAGAAAAAAAGAAAGAAAAAAAAAAGTCGCGCGTGGCTTCTTGATTGCACACGAATGGTGTCAAAGTACCACACACTGCTTTTTGAAAACTGCTCTACAGTTCACTGAATTGCATATTTACCTCAACCTTGCGCACCAGGAGTTGCGAGATGAGAGGTGAGCGCCATGGGACCAGCTTTTCTTTCCGTAATACTACTTCGTGCGGCTTACGAGTCGTTCCCGAATTTCTGTCTGGCTCCTTCTTCAACGTTGAGCTGAATGGGAATATTATTAATCATGGCCATAACCACTTATTTCTGCAGTAGCAAGAACAGTAAACAGGTGCCTGATTATTAATCCTGCAAGGACTGAAAGGCGGCTGCCATCAGGGACATCCAGGAAACCTCAAGACAGACATATTAACTATACCGCACCAAGCCGGGCGCTCAGCGTGTAGCAATTTTAGAAGGAAGCCCCATGCACACGATCGAATAAACAAATAATTCGCGCTCTCTTCGTACTACAAAGGGCTACTATAGTACAAAGCATGTACGAGCAATCTCAGAAATGTTGGCGTCGGAAACATGAAGGCCAGAAAATAAGTGCAGCAGCAGCTCTCTTTATACTGGAGGCTCAAAATAGGGAAATGTTCCGTTCGACATCCAATGCTTGCTGTTGACGGATATCGAGTTTCACGCCAATTGGTTCCCAAGGCCGGCTTCCGTCAGAAGCCACACAAGGGTGTGCCGAAAGGGTTTCTCGACCAGCGCACTCACGCTAACACAGAACTCTTGCCCGACACGCGACGGCGAAAACTGTTACTACGAAACCGTACATCTTGGAAGAGTTTTTTTTTTTATATATATATAAATAGAAATAAGCGCTGCATGAAAAAGCAAAGGCTGCAAAGATCTGCTGCATGGTAACTGATTGGTTACAACTCGCGTTCTCACCCGCCAAAGGCCTTCAATATGTTTCGCGTGTTCTGAGGAGAAGAGAAAATACGAGCGACGCACTTGAAATCGGCAGCCTCGATCCAAGCATTTAGACAAGCACCTCTTACCGCCGTTTACCGTCGCCGCTGAAGGGAGCGACGGTAAACGGTTCAGCTGCGAGGCGTTAGCGAGTTTCTGACATCTCGGAATTTCAAGTTTCACGCAGTCTTTAATGCATATATTCAGCTGCAGTTGAATCCCATTGCTCTTCTCTACGGTATGCTATAGCTCGAGCGACACCCCAGCGCGGCCTACCAGTCGGCGTGGAGGACGACGGCAATCAGGTAGAATGGAGAAACGAAGTGATAATTTTATTAGGGCCAATTTTTTTACCCGTCTATAGGAGTACAAACTAATGCTTATGACATCCGTTGTCGGAAATACAAAGTAGCTAAGAAATGGAATCGGGCGAGAGATATAATGCGAAGGACAAATAACCTGCAATTTCCTTGGGCAATCGAACTAAATTCCAGGTGAGGTAGACATAGCTGCTTGCGGCAGACAGGTAAGTGGCAGATGAGTTAAGCCAAAATTAGGTAGCATGACTATGGATGAAACAGGACAGCGGTGATTACAGATCAATAGGAGATACATTTGTGGTACAGAGGACTGAATTAGAGCTGATGATGGGGATGAGGATCCCTGCCGAGTTTGCTAATACATTTGCCGCTGAAGCGGAAATCAATTTCTTATGGTTTTGAAAGCTGTTGTATGAAGTACTAACAAACCGAATATAAAAGAGAAGTCAGGAAGTTTTCACAGGCTACAGAACACCCTTTAGCGTTATTGATACAGCTGGAACACAGTTTTGCAGATGCCACATTTACCTTAAGCACGGCGCTCTTTTCTGCGCCTACATCTACGTCACTGTCTCTGTTAGATGTGAAAATTTTCATTGCTGCTCAATTCTTGACGCATTGAATACTCCACAATGCGTCAAATCAAAACAATTTTGCGCCGGTTCGCTCGGATCTTGGTTATAGCTTGTGTGTAGCCGTCTTAACAAGCGGGAAGTCTCCGTGATCTATTAGGGCAGCGCAAGGGAAGGAAGCTGACGCTATAACCGAGGTAATGTAATAATAATAATAATAATTAAGTTCCCAAGTGGAAGTTGTCTGTGTCTTTCTCAAAGGGCAGAACAAAATAGTCACAGTTCGTTCGCCTCTGCCGCAGTATTGAGGCAGAATAAGCTGCGGCGTAACACAGCGTTGACGTCCCTCCGCGACAGAGCCAGGTGCGTCCATTCACGATGTGGCGATGTCCAGCACGGTCTCGGCCCAGTCTGTGTCCCGTGCCGCGTCGTTTGTAAGGTTCCCAGTGTGTACCGCACGGCTTCTGCTCTGTGTGTTCAGCTCTTTGTGCTCTTCGCGGAGGTCGGATTCGCCTAATGACTTTCCTTTCAGAGGCTGCCTTTCCGTCCTCTCTCACTCTGGCGGGCTTGCGCTGCCGGTAGTTGGGACCGTCGGCTAAGAAAAGGGGGCAATAGGCGTAGCTGTGTGTCTCTGTTCGAGAAATGATTTCTACCTTTATTTTATGGCTTTTTCTGGTACTTAGCCAGTTTTTCCAATAGTTTTTCTTGCAATGTTTTTATTGTATGGGCTGCCTTGCACTTACATCCGCGTGCGTCAAAAAACCCAACACTGAAACGCAGTCATGTTCGGTTTCCATAAAATCTCTAGATCAACGCATGCCAATTCATTCAGTACTGGTGAAGTGAGAAACACACCTGTGTCACTGGTGGTTGCATGCGGGGAAAGAATACAGGAAAAAGCTTGCCACCGAGATTAGGCGTCCAAGTGCATTTTCTGCAGAAAATGCACTTGGACACGACCGAAGATGTCACTTGCAGCCAGACACTAAGGGAGGAAAAATTCGCATGGACAGAGAAATACGTAATTTGTTGGCCATGCGATAACATTAGAAGCTGTTGAAGCATCTGCATCGAGTCTTGTGTTTCAAGGTTGGGTTTGAGGGCCCCTGCACGTGTACCTGCACAAATCTTTTCTTCAGGTCACATATAGCTGGTGGATAAATGTTTCCTCGAAGGCGTCTGACAACGCGGACTCTGGTTTGGTTTATGGAGTTTAACGTTCCAAAGCAACTCAGTATATGAGACACGCCTTTGTGGAGGGCTCCGGAAATTTCGACCACATGGGATTCTTTAACGTGCACTCACCTCGCACAGCACACGGTCGCCTTGCTTTTCGCCTCCACCGAAAAGCGGCCGGAGAGGCTGGGATTCTATCCCGAATCCTTGGGCACAGCAGTCGAGCGTCGTAACCACTACACCACCCCGGCGGGGCAAAACGGACACGGTTTATCGTCTTTCGGCTGGTTTCTATTATGAACCGATACCAACTCGCCCGGCCGACAGCTTCACACAACACGGACGCTGTGACAATTCATCGAAACTTATAGCTGTCACTTCTGGTCCGGTAACGTGCCAGAAAGCCAGTTACCGAATTTTACGGCAGACGTCAGATCTTCCCCCATTGAGGCTTATAATGCAATCGCATTAATAACACGAAGTTTGCCGAGGAGCACAACATGGGTTCTTGCTGAATATTAGCAGCCTTACGCTCCTTGGATATCCGCAACTTCTTGAGCTTCTCAGGCGGCTTTAAGTTTAGATTGGTTTGTAGGGTTTAACGTCCCAAACGACTCAATATATGAGATGCGCCGTAGGGAAGGGCTTCGGATAATTCCGACCACCTGGGTTTCTTTGACGTGCGCGTGACATCGCACAGTATGATGGCGCCGTGCTTTTTGCCTCCATCGAAAGAAGCTGCCGCGCCCGCGATAATACCCGCGTCTTCGGGATAAGTAGTCTAGCGCCCTAACCACCACTGCGCCACCGCGGTGGGCTGGTCGTTTTCGATAATATTAGGTTCAGTGGGGTTTCTTTAGATGCAGTGAGATTTTCTTATCTGCTTTATACAGCTTGGGATTACGACGGCCTTTTCGGGATTCGATTAGGCTTCTCTGGCTTTGGATGACTCGTCTATTCGTATTTTTCCTAACATCGCTTTTAAGCACGGCTTGGTTGGTTGGTTGCTTTTCTTAATTTATTATAGTCCAATTCGACGCTACATTCATTTCACAATTTACATCTTGAATTTGAAAAAATCACTCCCAAGTTTGTATATTGATTAAGATCGCCCTGATTTCGATTTGGAGCGCAACCGCGGTGGCTCAGTGGCTAGTGCGCTCGACCATTGTGCCCAAGGATGCGGGATCGAATCCCGGCCGCAGCAGCCGCTTTTCGATTGAAGCAACAAGCAAGGCGCCCGTGTGCTGTGCGGCTTCAGTGCATAAAAAAAACAACAACAACAAAAAACACGAGATAGTCGTAGTTTTCGGAGCCCCTCACTACTGCTTCCCTCACAGCCTGAGTCGCTTTGGGACGTTAAACCCCATAAACCTAAGCTTAATTTTGTTTAGCAGTATGAGTTGTTCACTAATTAAGATCTTAATATGCAGTATGCTTGTTTTTGCGCGTCACTTGTCTAGAACGCTTACATTCGTGAGTTGAAAACAGCGCCAAGCCTTGTTGCTACGGTTTGCTCTTTATCGTTACCTCGAGCGCATGAAAGTAGCAGGGCAATTTCTGAAGTCATATGAGTAGGCTGTATTCTCTTACAAATCCAAACTTTCGCGCTGAAATGTTTTTGCCAAAAAAAGGAATGTCTTACTTCGAATTGGTGTCGTGTTTATACTTTCCAATTGGTTTCTGGCGCCGTCGTTGCGGTTTTATTCTTTTGTTTCGCCGCCCTCGATGATCAATCTCCTGTGCACTTGCGCTGCTTGGTTAGTTTCCTTACGAATGATCGCACGGAATCATGTGCGCTCATTTTTGCACCTCTCGAGGTTAATCGCAATAATTAGTGCTCGTCACCTGAAACATTCTGAGCGGCGCTTAGGTAAGGCGCAGAGCGCAGCCGAAAGTTCTAAATCTAGAGCTGCAGTCCATGCGCATTGTTATCCGGATTTTGTCTGTGGACAAAAGTTTTTCTACCTGCTTTATATTCAAGACATGGCCTGCCAGCTCAGAGGCCGTCATTTCAAGTGATATTATATTAAGAAGGACTTAGAGAGCACTGCAAATGCCGGTATAAGTCCCATAAAGTTGTCAGTTCTGGTTGCTCATTTAAATATTGGCAGAATCATAGCAGTGTTACAAATGCCTTCCTTAAGACACATCCTTCACTCACGTTGCGCAATCTGGTGTTTTGTGAAATCACTATTCAGCTTTTCTAGCTGTTCCTTTAGCGAACAAGGGATGCGGTGGCATCGGAAAAGCAAGTGCGGTCGATCGTTCAACCATTTCACGCGAAAAACTGTAAACCGCATGATCATTATCCCCGACAAGAGCACTTTTATTGTTTGTGCTGATCCATGTCTTGATCAGAAAGTATCTCCATTTGTCAGACTTGAGTCGGGAATAAAAATCGTTGTCCTTCTATAAAGAAAGCATTTCTGCAGTGGCTGATCAAACATATCTTCGCGCAGGAACTGGTTTGAGATAATAAGAACAACATTAACGTAAATTTGTAATTTCTAAATATTTTCTTTTGCCAAATTATTAAAGAACCGAAAGTAGACAAAGCAAGTAGCCACAAGAGAATATAACGCCTTACGATTATGTTTCTTGTACCGGCAGGCACGAGTACATTATTATAAGAGTGCTACAATACGTAGAAAGCTGTAGAGCTTCCCACTATATGCGTGGAAGTGGCAGACAAAATCGTCCAGTCAGAATACTTCATATGGTAAAAAACTTTTTTTTTTTTTTCTCGGCACAGAACCTGAGTTGTAACATTCAACTTTAGATGTGTGAAATATTGAAACTGGCACCAATGAGAATGGAATTGAATGCAGTTTCTCATCATTATTCATACTGTTGTTTGTGAACTGGACTCTGTCCACTGAAAAAACAACAAAAAAAAGTTTCAAACATTATCACTGATGCAAAGCAGCAGAAAAGGAGTGGTGTATATGGTTTTGAATTTCACGTTCGCTACAGTTTCAGGAACAGTGATCCTTGCTGCACCATTCCACTGTTCCGTGTGAAATTTATTGGAGTAAAGTGGTAGCTGGGAATATGCATTTAGCTGTGAATACACCCTCGGATAATGTCCTCTAACTATATCAGGGACCCATGCTTGTAAAAACACACCCACGCCGATTAAAAGTCTGTTCCTGTTACTCTAAGGCCAATGGAAGTGACGTGTGCGCTCGATCATCAGGGTCATTACCTCTGCCGTTCTCGCGGTAACAACAAATATTTCCAGAAAGCCATTTGTATTTGTTAAGGTAACGTCAGAAGACTCATCACCGAAATAACCTGGCGTAGTTAGTCATAGAAATAGCTGGCTGGCCGAGACCCGGCATGGTTAGTCAATAATTCGTCGACAGGTAGCGATAGTACCTTACGATACCACGTAGTCATGCGACATCACCAGACTACCTTAAGTAAAAACATTCGGGGAACGCTTATGCTCCGCCTTTAAGTGTATGATGCAGAAGCGCTACTTTTCCTTTCCGGAACCTCGTTCTCGGACATGAGCGTTCCTACTCGTTTTATTACTAAACAATTAATTTATATCTCATTAAATCGATAGCGTTAAATGCCTCGCTATGCACCAAATTCGTTTTTTTTTGAAGGGGGGGGGGGGGGGGGCGTCGGCTTTGTGAGCAAAAAATCACGAGTAAGTGGTAGCTGGCATGTGAGATGGCTTAGCGCCTACAGGAGCTGCCAACTCGGGTTGATCGTTAGATGACGAGATCAGAATAGACCCCTGGATCGAGATCCAGACACACTACTTCATACGGAATGGTGAAAGCGGAGCTTTACATCAATGTCGGATGGTCTAGCACATAATGTGGAAGCTCACGAGTGTCTGCTTTCGAGTGTGTGAGAGATAATAACGATTATTGCATTAGTGACTAAGTGAATTGCAAAATGTTCATACACTAATGAGGATCCTCAACGGGAGACGCAGGAGGGAGCCATTAAAGCCAAACCAAGCCACACTTCCATTCGCGCGAAATTCACTCCAAAAGATTAGAACGTGGGTATTGATTTGACGTTATAAACGGCTGACGTCAATTGTTTCACCCTGAGTTCTTGTTCTTTTTTTTTTAATTTTTTAATTTTACATCGTTTCTGTACGTTAAGGTTTGTAACTTGGCAGTCTGCGACGCTAAAGTGAAGTGAGCAAGGCGTACGGTTCATGATTTAGAGGGTACCCTTTAAATCGAAACGGTAACGTTAAACTTCCAACGTCCCAAAACGGGTTAGGCTATGAGGAACACCGTAGTGGAGGTCTGCAGAAATTTTGACTCCTGGGGTTCTTTAACTTTTAATAACATGACACAGTACACGGGCGGCTTCCCTTCAACTCTACCAAAAAACGACCGCGCCGCCGCCGGGTTGGAACCCGTGTCCTCCAGAACAGCAGTGGAGCGCCTTGACGACTCAGCGCGGCTGGTGAGCGAGATAAAGATTATTATACCTAAGCAAAACACACCTTCAAGTCTGACACAAAATTCACAGATTCAGACTGTTTCACGCGTATATCGACATCTGTAGCCGGAGAAGTAGCCACCCCTGTGAGGAGCAGCTCACTAGAGAGAGAAAAAGAAGTTGACTGTCAAAGTTCATGGAAAGCAAGGGCCACACCCGCATCTAATTTTTTTTCTGAGCTTTATTCGGCCTCTCTGCTTTCGTAGCAGAGGGAGCGCAAACTGCAGTATACGGTTCTATATAGGGCGTGAAGAACTTGGCTATTTTTTTTTTTTGTGACTATTGCGTTTCAGAAACTTTTTGAGACAACTGCCCATTAAAGCGAATGTACGTAGGTTAGCAACGTAATGAGATTCGAAGAATAAAAAAAATTAAACAACTAAAGATGAAAACACTGCCGTCATGTCTACGATAAGACTGAGTGCGACTGAGTCTACCATCACTAGTGCTCACAGCTCATTTCAGGTTCCTGTACATAAAGCGGTGTTCACTGCGATGCGTGGTTTGTGCACAAATCGCTACGCTGACACCTGAATTATTGTGCCGTACTCTATCCTTCTATTCAACGCAGTCCCGCTGCACTTCGCATAAACTCGAAAATATGACGCAAAATGGGATTTTCCGGCTCATTGCCGCAACTCTTTTCCTTATATACTTTCCGTGCAAGGCACATATTCCTTCCCCGCTTTCACTCCAATATTAAAAGATAATTGATTGCGCCTGTTTGGAGAGTGGCTATTAAGCGGCACTCGGACACGCGGAAGGCGCTCTCGTAAATGTGCGGCCGTAAAGAGGTAGCGAGAGTTGTTTGCTACTGATTTCTTGCACATCTTCCCCATTTTTTTTTTTTTGCTCAAGGGAACAAGCCCATCTCTTGTTTCTGCAGCGTATAGCTGATTTAATGGGGCAACTGAACTAAGCACTTCATCAGTTTAAGTGAGAAACTACAACAAGAAAAGAAAAAAGTACGAGCCAGTCACTCACGCCTTTTGTTTGTAGTGGTGACCGCCTTCATTAACGCTTTCACAATGACAAATTTAAATGAACGCGGTTAGTTTGTTTTTGTAGCCTTGCAGCCTCTGGAAGGAAGTGAAGAGCATTGGTATGTAATAACTCGTCGGGATACACGACCGCGTCGTGTACTCATAATCGGGATGGTGCAATTAGGTGCTTGCATCAACTATTTTCTCTTCAAGCGTCCCTTGATGGCTGCCTTCATTCGCATAAGGCACTGATTTCGCAGCCTGCATAACTCATTAAGGGTGACGCCTAAGGCCACACTGCTCTGATTTGTTCACGTTAAATGATGATATGTCGTCGAACCGTGGAAGTAAGCGACGCGGCAGAGGCGGGGCGCCAGCGCATTGCACCAACTGTCTGTTCGCACCAGCTACTGCGAGTGCGCAATCAATAGTTTTAAATACCAGGTAATATCATATTGATTAGATCGCAGCAGCGATCAGCACCCATTCGTATCAAGTCATGCGTCATTACCCTCAACGTTGCTGCTGTCGCGCTGGCCGTTTAATTAATGCCCGTTTAACGAACAAACTCTCCGAACGCCGTACGAGGAAGAGCAGGCAAGCGTACGTTACTGGTTCGTACGTCTCGCCCCAGTGAATGCACGACCGTTTTTCGCGTTTTTTCTAGATTTGTGCGCGTAACACTACCCCCTATGGCTTTTAGCTCCGCAGCAATCTATGGAGCCAGGGGTATTCGATGGCAAGTGCCGGAAATCGTGTTTGTGGAGTATTTTTTGCCCAAGTAAGCCTCAATTGGATACCATGTCCGAAATATAAATGTTCTCCTTGGTAGGTAGCTTCTCTACAGCTTACCACAGCAACAGAGGTCATTCTTAAACTTCGATACATATATAGCGCAGAAGCTATACAGCAGCCACCGGCTGCATCTCTCTGGTATCACCGAGTGCAGATACTTGCCAAGTTTTGCAAGACACAAGCCTCGGGAGCTGTCTTGACCGGCTTCCAACCTTCCATCTACATTGTGAAGTTGTTTTCATTCTTTAGTAGTTATCAAAATTTTAATCCATTCTCTTAAATACCGTGCAAGACGCTAGTGACTACGCACTAGAACATCTATCGGTCGACGCTTGAGACGCATCCATTGCAAGCTTCCATCTACATTGTGAAGTTGTTTTCATTCTTTAGTAGTTATCAAAATTTTAATCCATTCTCTTAAATACCGTGCAAGACGCTAGTGACTACGCACTAGAACATCTATCGGTCGACGCTTGAGACGCATCCATTGCAAGCTTCCATCTACATTGTGAAGTTGTTTTCATTCTTTAGTAGTTATCAAAATTTTAATCCATTCTCTTAAATACCGTGCAAGACGCTAGTGACTACGCACTAGAACATCTATCGGTCGACGCTTGAGACGCATCCATTGCAAGCTTCCATCTACATTGTGAAGTTGTTTTCATTCTTTAGTAGTTATCAAAATTTTAATCCATTCTCTTAAATACCGTGCAAGACGCTAGTGACTACGCACTAGAACATCTATCGGTCGACGCTTGAGACGCATCCATTGCAAGCTTCCATCTACATTGTGAAGTTGTTTTCATTCTTTAGTAGTTATCAAAATTTTAATCCATTCTCTTAAATACCGTGCAAGACGCTAGTGACTACGCACTAGAACATCTATCGGTCGACGCTTGAGACGCATCCATTGCAAGCTTCCATCTACATTGTGAAGTTGTTTTCATTCTTTAGTAGTTATCAAAATTTTAATCCATTCTCTTAAATACCGTGCAAGACGCTAGTGACTACGCACTAGAACATCTATCGGTCGACACTTGAGACGCATCCATTGCAAGCTTCCATCTACATTGTGAAGTTGTTTTCATTCTTTAGTAGTTATCAAAATTTTAATCCATTCTCTTAAATACCGTGCAAGACGCTAGTGACTACGCACTAGAACATCTATCGGTCGACGCTTGAGACGCATCCATTGCAAGCTTCCATCTACATTGTGAAGTTGTTTTCATTCTTTAGTAGTTATCAAAATTTTAATCCATTCTCTTAAATACCGTGCAAGACGCTAGTGACTACGCACTAGAACATCTATCGGTCGACGCTTGAGACGCATCCATTGCAAGCTTCCATCTACATTGTGAAGTTGTTTTCATTCTTTAGTAGTTATCAAAATTTTAATCCATTCTCTTAAATACCGTGCAAGACGCTAGTGACTACGCACTAGAACATCTATCGGTCGACGCTTGAGACGCATCCATTGCAAGCTTCCATCTACATTGTGAAGTTGTTTTCATTCTTTAGTAGTTATCAAAATTTTAATCCATTCTCTTAAATACCGTGCAAGACGCTAGTGACTACGCACTAGAACATCTATCGGTCGACGCTTGAGACGCATCCATTGCAAGCTTCCATCTACATTGTGAAGTTGTTTTCATTCTTTAGTAGTTATCAAAATTTTAATCCATTCTCTTAAATACCGTGCAAGACGCTAGTGACTACGCACTAGAACATCTATCGGTCGACGCTTGAGACGCATCCATTGCAAGCTTCCATCTACATTGTGAAGTTGTTTTCATTCTTTAGTAGTTATCAAAATTTTAATCCATTCTCTTAAATACCGTGCAAGACGCTAGTGACTACGCACTAGAACATCTATCGGTCGACGCTTGAGACGCATCCATTGCAAGCTTCCATCTACATTGTGAAGTTGTTTTCATTCTTTAGTAGTTATCAAAATTTTAATCCATTCTCTTAAATACCGTGCAAGACGCTAGTGACTACGCACTAGAACATCTATCGGTCGACGCTTGAGACGCATCCATTGCAAGCTTCCATCTACATTGTGAAGTTGTTTTCATTCTTTAGTAGTTATCAAAATTTTAATCCATTCTCTTAAATACCGTGCAAGACGCTAGTGACTACGCACTAGAACATCTATCGGTCGACGCTTGAGACGCATCCATTGCAAGCTTCCATCTACATTGTGAAGTTGTTTTCATTCTTTAGTAGTTATCAAAATTTTAATCCATTCTCTTAAATACCGTGCAAGACGCTAGTGACTACGCACTAGAACATCTATCGGTCGACGCTTGAGACGCATCCATTGCAAGCTTCCATCTACATTGTGAAGTTGTTTTCATTCTTTAGTAGTTATCAAAATTTTAATCCATTCTCTTAAATACCGTGCAAGACGCTAGTGACTACGCACTAGAACATCTATCGGTCGACGCTTGAGACGCATCCATTGCAAGCTTCCATCTACATTGTGAAGTTGTTTTCATTCTTTAGTAGTTATCAAAATTTTAATCCATTCTCTTAAATACCGTGCAAGACGCTAGTGACTACGCACTAGAACATCTATCGGTCGACGCTTGAGACGCATCCATTGCAAGCTTCCATCTACATTGTGAAGTTGTTTTCATTCTTTAGTAGTTATCAAAATTTTAATCCATTCTCTTAAATACCGTGCAAGACGCTAGTGACTACGCACTAGAACATCTATCGGTCGACGCTTGAGACGCATCCATTGCAAGCTTCCATCTACATTGTGAAGTTGTTTTCATTCTTTAGTAGTTATCAAAATTTTAATCCATTCTCTTAAATACCGTGCAAGACGCTAGTGACTACGCACTAGAACATCTATCGGTCGACGCTTGAGACGCATCCATTGCAAGCTTCCATCTACATTGTGAAGTTGTTTTCATTCTTTAGTAGTTATCAAAATTTTAATCCATTCTCTTAAATACCGTGCAAGACGCTAGTGACTACGCACTAGAACATCTATCGGTCGACGCTTGAGACGCATCCATTGCAAGCTTCCATCTACATTGTGAAGTTGTTTTCATTCTTTAGTAGTTATCAAAATTTTAATCCATTCTCTTAAATACCGTGCAAGACGCTAGTGACTACGCACTAGAACATCTATCGGTCGACGCTTGAGACGCATCCATTGCAAGCTTCCATCTACATTGTGAAGTTGTTTTCATTCTTTAGTAGTTATCAAAATTTTAATCCATTCTCTTAAATACCGTGCAAGACGCTAGTGACTACGCACTAGAACATCTATCGGTCGACGCTTGAGACGCATCCATTGCAAGCTTCCATCTACATTGTGAAGTTGTTTTCATTCTTTAGTAGTTATCAAAATTTTAATCCATTCTCTTAAATACCGTGCAAGACGCTAGTGACTACGCACTAGAACATCTATCGGTCGACGCTTGAGACGCATCCATTGCAAGCTTCCATCTACATTGTGAAGTTGTTTTCATTCTTTAGTAGTTATCAAAATTTTAATCCATTCTCTTAAATACCGTGCAAGACGCTAGTGACTACGCACTAGAACATCTATCGGTCGACGCTTGAGACGCATCCATTGCAAGCTTCCATCTACATTGTGAAGTTGTTTTCATTCTTTAGTAGTTATCAAAATTTTAATCCATTCTCTTAAATACCGTGCAAGACGCTAGTGACTACGCACTAGAACATCTATCGGTCGACGCTTGAGACGCATCCATTGCAAGCTTCCATCTACATTGTGAAGTTGTTTTCATTCTTTAGTAGTTATCAAAATTTTAATCCATTCTCTTAAATACCGTGCAAGACGCTAGTGACTACGCACTAGAACATCTATCGGTCGACGCTTGAGACGCATCCATTGCAAGCTTCCATCTACATTGTGAAGTTGTTTTCATTCTTTAGTAGTTATCAAAATTTTAATCCATTCTCTTAAATACCGTGCAAGACGCTAGTGACTACGCACTAGAACATCTATCGGTCGACGCTTGAGACGCATCCATTGCAAGCTTCCATCTACATTGTGAAGTTGTTTTCATTCTTTAGTAGTTATCAAAATTTTAATCCATTCTCTTAAATACCGTGCAAGACGCTAGTGACTACGCACTAGAACATCTATCGGTCGACGCTTGAGACGCATCCATTGCAAGCTTCCATCTACATTGTGAAGTTGTTTTCATTCTTTAGTAGTTATCAAAATTTTAATCCATTCTCTTAAATACCGTGCAAGACGCTAGTGACTACGCACTAGAACATCTATCGGTCGACGCTTGAGACGCATCCATTGCAAGCTTCCATCTACATTGTGAAGTTGTTTTCATTCTTTAGTAGTTATCAAAATTTTAATCCATTCTCTTAAATACCGTGCAAGACGCTAGTGACTACGCACTAGAACATCTATCGGTCGACGCTTGAGACGCATCCATTGCAAGCTTCCATCTACATTGTGAAGTTGTTTTCATTCTTTAGTAGTTATCAAAATTTTAATCCATTCTCTTAAATACCGTGCAAGACGCTAGTGACTACGCACTAGAACATCTATCGGTCGACGCTTGAGACGCATCCATTGCAAGCTTCCATCTACATTGTGAAGTTGTTTTCATTCTTTAGTAGTTATCAAAATTTTAATCCATTCTCTTAAATACCGTGCAAGACGCTAGTGACTACGCACTAGAACATCTATCGGTCGACGCTTGAGACGCATCCATTGCAAGCTTCCATCTACATTGTGAAGTTGTTTTCATTCTTTAGTAGTTATCAAAATTTTAATCCATTCTCTTAAATACCGTGCAAGACGCTAGTGACTACGCACTAGAACATCTATCGGTCGACGCTTGAGACGCATCCATTGCAAGCTTCCATCTACATTGTGAAGTTGTTTTCATTCTTTAGTAGTTATCAAAATTTTAATCCATTCTCTTAAATACCGTGCAAGACGCTAGTGACTACGCACTAGAACATCTATCGGTCGACGCTTGAGACGCATCCATTGCAAGCTTCCATCTACATTGTGAAGTTGTTTTCATTCTTTAGTAGTTATCAAAATTTTAATCCATTCTCTTAAATACCGTGCAAGACGCTAGTGACTACGCACTAGAACATCTATCGGTCGACGCTTGATACGCATCCATTGCAAGCTTCCATCTACATTGTGAAGTTGTTTTCATTCTTTAGTAGTTATCAAAATTTTAATCCATTCTCTTAAATACCGTGCAAGATGCTAGTGACTACGCACTAGAACATCTATCGGTCGACGCTTGAGACGCATCCATTGCAAGCTTCCATCTACATTGTGAAGTTGTTTTCATTCTTTAGTAGTTATCAAAATTTTAATCCATTCTCTTAAATACCGTGCAAGACGCTAGTGACTACGCACTAGAACATCTATCGGTCGACGCTTGAGACGCATCCATTGCAAGCTTCCATCTACATTGTGAAGTTGTTTTCATTCTTTAGTAGTTATCAAAATTTTAATCCATTCTCTTAAATACCGTGCAAGACGCTAGTGACTACGCACTAGAACATCTATCGGTCGACGCTTGAGACGCATCCATTGCAAGCTTCCATCTACATTGTGAAGTTGTTTTCATTCTTTAGTAGTTATCAAAATTTTAATCCATTCTCTTAAATACCGTGCAAGACGCTAGTGACTACGCACTAGAACATCTATCGGTCGACGCTTGAGACGCATCCATTGCAAGCTTCTATCTACATTGTGAAGTTGTTTTCATTCTTTAGTAGTTATCAAAATTTTAATCCATTCTCTTAAATACCGTGCAAGACGCTAGTGACTACGCACTAGAACATCTATCGGTCGACGCTTGAGACGCATCCATTGCAAGCTTCCATCTACATTGTGAAGTTGTTTTCATTCTTTAGTAGTTATCAAAATTTTAATCCATTCTCTTAAATACCGTGCAAGACGCTAGTGACTACGCACTAGAACATCTATCGGTCGACGCTTGAGACGCATCCATTGCAAGCTTCCATCTACATTGTGAAGTTGTTTTCATTCTTTAGTAGTTATCAAAATTTTAATCCATTCTCTTAAATACCGTGCAAGACGCTAGTGACTACGCACTAGAACATCTATCGGTCGACGCTTGAGACGCATCCATTGCAAGCTTCCATCTACATTGTGAAGTTGTTTTCATTCTTTAGTAGTTATCAAAATTTTAATCCATTCTCTTAAATACCGTGCAAGACGCTAGTGACTACGCACTAGAACATCTATCGGTCGACGCTTGAGACGCATCCATTGCAAGCTTCCATCTACATTGTGAAGTTGTTTTCATTCTTTAGTAGTTATCAAAATTTTATTCCATTCTCTTAAATACCGTGCAAGACGCTAGTGACTACGCACTAGAACATCTATCGGTCGACGCTTGAGACGCATCCATTGCAAGCTTCCATCTACATTGTGAAGTTGTTTTCATTCTTTAGTAGTTATCAAAATTTTAATCCATTCTCTTAAATACCGTGCAAGACGCTAGTGACTACGCACTAGAACATCTATCGGTCGACGCTTGAGACGCATCCATTGCAAGCTTCCATCTACATTGTGAAGTTGTTTTCATTCTTTAGTAGTTATCAAAATTTTAATCCATTCTCTTAAATACCGTGCAAGACGCTAGTGACTACGCACTAGAACATCTATCGGTCGACGCTTGAGACGCATCCATTGCAAGCTTCCATCTACATTGTGAAGTTGTTTTCATTCTTTAGTAGTTATCAAAATTTTAATCCATTCTCTTAAATACCGTGCAAGACGCTAGTGACTACGCACTAGAACATCTATCGGTCGACGCTTGAGACGCATCCATTGCAAGCTTCCATCTACATTGTGAAGTTGTTTTCATTCTTTAGTAGTTATCAAAATTTTATTCCATTCTCTTAAATACCGTGCAAGACGCTAGTGACTACGCACTAGAACATCTATCGGTCGACGCTTGAGACGCATCCATTGCAAGCTTCCATCTACATTGTGAAGTTGTTTTCATTCTTTAGTAGTTATCAAAATTTTAATCCATTCTCTTAAATACCGTGCAAGACGCTAGTGACTACGCACTAGAACATCTATCGGTTGACGCTTGAGACGCATCCATTGCAAGCTTCCATCTACATTGTGAAGTTGTTTTCATTCTTTAGTAGTTATCAAAATTTTAATCCATTCTCTTAAATACCGTGCAAGACGCTAGTGACTACGCACTAGAACATCTATCGGTCGACGCTTGAGACGCATCTATTGCAAGCTTCCATCTACATTGTGAAGTTGTTTTCATTCTTTAGTAGTTATCAAAATTTTAATCCATTCTCTTAAATACCGTGCAAGACGCTAGTGACTACGCACTAGAACATCTATCGGTCGACGCTTGAGACGCATCCATTGCAAGCTTCCATCTACATTGTGAAGTTGTTTTCATTCTTTAGTAGTTATCAAAATTTTAATCCATTCTCTTAAATACCGTGCAAGACGCTAGTGACTACGCACTAGAACATCTATCGGTCGACGCTTGAGACGCATCCATTGCAAGCTACCATCTACATTGTGAAGTTGTTTTCATTCTTTAGTAGTTATCAAAATTTTATTCCATTCTCTTAAATACCGTGCAAGACGCTAGTGACTACGCACTAGAACATCTATCGGTCGACGCTTGAGACGCATCCATTGCAAGCTTCCATCTACATTGTGAAGTTGTTTTCATTCTTTAGTAGTTATCAAAATTTTAATCCATTCTCTTAAATACCGTGCAAGACGCTAGTGACTACGCACTAGAACATCTATCGGTCGACGCTTGAGACGCATCCATTGCAAGCTTCCATCTACATTGTGAAGTTGTTTTCATTCTTTAGTAGTTATCAAAATTTTAATCCATTCTCTTAAATACCGTGCAAGACGCTAGTGACTACGCACTAGAACATCTATCGGTCGACGCTTGAGACGCATCCATTGCAAGCTTCCATCTACATTGTGAAGTTGTTTTCATTCTTTAGTAGTTATCAAAATTTTAATCCATTCTCTTATATACCGTGCAAGACGCTAGTGACTACGCACTAGAACATCTATCGGTCGACGCTTGAGACGCATCCATTGCAAGCTTCCATCTACATTGTGAAGTTGTTTTCATTCTTTAGTAGTTATCAAAATTTTAATCCATTCTCTTAAATACCGTGCAAGACGCTAGTGACTACGCACTAGAACATCTATCGGTCGACGCTTGAGACGTATCCATTGCAAGCTTCCATCTACATTGTGAAGTTGTTTTCATTCTTTAGTAGTTATCAAAATTTTATTCCATTCTCTTAAATACCGTGCAAGACGCTAGTGACTACGCACTAGAACATCTATCGGTCGACGCTTGAGACGCATCCATTGCAAGCTTCCATCTACATTGTGAAGTTGTTTTCATTCTTTAGTAGTTATCAAAATTTTAATCCATTCTCTTAAATACCGTGCAAGACGCTAGTGACTACGCACTAGAACATCTATCGGTCGACGCTTGAGACGCATCCATTGCAAGCTTCCATCTACATTGTGAAGTTGTTTTCATTCTTTAGTAGTTATCAAAATTTTAATCCATTCTCTTAAATACCGTGCAAGACGCTAGTGACTACGCACTAGAACATCTATCGGTCGACGCTTGAGACGCATCCATTGCAAGCTTCCATCTACATTGTGAAGTTGTTTTCATTCTTTAGTAGTTATCAAAATTTTAATCCATTCTCTTAAATACCGTGCAAGACGCTAGTGACTACGCACTAGAACATCTATCGGTCGACGCTTGAGACGCATCCATTGCAAGCTTCCATCTACATTGTGAAGTTGTTTTCATTCTTTAGTAGTTATCAAAATTTTAATCCATTCTCTTAAATACCGTGCAAGACGCTAGTGACTACGCACTAGAACATCTATCGGTCGACGCTTGAGACGCATCCATTGCAAGCTTCCGTCTACATTGTGAAGTTGTTTTCATTCTTTAGTAGTTATCAAAATTTTAATCCATTCTCTTAAATACCGTGCAAGACGCTAGTGACTACGCACTAGAACATCTATCGGTCGACGCTCGACACTGCTCGCAGGCCCCCAAGTTTTCAACCCTAATTAATTCATCAGCATGCCCCCCTTTAGCTGCTCAGGTATATGCTGCGAAGTTCTGATACTTTTGTAACTTGTCGTCAGAGGCGTAAGGGGATCCTGTAATCGGACATACATATAGTGACTTTTTCAAGGACCTCAGCGTGCTAATGAATGAGAAAATGCGGAGTTGTTTGCAGAACTCGCCGTTGTAATCTCTGCGGCGGCAAAACTTTCGGGTCCGCCAGGCCTTGACGCAAGCATTTCAGGAACACTGGCGGGTCATATTTTTTTTTTTACATATAGAAAATGTGCGCGCTGTGTCCACTTGCCTCCGCACAGGCAAACAAACAAACAAAAAAAAAACCTAGTGGAGAATTAATTACGTTGCGTGCTCAGAATGCGCGAGCATTGAAGTATGACGTAAACTCGGCCTGCATCTCCTCCTCTTTCAGTACTGTTCGCTGCATACGCTGAGCCCTATGCAGCCGCCGATACGCCGTTTTCGACCGCGTGCTCACGCGTGGCCGCCCCTCTCCGCTTGCGGCGTTTTAGTGCGAAGGTACTCACACCACGATGAATTTCGCCTATTTCCGGATTCCGTTCGCCTAACCGAGTGTTGTTACGGCAACAATCGAACCTATAGCTTCGCTACACATGACCATGATTATCATCAAGCCCAAGGTCAAAACTAATTAGGCCTACTTAACACTGATTAAACCTGTGCTTCACACAGATTAGGAAAGGAAGTCTGAACGTACCTGATCACATATACGCGTAATGCGCCCTCCTAAGCGTGTTAGGCTTAGCTAAGTCCGATAGGCCTATCTAAGCCTAAATATCTGCAAGCTCACATTACAGCGGCACGTCGCGTTCTCAACACATCTTGACCGTAATCACAACGTAAACCTAATTAGGCTTATTAGGCTTATCTAATAATAACCGGCAAACTGAACAAATTTATTGCGAAATAACTTCTACCTTAGAGTAAAACTTACGCTCTCCTGTGGCTAAACCACTGCCATTTTTTTTTCGCTGCATTAGACACACTCGGCAAGTTGACTCTGGCGTCATTCCAACCTGATACGCGAAGCTATCCGGGCACGTCTGCACACGACCAAGTTCAGCTTCTACCTCAAGCAACTTGCAGGTGACCATTCACCTACCAACAGCCAGTGCAGTTACCAGCTCAGTCATGCGATTTGATCTCATAACGTGTGGAAAACTATGAAAACTACGGCGCTTGTGTCTCGTCTCTTGTCTTTAGTGGTTGTGTGTGTTTGCGCTCTTTCATAGTTTTCCAAATATGTACCAACTCGCCCAAAAAGAAGTGTTAATGAAGAAGCATAACGTGTGGTCTCATAACCACCAGCGAATTTTGTGACAGACGACGCCGGACGCCTCCGATTGCTGCCGATGCTGCTGGGCGTTGTTTTTTTTATAATTAGGGTTTTAACGATATCATATTATTTATACGGCGGTCATGCCATGATCTTCTTGCATAGGCCGTTCAACGCACCGTGAAGTCAGGCTCGGTACTTCATATGAAGCAATTGAAGCCGAAACTGCTCGGTAGGAACCGACAACTAATATCAAATGATGCGCAACGTGTTCAGGATTCGTGGATCCTAATTCATATTTAGACATTACTTTCCGGTTATTGCCAGAAAAAAAAAAGTGAAAGTAAAATTTACACTATCTATGTCCGAGAGAACTGCAATTAGTATGACGCTGTTTGAGCGATGGAGCGTCTAATGCGCTGTCCCTGGTTGGCTTTGAAATATTTTTCAGATTTTCCTTCATACGCAACTAGGTAACTACGGATCTAAAGAGCCTGAAACTAAAGACGTCACTTTCATTTCCAAATCAATGACCGCATTGTGCTACGTAGAGCGTCCTTGTCCTGGCCCTCATCATCATCGGCATCGCCAAGAGTAGATGCAGCAACGATCAATTTATGCGCGTTAAACTTATGGGAGTTAAATGCTTCATGCAGTGTCTGATAACTGTTCCACAATAACCTGCGCAGCTGCGCGTCTCAATGCAGCGCGTGGACAACGAGAGACGAAGTACCGGGAGCCTCTGGAAAGAGCAGGACTTGTACCCAGCTTCGTTCAGATGCGCAGCATCAAGACCATCCCTGGGCTTTTTCTGCGCGTCTTTCTTCTCCATTGCTCCTCCGTACAAATAAAGCCGTCACTGAGAGGAACACCCGGCCTATAACTCCGGCAGCGTGAATTTCTAGTCACTACTGCACGATGCTGATGGGCCCAAGCACCCATATTCGAGGCGCCCGCGTTTGGAGGGCTTTTTCCGAGCCGGAAAGTGCATCTTCACTTTGCTCTCAGGTAAGAGAACTGAATAAGGCGCCTTTCTTTTGCTCTCCTAAATAAAATAACAGCGACGCTGCAGGTCTGTGAGAAAAGCGCGTACATTCCCGAGCTAACAGCGACTACACGCGGCATTAAATTACCCAGTATGTTTTCCGCGCAGTCTCTACAACTCGGTTTTATTTCGGCGTCGGCCGCTCACTTCAGTCCTGCGTGGGAAGAAGAGGGCGAAAATGGGACCACGGCGCATACTGAAAGGGAGTAAGATTAAAATTTGCCGAGGGGACGGGAGAACGGGGAAGGAAAGAAAATCCCGGCGAGAGGTCTGGGAGAAGGAGGACGCTCGAGTGGCTGCCTCAATTGGAATTCGTCACGACACAGTCGCCTCGAATTGGGGGAAGGACTGTCTCCTCATCGCCGCTGCCGAAGCTGCGAAAGCCTGTGAACTTCTCGGCGCTTCCATTTTTCATCTGCATTAAGCCCGAGTGGCGAGCGGGGCCTCGAGGAGCGCCGCCGCCAAGATTGAAAAAGGGGGGAAAGGCCGCCTCCTTAACTGCCGCTGACGCGCGCGCATGCATCTCCGTTGGCAGGGCCTGTCCGTTCGGTTACGTAGGGAAAAACGTGCACTTGTTTGCCCATCACGTCTCGCCGATCGATGCGTGCAAACGATGTGCAAAGCACGCGGCAGCCGCGGAGACTTCTTCTGAGCCGCCACCGGACCACCCTCGATGCTCGCGAGCTGTTTATTCCACGCAAACAACAAAGAAGGCTGCCCGTTGAACGGCCGCTCGCCGAGAAGCAGCACGCATGGTTGCGTTTCACGGGCGTCGCGGGCATCACCCGCAGAATGCTATACCAATATACGATTGATTACACAATGGTGGCGTAGCGGAAGGAACTAGCTTTCACCTTAACAGTACTCTAGGGGAAGTATTTGCGATGGCAGCCCACTTCTTCTTAAAACTGAGCAGAATTCGAAAGGCAGGAGCCCTATTCACGACAATTCGCCATTTTGTTCAAATTGTGACGTACGCGGAACGTGCGCAGCAGGGCGGTGTCCGAAAAAAAAAATAAGAGAGCCGTCGTCTGCTACTGTATATTTTTAAGGAATAACAGCGCGGAGACGAAGGAAGAAGACAACACCTGCGCGACAACACCTGCGCGTCTCCGCGCTGTTATTCCTTAAAAATATGTACCAACTAGCTCAACTTTCCGTGTTACTGTATATTGCCGCCAAGTATGAAAAACGACGATGCTCCAGCAACCAACTAGCTGCAGTGCATTCACCGATGCAGACGTCTCCAGCTGCAGTGAGAGCGAGTGAACTTTGTTGCGGCGTTGCGGTCTCACTGCATCATGTACATGCATGCGGTCTGGCATTCTGTAGCAGCTATTGACGGAGAGGCCGAGATAGTTTACGAGGCGCGAGCAGCGTTGAAGCCTAAGAGAAAGAGTGGCACCAAAATATTCGCAGTGGATGGCGCAGAAGGGGAACGGAAAGTGGCATTGTTCCTCAACAGCGCTGACGACATCTCATGTTCACTTATCAGGGACATTTGAATTCAAGAAGTAAAACGCGTATCCTTATTGCCAAATCGATAAAATGCAAAACAATTAAGGGAGCATATTTTCTGGCGACATTAGAAAAAATTAAGTGCAACAAAACGTCAATTAACACCATCATGTGGTTAGAGCGTATCCTTGAAATGTACTGTGGAGAACTTATTTCTTTTTTGTGAAAAACAAGCAAATGATGTGCCTGTATGCGTACCTTAGCAAAATTTACATGAAAGACATTACAAGTGGGAGGCAAATATGTGACATGTACAGGGTATCCAAGCTAACTTTAGCCAAGGGTTAAAAAATAAAAAGAAAATTGAGGTAGGCCCCCCTTGTATACAGCTTCCAGCCATCTCGCGCACCACAGGGAATATTTGCAATTAACTAATTAGTTATTAATATATTAAATCTTAGAATTACATACGCTATGAAATAAACGCACTGACAGAATTTTAGGCTTGTTCTAATTGTTACTATGTGATTGCCTTCGAATTTCTTTGTAAATTTCTTCAGAGTTGTGAAAAAATATAAAAAAAAAAGGCACCACATTGTTCCTACTGCTATTTGAACAAAAAAAGGTCAGGCCAAAAGAGCATTTTGAAAGACTTCGGAATTCGATGGCGCTTTTATTACACCTCGCATATTGCGTATACAACGCAGCGATGGCCTCAGTCGAGGCACACTCTGAGCGCACAGTGTTGCAACAGCGGACCATGCGTGACAGCGCGTCGCAGTGCGCTTCAACATCTTAATACGACCGAGAGGCGTCCGGTATTAAGATGTCGAAGCGCACTGCGACAGCTGAGATTTCACATTTACGATGGGCTAGAGTGAGCGGTTTCGCGGCGCTCGCAGGTCCTACATGGCCGGCAAAAATAGTCTCTCTCTTCAGCATTCTGACAGGGGAAAAGCGAAGGAAAATATCTCGACATGCATCCGTGTCTATACACGAGCTTTCAGTTGCGTTATGCATCGTTTGTTTATCTTTCTTTGTAGCAACAGCTGTGTTGCTGTCTTTCTGCAAGGTAAATGTAGCGTGCGTTCTTTCATGTAGGAGCCGGCAAATTCTGCGTTTGCCTGCAACCCAGAGAGAATGTTGCCCCGATGGAGCTGTGCCACGAGAAACGTGCGGTCCGCTATCTGTGCATTCTAGGCTGTGTACCATCATCTGTGGCCATGAGGTCTCGCCGACCCTAGAGCTTTGGGTACGTTTCGAACCGCCTGATCACGTAGAGAACTTTAGAACGGCAGAATTTCGGACCTGTTGTACGCACATTCAAGCATACAGGGCGGGAGAGCTATAAAGCAGGGAGCGGTGAAATGCTGCTAACAAGTTAAAATGTCGTTTTGAAGCCTGAAACGAAAAAAAAAGAAGATAAAAGTATTTACTTTTTATGTTCGTTATTTGTGCGGAGCTGCTTAGGCATTCTTCGCTCCGTTGCAGAAGGGGTTTTATAACAACCTTTGAATTTGTAGAGTATGTTCTGGGCCTATCGTCGTCTACGTTTCCTGTGCTTCTCACTGCATCAATGTGAGCGCACTGAGTGTGTCTGGGGTCGGCGAGTTGAGTCCTTGAGACGGGAAAGGTTTAAAGCCTGTCAGCTTCCTCCTGTCCCGAACAGATCGAGTGCACTTAAGGTGCCGTTAAGGGTGAGGAGCGGAAGTTGAGATGTCGTGGCGTACTTTCTCGAGTTTTCTAAGTGCCACCTTAGTCTCATTACCCATTTATTTCAAACAATAACTAAGTCATAATAGTCAGGCAAAATAATAAGCTGATCCGCAACAGCTGTTTTTGTACTGGCGGGCGCTATTAAAGCATAGCCGGTGGCGTTTTCGCACTGTTTTAAACGGCGATGTCGCCTACATGCCTGTATAAATCAGCAGGAAGCTAACAAGCGCTGATTTCTTGCTATACAGATACCAGCCTTGACAAACTTACCCCGGGACTTGCTTACTTTCCGAGACCGGCTAAACTTCGATGGGGTGAGCTCGGCGGCGGTAACTTAAGCTGTGGGACAGCTCTTGGCCGGACGAAGCACTTCGGGGGTGTTGTATTCCGCTCTGTGAGATGAACCAGACAAAAAAAGTTAGAAGGACGCTCAAGCTTCGCCTTTAGAGTACGTGCGATAGCGCCTTTAACACCACGTTCTCGTCCTGCAAGTTTTTACATATTTTTGTTTAAGTTAGTTTTTGGGGAGAGGACGGCGCAGGATGCCTTACTTGTCGGTGGACACGTAGGCTTACAATTAACTGCACGCAGTTGGCGGTATATACGTCGTAGGTTGAACCCATGTCGCAAACTAGCCTCCAACTTGACAAGCAGGTGGATGCTAACTGGCACGCGAAATGGCATGACACCTCCTTGAATGCTGCGCAAGGAACGGTTGCGTCACAATTTTAACACAAAATCACGGGCGTATGTATAGCGTTACAACCACGACAATGCCGACGCCAGCCTTTGTGCAACACAGGGTCCCTGCGCAATAACGTGAAATAAACAGTGCCCTACCCAACACGCGAGAAACAGGAGGCCACCTGAGAAGTAACAGCCTGAAACAGCAAGCTTGGATCAGTTCAGTTCAGTCGTTCAGTCGTGTCCGACTCTTCGTGACCCTATGGACCACGTCAGGCCACGCTTTCCGGTCTCTCACTATCTTCCTAACATCACATAACTTCATCTACGGTGCCTCGAGGATGCCATCTAACCATCGCGTTCGTTGCCTACCCCTTCTCCGGTGACCCTCAACCTTTCCCAACATCAAATCTTTCTCCAGCGACTCCTCTCTTCTCATCAGATGACAAAAGTAGCTGAGCTTTAACTTTAGAATTTGACCCTCCAATGAGCAGTCAGGGTTTATGGTCGACAATATCGACTGATTTGATCTTCTGGCAGTCCAAGGAACTCTCAAGAGTCTTCGTCAGCACCACAATTCAAACGCGTCAATTCTTCGGCGGTCAGCCTTTTTCACAGTCCAACTCTCGCATCCATACATCACAACTGGAAAGACCATAGCACGAGTTATACGGATCTTGGTTGGCAGACTAATGTCTCTGCTCTTTACTAGGCGGCCAAGGCTAACCATTGCTCTCTTTCCCAGAAGCAGGCGTCTCCCAATTTCATGGCTGCAGTTTCCTTCTGAGATAATCTTGGAGCCCAAGAAGAGAAAATCTGTCACAGCTTCCACTTCTTGTCCCTTGATGCTCCAGGACTTGATAGGGCAAGACCCCATAATCTTTGTCTTTTTAATGTTCAGTTTAAGCCCAAACTTCTCACTCTCTTCTTGTACGCGCATCAGAAGTCTCTTGAGTTCCACTTCACTTTCTGCCATTAAAGTGGTATCATCCGCATATCTAAGGTTGTTGATACGTTTTCCAGCAATCTTCACTCCAGCTGAAGACTCGTCCAGACTGGCCTTCCTCATGATGCACTCTGCATATAGGTTAAATAGGCAGGGCGATAGTATGCAGCCTTGCCTCGCTCCTTTCTCAATCGGAAACCAATCAGTAAGACCATGCCCAGTTCTGTCTGTGGCCTCTTGCCCTTCATACAGGTTCCTGAGGAGACAGATCAGGTGAATTGGAACTCCCATCTCTTGGTGAGCTTGCCACAATCTGCTGTGATCTACGCAGTCAAACGCTTTCGCATAATCAATAAAGCAGAAGTAGATGGGTTTCTGGAACTATCTTGCTTTTTCCATGATCCAGCGAAGGTTGGCAATTTGGTCTCTAGTTCCTCTGCCTTTACGAAACCCAGCTTGCACGTCCGGAAGCTCCCGATCCACATACTGCTGCAGCCTACCTTGGAGGATTTTCAACATCACCTTGCTAGCATGCGAAATAAGCGCGATCGTGCGGTAGTTGGAACAATCTTTGGCACTGCCTTTCTTTGGAATGGGAATGTAAACTGACCTCCTCCAATCCTGTGGCCACTGCAGGGTTGTCCAAATCTTCTGACATAATGTATGCAGAATGTTAACAGCGTCATGGTTGAGGTTTTGAAGCAACTCAGCTGGAATGCCATCAATTCCGCTAGCTTTGTTCTTAGCAAGGCTGGCTAAGGCCCATTCAACTTCACTCTTCAGGATGCCCGGCTCGAGATCAGTAATCACAACCGTCTTATGTTGGGTTTGCACATCCGGGTCCTTCTTGTACAGTTCTTCTGTGTATTCCTGCCACCTCTTCTTTATCTCTGAGGCTTCAGTGAGGTCCTTGCCTCGTTTGTCCTTTATCACGCCCAGCTTAGCACAGACGCTTCCTTTGATATCTTTGATTGTCTTATACAGAGCTCTTGTGTTCCTTAATTGGCTGTTGTCCTCAACTGCTTGGCACTGTATGTTCAGAAAGGCATTCTTATCTCTCCTTGCTACTTTCTGAAAATCCGCATTGAGAGCCTTGTATCTTTCTCTTTCCCCCATAACTTTTGCCATCCTCCTTTCCTCAGCTATTTGCAAAGCCTCTTCAGATAACCAGTTTGCTTTCTTGCATTTCTTTTGCTTTGGAACTACCTTAGCAGCAACTTCTTGTATTATATCACGAACATCAGTCCACATCTCTTCGGGCTCTCTGTCTTCTAGATCTAATTCTTGAAATCGATTCCTCACTTCCACAGCATATTCTAATGGAATTTGATCCAGATCATACCTGAAAGGCCTTCTAGTTTTCTGCGTTTTCCTCAATCGAAGCTTAATTTTGGCAACAAGAAGCTGATGATCGGTGCCACAATCGGCCCCAGGCCTTGTTTTTTATTGCTTGTATAGCGCTTCTCCATCTCTGCCGGCAAAGAATATAATCGATCTGATTCCTGTACAGACCGTCCGGTGAAGTCCATGTGTACAGGCGCCTCTTGTGCTGTTGAAAATGAGTATTCACTATGGTCAGGTTGTTTTCTTGACAAAACTCTACTAGCCTCTGCCCAGCTTGATTTGGCTCACCAAGACCGAACTTGCCTATAATTCCGGATATTTCTTCACTTGGATATCATCCAGCTAGTCCGCACGTAAGCTGCTGTCAACGGACTCCTCAACACCGACCAAAAAGCACCTGCAACTTCTTTGAGCTGTATAAAAAGTTATTCTTTGTCTCTCGCTGCCTCGTACTGAACTAGCTAACTCTAGACTCTTATTTAATGTCGCAGGCTGTTGTTCTGACATTCTATTTAAGCAGCTTTCTTTTTGGATGTTATTGCCAAAAATCATGTTCCCGACTATAACAAATAAGAGCACACGACCTGAGCGCTCGTGTTGCCGTGTGCCAGTTTTTTGGCCCTATCTTGATTTCACGCAGTTTTTACTGGATAAAAAACAATCAAATTGCCCAAGAAACATAACCTTCGTGAAGACGACACCTTTGGAAGTATATCCTGAGCGTTGCGCGCGCTTTTTTTTTTTTTTTTTTTTTTTTTAGCAATTTCTGGCCGTCTCTTCCTGTGTAAACTCCTCAGGCACTTATGTTCTGATGTTCTGGCTGTTTTCACAGTCAATACCTACTGTTTTTGTGCTGTAATCCAACCAACATGACATAAGTTCAAACGCTCTTGGAAGTGCAGTTTTGTTCAAGATTTCTGAAGCAACGCGAAACCGTTAGTCTGGTTCAGCAAATGTGATGTGATCAGTTCGGCCTTTGAAGATACTAGATGATGAAGAATAGAACATGGAGAGAGGCCGGAATTTACTCTGTATCTATGGTAAAATTCCTCATATCTCCAAAGTACCAGCCCAAAAATGATAAGGAACGTAGGAAAGCATTAGAAGGACGTCGAGATTTCATAGCGTGGTCAGAAAAGTCCAAATAAAAGTCATCGTCGCCTGATCGGGAGCGCAAACTTTCCTAGCCAGGCGGGGAACCTCGTTTACTTAGTCACAGTCAGCAGTCAACAAGTTCGCGAGAACCATTGTTTTCCATCGAACCACAGCGTTTCGACAGAGGCGAAACGCACGACATTCGTACACTGTGCGATATGGTGTATGTTTAAGAAACCCGGGAGCTCGGAAATGTCAAACGCCCTCCACTACGGCGTCCGTCATTACCTGAGTCGCTTTGGGATATTAAAGGCCACAAAAAAAACTAACCCAATCAGTTTCATAGCCAAGCAAAGCATCTACAAGCTTGTGTCGATGTACCAGCAGTCAGAAACGTAACCGCCTCGCAAAACTTCTGGCATGTCAAGGGCAATGGGAATTTCGCAGTAAGATGTCGCTTCTTAAAATCTTGTAAGACGCGATATCTTACTCTGTAAGAAACAACATATTCGTGACACTTTTGTTAAGTGTCGAGTTCTTACCACCTGGAGGGAGTTTTTTTTTTTTTCTTTTTTTTTTTTTCTAAATCTTTGCTCGAAGAGAAGATTTATGAGGCGGAGCCTGCTTCAGTGTCAGGAAGGCACGGCGTCACCTAGCGCTTGATGACAACTAGACGGCTTTTATATAACGCTAGTAACTTGTTAGTTTGGGACAGCTGCAAGGTGAGGAAACAAGGTTACAGTGGACTAGAGCCTTCCATAGCGTATCGATGGCCTGTTACTACGCCAGCGCATGACGCGAAGCGCGATGAAGTATCTGGTAGCAATACTGTTTGACTTCATGAATACGTAAGCCATTAAAAAAGCCGCCTGTTGTCTGCAAGGAAACAACAGATCATAAATCTCCAGAAAAAGGAATGAAAAGAAAAGCGTTGTCATCAGCGATGATAGCTAATGTTATGTGCCAATTGGTTCGCTATGCTTCAAGAGGTCTGGTACCCACCGGCTGTCTTATAAAGAAGCCGCGATCACATGCCAAAAAAAAAAAAAGAAAGAAAGAAAGAAAGAAAGAAAGAAAGAAAGAAAGAAAGAAAGAAAGAAAGAAAGAAACGCGTGGCATTTGTTTTCCCGGCACTTCTTCGGCGAATACAGCCAGTGTGTCTCTTTTCTTATCAGGGCTGGTCGTCGTGCGAGGCTTCGTATGAGCCTGCTCGTGGAGCCAGTATTCATGCTGGTCGTGTATGCGGCTCTGCCAATTAGGGGTTGTTCGGTTCGGCTGTTCGATTGGATAACGACCGATTTTGTTTGCTTCTCTTTTCAGCTCTGTGAGGAAGTACTTAGGTACGCAAGGATGCACGGCATCAATCCCAAGGCCGACATTGTTAGCGACGAGAGTGCAGCGTTTCGGTGACACAGCACACGACCACTGATGCATCTTCCTTCTTTTTCTCTTGAGCTCGGAATGCCTGCGGATTATTCGTCTGTTTTTCATGAATAGAGGCGAATTGAAGCTGGGCACCAGGATTTGGTCTGGGAAATGCGGGGACAGACGCCGTTGCTGAGCGACCAAAGACTGTTACTGGCGGCTTCCAAGTCCTAAAAATTTGTCTATATTATTTAGAGGCTCAGAATCTTTCCTTTTATGTCATGCTATATTGCTATGCTATATTGGATTTTTTTCTCACATTAATCAGCACCCTTGATGAGTAGCATTCATTGTTATGAAGAGCCGCTTAGTGTTATTCGCCAACTACCATTCCACTCTTTCTCTTCTCCCACACCATGCTCAAGATTGTCTAACAACCTGCATGGGTGCTTTAAAGCTCTAATTTCCTTTACTAGTTATTTATGTTTAGCGTCACCACACTAATGAGTTATAGGAAACCGTATTTTTTTTCAACGAAAACAACGCACTCGTTCGTATATCGTAAGACTGCATGATAAAACTTCGTATATATCGACATAATCTCCATCGGGATCCTTGCTTTCTATGCCTTATCGAAATCGCTTACCATTGGTTTTCTATGGCAGTCTTAATCACTCGGTGCGAGCGCAGACAAATCTTAAAGGCAAGATTTTTTGACACGCGTTAGAAAATTAAATCACTCCCGTTATTATGGTCATAACAGTGCCTGACAATATTGCGGAGTTATGCCGCGATTATTTCTAGAAACTGACCTCCTTGCTTTTCTGTCGCAGTCCTAACCAATTGCCGCCAGTACAGGACAAACTTTAAAAGCAATGTTTTTCTACGCATCTGAAGGTTTGAATTTCCCATAGTTCTGTTCACATTAGTTTCTTGCAATACTTGACATTTTCCTCACAGTTAAAGGCGACGCCGAAAAAAGCTGGACTTGAGACGGTACGAACCATTTCTCTGCTTTTGTTTTGTAGACGCAGCACGTGCCCTCTTCTAGCAGGCTTAAAATTGAGAAATGAAAGAGCGAGAGCTTATCATCTGGTAATTCAAAAGTGAGTTCCAAGCGTTCCCTCTCTGAACAGCGCTAAAACGCCTTTCAGATCCGTATTGCTATGCCACGAGTAGGAAATAAGGTGCTAATCTACATTTCTGAACGCGCACAGAACACTTACACGTAATTGTTCGAACCATTGTCAGAACATACCGAAGACTCAAATATTCCTTTACTCGGTAACTTGCAATGCTTGCGGGCTTTATAGTGTATCTAAATGACTATTTTTTTTCTTATAATTGTCTTTCAGTTTGTTTACGTTTGCACCCTACGGGCCTACAACTTCGCGTGGCACGTCATGGTAGCCACTGCGTTGCGATGGTACTCGCGCATGCAGCGGCTTTGAGGCGTCTTATTAGTGTTTGGCAATTAATGACTGCGTTTTTGACGCCTTGGCAATATAAACTTACTCAAAGCGTGCCAAATGTACTCGCACAATTGTACAAATGTCTCAATATTATAAAGCCACAAAGCAAGAAATTAAGTACTGCATCAGGCTGGTTACAAAAAACGGCGACGAATTTCCACTGCCCCCTCTTTAATAGTCGTCGTCATGGAGTGATAAGCAATGTTAATTTTACCTTTGATAATTTGGCAAAACATAAAGATGATCGCATGTTGAACAACGTCGTAGGTTTTTAGGACTTCAAATGGAATGCGACTACGGTATACGCTGTGTAGAAACTCGGAAAGAGGTACACCTGTCATCATTATCATCATCATCCTGACTATACCCACTGCAGGGCGAAGGCCTCTCCCATATTTCTCCACTTAGCCCGGTTCTGTGCTAGCTGCATCCACTTGACCCTTGCGAACTTCTTAACCTCATCAGCCCACCTAACTTTCTGCCGTCCCCTGCTGCGCTTTCCTTCCCTTGGAATCCAGTTTCTTACCCTCAGCGACCATCGGTTATCCTCTCTTCGCACTACATGTCCTGCCCATGTCCATTTCTTCTTCTTAATTTCTACTAGAACGTCGGTAACTTGAGTTATTTCTCTGACCCACTCTGCACGCTTTCTATCTCTTAATGTCACCCCTACCATTTTTCGTTCCATAACCCTCTGGGTTGTCCTCAACTTAAGTAGAACTCTCTTAGTTAGCCTCCACGTTTCAGCCCCATAGGTGAGTACAGGCAAGATGCAACTGTTGTATACTTTCCTCATGAGCGATACCGGTAAGCTGCTAGTCATAATCTGCGAGTGCTTGCCAAATGCGCTCCATCCCAATCGTATTCTTCTTGTTATTTCCTTTTCATGGTCTGGCTTTGCGGTGACTACTTGTCCTAAGTAGACATAATCGCCTACTACTTCCAGTACTTCGCTACCTAATGTAAACTGCTGTTCCTTCCCGTGGCTGTTGAATATTACCTTAGTCTTCTGCATATTGATTTTATAGGTCATCAATCACTATTTGCAGTTCATCCCCCGAGTTGCTTAGCAAGGCAATGTCATCAGCAAATCGCAGATTACTGAGGTATTCTCCATCTACCATTATCTCTAACTGCTGCCCATTCCAAGTCTCTGATTACTTCTAGGCAAGCTTTGAATAGTGCCTCCTTATCCAGACACTCCGCGTCGATTATCTTTTGCGCTGTCCGAGCCGCGCTGCCTGCATTTGTGAGGCTGTAACGGTCGCCAGCGCGTCGCGATGCCGCAGTGTTCCTCGAGTATCAAAACGGCCAAATAAGCAATCGCGAGAATTAAACGACGATCAAATTAAACGACGATCAAATAGCGCAGATAGCAGCAGACATAGAGGAAGCAATAGAGAAAAGCCCTAGCTGTTATCATCTGTTTTGGTTTGGTTTGGCTTGGCTGGCAGCTGCGACTGCGATAGTGGCGCTAGTGTATCTGTGGCGCAAGTGTGGCGCAAGTGTATAAAAGCGGAGTGCGAGAATAAACGGGGGTTCATTTCGTCGCTTGGGAGCTCGGTGTCTGGACTGCTTTCTCTGGCAGCGTTCCGGCGCGGGTGCAACGGCGCCCCCCCTGCCTGGGCTAACACGACATGGTGTCAGAAGTGGCCGTCTACGACATGATGTCAGATGGTCAAGAATCTTCGCACTGAGCCAGGCACCTTCCATCCACGATGTCGAAGACGCCTTCAATACGGCTGCATGGACTGCAGCAACCGCCACCGCTGGACTTTGACCGCACGTCAGAGTGGCCGGCGTGGATCGAACATTTCGACGACTTCCGATATGCAACGGGACTCAACGAATGCTCCGGGGAGGCTAAGGTACGAACGCTGTTGTACACAATGGGGAGGCAAGCTCGTGACATATTCAAGACGTTTTCACTATCTGACGAAGACGCCAAGAACTATGAAACCGTAAAGAAAAAGTTCGACGGGCACTTCGTAAAAGAGAGGAACATCGTGTACGAAAGCGCCTGTTTTCACAGACGCGTACAAATGCCAGGAGAGTCGGTAGACCAGTTCGTCACTGCGCTACACGGCTTGGCGGAACGTTGCGACTACGGTGAACTAAAAGAACGAATGATCCGAGACAGACTGGTTGTCGGGCTCCGCGACGCAAAGCTCTCGGAAGCTTTGTAAATGGATTCTCAGCTAACGCTGGCTTCGGCGCTGTCGAAGGCTCGCTTAAAGGAAAGCGTCCAACAGCAGCAAAGTACTCTACGAGGACAGCACAGCCATCAGTCATCGGAAATTCGTGACCAGGACCCCAATGTGGACGCGGTGGTTCAACAGAGGCACAAGGGACGTCTGCATGGGCAACGAAAGCCGGAGGTGCGGCAGCATGGGCAACGAACGCCGGAGGTGCGGTGTCCTTTCTGCAGTGGTGACGCCCACCCCAGGACAATGTGCCCAACCAGAGCTGCCAAGTGTCTTCACTGTGGCAAGAAGGGACATTTCGCAAAGGCCTGCTTGAAGAAAGCAGCGGCTTCCGCTCAACGAAAGGTACGCGTCTCAGCGGTCAACCAGGAAACTGGAGAGCTACGCGTCTCAGCGGTCAACCAGGAAACGAGAGACTTTCGTGGGATCAATAGATGCATGCAGAAAAGCGCGATTTGTTCAGGTGCGCATTAATTCTGTGCCCATTTTTGCGAAGGTTGACTCAGGTGCTGAAGTGTCAGTATTACCAGCAACGTTTCCGGGATTACCGTCCCGACTGGTAAAAACCGATGAAATCTTGCTAGGTGCAGGAGGCAGTAAGCTTAACGTACTAGGCAAATTCGTAGCAGAGATCGCATGGAAAGAGAAAACTGTGTATCAAACATGCTACGTTGTCAGTCCGTTACGCGACGTCCTTCTAGGATTACCTGCACTTGAGGTCTTAGGTATCGTGAAATTTGCAGACGCGGTCGAGTCGGGAAACCTGCAGTACGAGACGCGTTTTCCAGAAATGTTCCGCGGTCTAGGTACGATGCCAGGGCAGTACACCATCAGGCTACAAGCTGGCGCTATCCCGCATGCCATAAGCGCTCCACGCAGGGTACCAATTCCCCTGAGGGAGTCCCTGAAGCGCGAAATAGATAAAATGGAGCGTTTAGGCATAATCAGGAAAGTGGATGGGCCCACCGAATGGTGCGCCGGAATAGTTCCGGTAGTGAAGCCCTCAGGAGACCTGAGAGTTTGCGTAGACCTCACTAAATTGAACAAATGCGTAGTTCGAGAGCGATTTACGTTACCAACTTTGGATCAAGCTCTAGGGTCACTGTCGGGAGCGAAATGGTTTTCAAAGCTCGATGCCAACTCAGGCTTCCACCAGGTGCGACTCAGTAAAGACTCGGAAGAGCTAACCACGTTCTTAACACCCTTCGGTAGATACTGTTTCACGCGACTACCCTTTGGAATTACCTCCGCTCCGGAATACTTCCAAAAGAGAATGTCTGAGATACTAGGTGGCCTGCCGGGGGTCGTTAATTTCATGGACGATGTCCTAGTGTTTGGCGAAAGCAAAGCTCAACACGATGAGCGTTTAAGTAACGTGATCACACGCCTAGCAAGGGCAAATGTGACATTAAACAAAGAGAAATGCTTATTCGGGGTTAGGCAAGTGCGTTTTTTGGGTCACATTTTGAATGAGGAAGGTATTCATCCTGATCCAGCGAAGGTCAGTGCTATAAAAGATTTGAGAGCACCCAGAAACGTTACTGAGCTTAGAAGCATTTTGGGCATGGCGAATCATTTGGGCCGCTTCCTGCCACATTTAGCCCAAGTGACTGCTCCCATGCGTGTTCTTTTGCACAAGGATAGGGACTGGGTCTGGGACAGCAATCAGGAAAAAGCGTTCCAAGAACTCAAAGAGCTCATTTGTTCAGCGCAATGCATGGCTTTGTATGACGCTTCGCTACAAACCACTCTTTCAGCTGACGCATCGTCTTTTGGTCTGGGAGCAGTTTTGTTTCAAAAGCAAAAAGACGGGCAACGTAGACCAGTTGCATTCGCTTCTCGTTCGCTCACCAAAACCGAGCAACGGTACTCCCAGATCGAAAAGGAGGCGCTGGCGTTGACGTGGGCAGCGGAAAGGTTTGATGAGTATATACGTGGTCTGGAAGTTGTTTTTGAAACTGACCACAAGCCCTTGGTGTCGCTGTTGGGTCACATGGCAATCGACGCTATGCCCCCAAGAATTCAACGTTTTCGTCTGCGCCTGATGCGATACAGTTTTTCTGTATTATATGTACCAGGCAAATCGCTAACCACTGCTGATACTCTTTCACGTTCGCCGTTAGCTCGTACGAAAGTGGAAAGCTGTTTAACTGTCTCAGAGGTAACCGCTTACTCGAAAGCTTGTTTACTGGGTTTATAAACAGGCGACGATTTCTTGAAAAGAGTAAAAGAAGGTCAAGCAAAAGACGAAGTGTGTCGAAGTTTGCGCACAGTGTGCAAAAAAGGGTGGCCCAGGAAACAAAATGTTCCCTGTTATCTTCTGCCATACTGGCAGGAACGTGCATGCATTACTTTGGTGAACGGGTTTCTGCTCAAAGGTATGAGGCTTATCATTCCTCAGACCCTTCGCAAGGAAGCTCTAAGCAAACTGCATGACGGTCACCAAGGCATCTCGCGATGCCGCAGTGTGGCTAAAGGTTCTGTCTGGTGGCCGGGACTTAGCACTGAGATAGCGTCATTCGTGAAACAGTGCAGCGTTTGCGCGAAGCATGCGCCAGAACAGATCGAACCGATGATTGCATCGCCAACGCTCTCTTTTCCTTGGGAGAGAGTAGGGGTCGATCTGTTTCAAATTCAGGGACGGCAATATCTTGTCGTAGTAGACTATCTTTCGCGATACCCAGAGATTGCCATTCTTCCGTCAACAAAGTCTGCTACCGTGATAAGCCGAATGAAAAGCATTTTTGCGAGACATGGCATTCCCGAGTGTGTGGTGACCGACAGTGGTCCCCAATTTGTCAGTGCCGAGTTCGAGAAATTTGCAAAACTGTATGGCTTCCGTCATGTCACCTCGAGTCCGAGGCACCCCCAGGGAAACGGGGAAGTCGAACGTATGGTAAAGACGGTTAAGAATCTCATTCTAAAATCGGACGACCCTTACTTAGCCTTGCTGGCTTATAGGGCCACACCTGGTGTTCTGAACGTCAGCCCAGCGGAGATACTGATGGGTAGAAGGCTTAGGACGAGAGTCCCAATGCTGCCTTCGCACCGCAATCCGGGACAATGCTGTCTGCAAGAAGCGGCAGCCAAGGACCGTAAAGTCAGAAAGGAGCAAAGTCGCCACTTCGACCGACGTCACCGGTCTAAAAATCTCCCAAAGCTGGAAGCAGGTGATGTGGTGTGGGTGACTGATCTCCGTACCAAAGGTACAGTGCTCGGAGCAGCACCACAGCTGCGTTCATACCGTGTTCAAACGGAAAACGGGGTTGAAGTCCGTCGAAACAGGAGAATGCTTAACCGTCTCCCAAAAGACCGGGTAGATAGCGGGAACTACGAATTTCCGGATAGTCAGGAACAGCCCAGCAGGGCCGGATTGGTAACTGGAGTAGACAACCAGTTTGACGAAGCTCCGGAAGCTTTGGTGCCTCTAACTCAGACGGAGACTGACGGTGGCAATTCTCAAGCTAGAATTGTAACTACGACCAGATTTGGAAGAGTTGTTCGCAAACCCATAAGGCTGGGCGTGGACGACTGATGCTGGAGTGACTGTGTTCTGTCGTGTTTTCTTGGGTGTGTTCCAATGTTATTTTGAAGTGTGTGCATGTAAAGTTAATAGTGCTTGAAAAGGGGGATGTGCTGTTATCATCTGTTTTGGTTTGGCTTGGCTTGGCTGGCAGCTGCGACTGCGATAGTGGCGCTAGTGTATCTGTGGCGCAAGTGTGGCGCAAGTGTGGCGCAAGTGTGGCGCAAGTGTATAAAAGCGGAGTGCGAGAATAAACGGGGGTTCATTTCGTCGCTTGGGAGCTCGGTGTCTGGACTGCTTTCTCTGGCAGCGTTCCGGCGCGGGTGCAACGGCGCCCCCCTTGCCTGGGCTAACACGACACATGGAAGACTGGGATTATGAACAGGTAGAACTACTCATAAGGAGGAAAATTAAGGAGGCTAAGTAGCAAACCGCTGGAATGGAAAGAGGAAGCCACGGAGCTGGTGGAATAAGGAAATCAGGGAAGCTATTGAACAACGACGGGCTGCTTCAAGGGAACACCAAGTGGCAAAGAAAGCACAGGTATCTCAGGAGGAAATCGACCAAAAATGGGAATCATATCGACAAAAGAAACTTGAGGTGCAGGCCCTCGTCCAAAAAAAAAAATAAAAAAAATAAGGCAGTCCACCGATCGCTGAATGGCTGACATACACGACGCCTCTAGAGGCGGAGGAAGAAAATTCTGGAACCATATAAGCTGGCTAGGGAAGAATAAAAAAAAGCAGGATCGGATTCAAGATAACGAGGGGAATTGTTTAAAGAGGGACAACGCAGTGAACTACATTACATCAGTTATAGCCGAGTCATTTAAGAGCGACGATAGGGTAATCTCCGCAAATCAGGAAGCAACACAAGGTAGCAGAATACAAAGCAGCTTAGAACTCACCAATCTAAACTGGAAAAAGGCAGAAAAAAAAATATTCCTAAAAACACATCTACAGGGAATAGATGGAATTCCGATCAAGCTGATTAGTGAACTCGGTCCAAAAAGTAAGGAAACGTTGTTAAAAGCTCAGGAAACAGTCATAACGAATAAGCAAATTCCGGAAAGCTGGCGGCAGAGTAAAATGAATTTGATTTATAAAGGGAAAGGTGACAGGATGCACATAAAATCCTACAGGCCGATTACCATAACATCTGTTATGTACAGGTTAGCCATGCAGGCGGTGAAATTAAAGGTGCAGGCATGGGTAGAAAGTAACAAGATACTCGGAGAACTTCAGAACGGCTTTAGAAATGGTAGGCGCTTAGATGATAGCCTGTTCGTGCTTGCCCAATGCATCGAAATATCTAGAGTGGAAAATAGACCTTTGTATTTGGCCTTCCTGGACATAAACGGGGCGTACGACAACGTAAGCAGGAAACTCCTGTGGAACATATTAAAACAAGAAGGTATCGGTTATGAGATAATAGAGTTCCTACAGGAAATATACCGGGATAACAAAGTAGAAATTACGTGGGAAGGGATAAGAAGTACTGAAGACGTCGAAGTATGCAAAAGATTAAGACAAGGCTGTCCTCTATCCCCGGTGCTGTTCATGCTTTACATGATAAACCTGGGACGGAGGATACAAGACAGTAACCTAGGTTTTAACCTGTCATATAGATTAGGTGGAAAGGCGGTAGAGCAGCGCCTCCCCGGTTTGATGTATGCAGACGATATTGTGCTGCTAGCTGAGGGTCTGGAAGAATTGCAAACTCTAGTTAGGTATTGCGGAGACGAAGGGGACGCTCCAGGCTTCAGTTTCAGCGCAATTAAGTCGGGCCTGATGATGTTCAACGGCTTACCTGATCAGGGTCTTAAAATACAAGGCCATGAAATACCTAGAGTAGCAGAATATAAATATCTGGGGATATGGGTAAACGAAGAATTGGCATACATTGGAAAGCATGAGCAATCACTTAAAGCTAAAGGGCGAATGAATGGCGGGATAATGAAGCATAAGGCATTGTGGGGATACAATAGGTATGAGGTTTTGAGGGGTATTTGGAAAGGAATTATGGTGCCCGGACTTACTTTCGGAAATGCGGTTTTGTGCCTAAAATCAGAGGTACAGTCGACATTACAAATAAATCAGAGATCCGTTGGACGATTAGCACTAGGTGCCCACCGCAAAACTACAAATGAGCTGGTACAGGGAGATATGGGCTGGTCATCTTTTGAAGTACGGGAAGCTCAGAGTAAAATATTATATGAGGAACGCCTGAGGAAATTGGACAGTAACCGATGGGCAGCTAAAGTATTTAAATACCTGTACTTAAAAAGCGTTGACTCACAATGGAGGAAAAGAACTAGGAAACTAACTAGTAAGTATGCTAGTCACAAGGACGGAGAAATAAAGAGCATTAAGCAACAAGTGAAAAACACAGAAGGTAAAAATTGGACAAATTCGATGGAAAAGAAACAGAGTGTGAAATTATACCGAAAGTGGAAAATGCAGATCAGGAAGGAAGATTTCTTTGATAACTCAAGAAGCAGTGCCCTACTTTTTGAAGCTAGATCAGGGTGCCTTAGAACACGCAGCTACAAAAAGAAATTTAACAATGAAGATGACGCATGTCCTGTATGTGGTAACTCCAGTGAAACAATTGACCATATTATACTCGAATGTAATGGTATCCATCCGGAAGTTGATGCAGGCGCAATCACTGTTCCTGAAGCTCTGGGGTTTAGAGATACCAGTGGCCGGGTGAATAAACCGGCGGTGGAAACTAGCAAAAAACGATTGGAAGATTGGTGGCTTAAAAGCAGAGAAGTGACATAATGTTAGTAATGTAGAAACAAAAATGTAATAAATAGAATGATAGTTTAGTTAACCAATCTTAATCAATAATTAAGATATAGGGAGAAAAATGAGCATGATAGCTACTGCTACCACCCCGTTTGAAAGGGGACGCTCCTATATTCCATCCATCCATCCATCCATCCATCCATCCACCCGCCAGAGCGTCGTCTGCTCGAGTGCTCCTACGGGATATGGTTTGCTAATACGCGTCCCGTGTATTTGATAGGTCAATGCAAAGACGTGATAAAACATTACGCCTGCAACGCATTAAGCAACCAACTATGCCCAGTTCTCGAACTCTGAGCCTGATGCGTGTCTGAAACGCACGATCATCCCTTATCACTTGCATTTGCTTTTGAACTGAGCGACCACCAGATATCACTTGCTCTTGCTTGCCCAGCCGCTTCGTGATTCGCGCGAAATTCGTTGGTTTCCCGACCGCTGCTACATATCAGGCGCGTATCTGGCGGCATGATGCGTAAGCACTGAGCGGAAATGAGACCGTCAACACGCGAGCAGGCACCGCTTTATTTTGGCTACGCATGCGCACGGGATGCATAACTCAAACTCAGGGCCTAACGTTAGATGGCGCTGACTTGCTCCGCAGACCACCGTCGGCGCGCTCTAGACAAGGCTGCTCACCACTGTACGTCCCCTGGTCTCCTCAGCGAAAACAGAAAGATACTATCAGACAGACGGTTCGGGCCAAACTGAGATGAATGATCGAATGCTCTGGCTGTATACGGTTTTTCAAGCTGGCCTTGCTCTGGTGTTGGCTGCCAAGGCGGCGTGATAAGGCAGTATGAGGACTAAGAAAGGCGCGCTAAAACGACATCGAATAAGGAAGATAAACCAGCGCATGAGCAGGACACAAAGAACAGTCAGGTTGAAATGATACACGGTTGCTCGTTCTGTGTTCAGGTCCGGTTCCGATTTTTTTGTTTACTACTATTATTAGGAAGCACACCAACCGGCCCAAAATAATGCTATCCTTACAGAGAAAGACCTGCCACAATGCAAAATTCCCTAAGCAATGTGCTCGCACGTTCTCCCCTCTGCATTGCATGTTGTCTCTATTGCTGTGCGCTTCGTAGATGCTAGGGAAGGAAACAGATATCAGCCGAAACCAATTGAAACCACTCGACGACCACTGACCGGTTTAGGCCGGTGGCGTTGCTCAAAACGTTGCTAGGCAGCACTGATAACAGTGTATATTGTTAACGAGAGCTTCGGTGCGAACTAGCCGTGAGGCCGAGCACGTAGGGTTATCAAATCGTAAGCTCTACTACTCCTATGCCAAACCTCAAGGACATCTGACTCTAAACATTTGCCTTTGAAATCGCGCTGTGCAGCGATTACTGTCGCCTTCATCAAGTTCCAGCTGCAAGACAGTCCCGCGCTGTGCACTGAATATCGTCGGCGAAAAGGCGGCGTGGCGTAGAGGAAGCCATTCTCGCTAAAGAAAGAGATCGCAACCGTGCCATACAGACTGCATAGACCATGGAACAACGAGAGGCCAGACTAGCTCGTGGCCTAGAAGCTTAACAAACGTGGAATCGAACCAAGATCGAAGAGGCAGCAGCGACTACGGCTGCGCGGCCAATGGCTTACGTTCGTGAAACTTGTTTCAAATATAGTTGAACCTCTGCAGTTTTTTTTTTTTTTTTCAATGCGTGCTCTCCTTTTGTATACCTCTTGAACGAAGGACCAACTGCGTGATCTTTGGTTTGCAGTTATGGTGTGCTTCTGTAATTATGAAAATTAATCATTGGCATTTCAATGGGCAAGTTCAGTTTAGCGAGCCAGATGATTAACGAGTTTCACCGCCTCCTGCGCCTAGCACGGCACTCTTTTTCTGAAGGGACTAGTTATTTTATTGTTATTAAATGGCTAAATGTTTGATACCATTCGCACTCCTCTTTCAAGAAGCATAAATGTCTGGTGGCCATCCAGCGTGCGATTGCTAAAATAGAAAACATACAAAAACTCAAAATTGATCAAGTCATAAGCAAGAGACAACCGAGTGGAAGGGACAAAAATATTAAAAGGAAAACACCGAGAAATTTGGTTCCTCTCATCTAAAATTCAAAACATTGCCTGCATCTACCACATTTTGTACTCATTTCTTGCGGGTACATATTTCACCGGATTCATAGTTTGTTTGCAAGGAAAGCTGGCAAAAACTGCCGGCAAATGAAAACGGCGAAGCGACTAGGGACGGTACACTGAGCGCGCCGAGCAGCGGCCGGCGCAGCGTTAGTGCTCAGGGTGCGAGGCGGCTATGCAGCTCGTGTTGTTTGCGCGCACGCTGTGTATGCAAATGCGGAGAGCGCAAAGTTTGACTCCACCGGTACAATTCTTGGCGCCATGCTGAAGTTGCTCTTGGTTATTGTTTCGCATAGGTTTGGAGTTTTTGAGGATTTACCCAGCTGACAACAGTGTTTATTTTATACATATATAAAGCGCAGCGAAACGACCACAAGATATTATTGCGCCGTGATTAATGCAGCGGCTTCGAAAATACAGCAGCATTTTAAACGCAAATGATTCCTGTGCAAGACGATAACTGACACCACGCTCAGCGAAACTGTTGGAGATATATTTATATAAGATTTTTATTGTAGCTGAGTAATTTATTAAGCTGACAAATAAAAAACGAAGTTATCGAGAACACGGGCTCCGCAAAAATAAAACGTGCTGGAGGCTCTTAGTTTAGAAAGGAAATCAAAACGCAGTTTACTCATACATGATATTGCTGGTTAGTTTAATGTTTATGAGATTTCTTTACTTGTTTTGAATGGCACATGGCGACAGCCGATGATGGACGTCGATATGCATTGCGACGATTTGTCAGAATACGCAGCGAATTCTACCGATATCTGCTTGACGATATCTCTAGTTCCTCGAGCCGGAAAAATATCCGGCTGAATGCACTCGAATGAGCTTTTATGCCTCATAGCGAAACGTCCGTGATGCGGCAGGCTTAACTCGGTTCACCATGGACAAGTGGTTTCGGTCAATGCTCTGCTGCAATAGTGTTTCCTCACATTTTAAATTGTTGGCATAAAGTGACTTGTATAGATTAACGAACGTTTATCCTGTCCTTGTTAAACTTAGGTTTAGAAAACTGACCTCGGCAGGACAGCTTGTTCAAATGTCGAGGGATCTGGAGTGGAATTTGCATACCTTCCAGCTACACCTCTGTGAAAGCATTTAAAATTATTATGGCCTGCTGTTGTTTCCAAGGAATATAAAGGTTCCTTCAAACACCTTGTGAGCATTGAATAAAAACTCACTAAATAGCTAGATTATGCCATTGTGAACGTCAGAGATAAATATTACACTTATGCGCACCGCAGAGAAGCTATAAATACGTTAGAAATTCGGCGAGGCCTTTCCTACGTTTTTTAACTCGTATCCGCATCCCTGGAAATTCACGCGCGCGTCGGCAGCACGGCTGTGGGTCACCGTCAGCAAAGTAGCACGATACTTGAGCGTGCAAAAAGTGACAAGAGGAGCTAGAAAAGCGCCAACAGACATTTTATTTGAAATTTGGACTGTTCAGTTCAGTTCAGGCGTTCAGTCGTGTCCGACTCTTCGTGACCCAATGGAACATGTCACGCCACGCTTTCCGGTCTCTCACTATCTTCCTAACATCACATAACTTCATCTGCAGTGCCTCGAGGATGCCATCTAACCATCGAGTTCGCTGCCTACCCCTTCTCCGGCAACCCTCAACCTTTCCCAACATCAAATCTTTCTCCAGCGACTCCTCTCTTCTCATCAGATGAGCAAAGTAGCTGAGCTTTGGACTGTATATAACTGATATTTTACAAGGCGCATTAAGAAAGTCCTTGCTGGATCATATTCGTGTACGGGCGTCACATCGCAGCTTTATTTAATAGTGCTTCAGGGCCTTCAGTAAGGATTTTCTCATCCGTGCTTTATGTTTTTCTCGTAACGAGTACACTCCAGCAAATGCAATACTGCTGCAGTGTAGCCCTTAGTCGTGCAGCTACACAGGAACTATATTAGCAGGAAGCTTGCCTTCTCTTCAATATATGAGTGAACAGTTCAAGCACGCGTCCAGAATGAGTGTTATTTTTCTACTCGCCATGACCAGCTTCGCTATTAGTGTTGTACTGCTATTAACTTTGTTACTTACGGCTGGAGCACCTGTGCTCTTTTTTATGCTGTTTTCAGCTGGTGAAACTATTTGCCAAACCCGTCCTCACTGGAATGCTTCATTTTACAAACCGACCAAAGCTGCGTCGCCTTCATTTTGTCCCATCCGCTGCCGCTCACGGGACTGCGCCAGCTTACGAAGCTGCATGATGTCTTTAGAAATTTGTGTGAACGCTAAAACGAACAGTGTGAAGCAGCGTCACGACTGCCATCTGTCAGCCGGACGTAGCCATTTGGAGAGGGGGGAAGAAGAAGGGAGTAGGAGAAGTGGAAGAAGTAGGAAATAGAAGACAATTGGAACACAAATCGCTCATTTCTGCCGGGTGCCATGAGCATTACGCTGTTGTCCGGCTCATACCAGCGGTTCTCGCTCATTGTCTACATGTCCCGTGATGTAATTTATTTCACGTCGGTGTTGTCGAAATACACTCTATGGTCATTTGCATCGGATAAGACTTGCAAATTTTCTCTCAATCAGCTAAATGGCGCACATGATTCCGGCGGACTTGCTAAGGCTACTTGTCGCTAAAAAGGACGACGAGGAGGCGTCTACTGAAACATAACAACCTGTCAAAGTTCATCGCTGGTGAGTCTGAAAATGTGATTATAAAATATAGCCCCTCGTTTCCTCTCTTCTAATCCGGGTAAGGTATGTCAAGTTCGTCGGCTCATCGGGCGCAAAGTTTTCGCTCTCTCGTTAACCTGCCCAAGAAGAATCGAGTGTCAATCCGCCACCGGCTTCTTCGGCGTTGCTAGCCTGAAAGTCTGTTACTCTATGAAGATATCCACCCTTTGGTCGAGATTACGCTTTTGGCGGTCTAGAATGGCATGCCAGTGCGTCGGCGAATGCATGCCGAGCAGCGCACCGATCGTCGACGTCGCATGTGCCTAGTGTGACCGGGTCCTAATTACACCACGAATACTTCCGTTATTTTTATTGCTTTTGAACAGTACTCGTTTCTCTATTCATCATCCATTTACAAAGGACAACCGCTGCTTTTATCGCCCCCAAAGAGGAACGCGATCTCGTTGTACGCACTGCTGATGCCGCTAAGGCTTACAATTTCTTGCGACGCCACGAGATCACTTCGGTGTAGTGGTCGCTGCCGGTTGGAGCATTTTCCGGTTCCAAAATTCGATCGAGATTTATAGAATATGCAGCGCGTCTAGATCACTTAAACACTGAAAACAAAAAAATAGGCCGCTGTATTATTTATTGAAGTACGAAACTGCAATACAGCGAACGACCATACCATGGCCCCTTTAATATGAACAATTTGCAGCATGCGCTGTTTGTGTAGACAGCATTTCTTTCTCCATGACTCGCGGAAACAACTGAAGAACGCGGATCAAATGAGTGTGTTCCTCTGCTTGCTATGAATAGATATATTATTTATGTTGCACCTCTAGCAAGTTTGTTACGCACACCTGCACATTTATTACAGGCGCTTTTCAAACGTGTTCTCTTTGCCCTGTAAAGCGTGCATCTCTGCATATAGATAATTGTTGAGGTGCAGCCCTCAGTCACCTAGGGAAACATGACCTGTGTTTTCAGGACGCTTATCTCTCATCTTTCTTTTTGACATGAGGCACCCTTTCAAGTACTCGTACTCGATGACTGTGATTTACCTACTGCCTGCTAACGAATTAGTTTTTTTTTTATTCTCTGTACTGTCAACAGCTTTGTTACGTACCGCTTCAAGGTCACTGCACGAAAGACAGCCAGCTCTTAGGCGGTATGCAAATCCTGCGAGAATGCCCCCGACTTCGCAGTTCCAAGTCCATGTCAAGAGGTACTGCAGTAAATAATCCTCTCCGACAGTGTCATGTCCGTTTTAGGAGATAAAAAGTAGTGAACCATGGCCGCAGAGGACAGGTTCAACTGTTCTTTCCGGACCACACCGGCTGCATTTCAGTAAAGGACAAAAAAAAAAAAAAAAATGAAAGCGCCCGTGCACTGAGATTGAAGTTAAAATGTTATAGGTGATATCATTTTCTCCTAAACTAGAGGCGGGGGAACGCTAGTTTTTTTGCATTTAGCACGAGCCATTCTACGACTTGGTATGGAGCGCATTTGCAAGCACTCGCAGATTATGACTAGCAGCTTACCGGTATCGCTCAAGAGGAAAGTATACAACAGTTGCATCTTGCCTGTACTCACCTATGGGGCTGAAACGTGGAGGCTAACCAAGAGAGCTCTACTTAAGTTGAGGACAACCCAGAGGGCTATGGAATGAAAAATGGTAGGGGTAACATTAAGAGATAGAAAGCGTGCAGAGTGGGTCAGAGAAATAACTCAAGTTACCGACATTCTAGTGGAACTTAAGAAGAAGAAATGGACATGGGCAGGACATGTAGTGCGAAGAGAGGATAACCGATGGTCGCTGAGGGTAACAAACTGGATTCCAAGGTAAGGAAAGCGTAGCAGGGGGCGGTAGAAAGTTAGGTGGGCTAATGAGATTAAGAAGTTCGCAGGGGTCAAGTGGATGCAGCTAGTACAGAACCAGGTTAAGTGGAGAAATATGGGAGAGGCCTTCGCCCTGCAGTGGGTATAATCAGGCTGATGATGATGATGATTCTACGACTTCATTGAGGTTACAGGATGAAATTTCATTATTCTCTTCATTTTAGCGACCAATCAAGTACTCCTAAATCACACTGTTTCTACTGTTTCAGAGTCAATTATTCCTCCACTGTCCTTCAAACCCAATGCGTTGAGTAAGCTTGCCCCTTTGGATACAACTGCAGGGTGAATCCCCCGTTGCTGAAATTATCAACTGATTAGCTGTTTCCTCCTTCTTTCCACAAGCACCATATAACGTGCCTCTCCTTGAACTAGACTTGGCACGTCTTAGTCCGCAATATTCTCGTTCTGGCTTCGAACAATGACTCTCACTAGAATTATGGTAGATATATTCTCTTCGACTATTTACTGCTGGAGCGATCTGTACGTTTCCAGAATTGTTTTCGTCGGCACTCCTGTTTTTTGCAGGCCCCCATAAAAAAAAAAAAAAAAGAACGGTATTTTTCGGGTCATATCATGCGAAGAAACAGTGGATGGTGAGTTAGGTTGGTACAATACATTTTAAGACAGGTGAAAATAAAAGGACGACGTGTAAGTTCCGCCTTTATCGTCACGAAGCGACAGCTTTATTGACTCTCCTTTGCAAGGTCACGTTGCGAACCCTCGTTCGCTTCCATTCACTTCCCTTAATCGATTAATCATTGGTCTTTTATTTGAGCTTCTATTATCCTACGCATATTCATTTGCATAGCGCCATAAGATACCCCATTCGGTGAAAGACCGCCAGACATATATGCATATCGCAGCTTTAACCAACGCGTACGATCATGCCTGCACGGTCTAGAGGTAGCGCCTATAACTCGGGATCGAAGGGTCCTGGAAGGCTGGACTCCAATCTCACACTCCCATCTCAAAGGCGAAGCCTCAGTTGGCAGCGCCTGCCAAATCAGTCATGTCATGTGGTCTCGTAACGTCACGCAACCCGACGAGCAATCAGTGCACGGCCATGTGATCAGACCGGTACCACTTACCAGAGCCATCCCGTGATTTTGCACCCACAACACTAACGCCGACGTCGGATTTTCCATAACATTATCGCGTTAAAAACGAAGTTGTTTTATTTACTTGCTTTATTGTTTATTCCCTCCATTCTTCACTCACTCACTCACTCACTCACTCACTCACTCACTCACTCACTCACTCACTCACTCACTCACTCACTCCACTCACTCACTCACTCACTCACTCACTCACTCACTCACTCACTCACTCATTATGTCGTCGATATCATAGAGCACGACGCGCACACAATTGGTACATGGGCGAAATCGAAATGAAGTATATGACTACTGCGACCCCCATCATCACGTTGTTGCTGCTACCCTGTGCGGGAACCTGCGCCGTTCACCGGCCGAGCAGGCCGCCGGCGCACGGCTTGGCGAGGACTTCGAAACTCGTGCGCGCTTGAGCAGCGTCGTACAAAGGCGGATGGGGACAAGTGCGGAGAGATTCTCTGCTCGCTTAATTCGATTACCGGGCTTCGTTTGAGATTCGGAAGAAAGCTGTCCTCGCGATCTGCCAGAGTATGCGCACCAGCCTCCATCGGCGGCACACGGAGCAATGTGTGCTCAAACCAATCTAGGGGCACGGCGCGTCCCCGAAAGCTGTTGGCCCGTGTCTTGGTGTTTGCTTTGCATCCCTACGATAATCTTTCGGCCACCCTCTTATGACAGTCCATGCGCAGAGAGAGTAATGCGTCTTTTAGGTCTCTATGCTTCGGGGACGCCTTTGACGCCCTTTCAGAGTTGTAGCAGCTTTCCTTTCCTTTACGCCATCTGCCTCTCAACGTGGGTGTAAAGAACATCGCACAAGGAAGACCTCAGGGCTTATCACACAGCACAACATTTTAGTCACTTAAGTGGGTACACCGGTTTAGTGGAGGGGAAGTAAAGGTTATTAGGCTTCCATGTTCCGGATCGCCGGACTAAGAAGGCTGATTGAGGCTGATTTGAGGGGATGTAGGTGTTGCGCAACACACTGGCGAAAGGAAGCATCAATGGCGGTCATAGCAGTCGTTGGAGAGAGACAGAAGGAGCAGTTCAGAACTCCCGGAAACAGGATAAGAGAGTGTGTTTTTCTTTATAGCGGCGAGATTCGGCAAGAGCAACCGTGGGTTTGTGTCACTTTAATGGGCTTTTGCGCTTATCCTGAAGATGCAGCACAGCTAGCAGTTTATGGGCTTTTTCCTTTCACTTTCTTTCCAGTCTTTTGAAAAATATCTCCTTTTTCGTTTATATGCTATTTCACGTTTTATTTTATTCCAAGGTCAGGCCAAGAGGGCTCCTTTTTATCTCAATCTTTTTTTTTTTATTTGCTTTTGCTCCTTTTGGCCGAGATCAAATAAACACGTGCGCCGTAAGCCGCAGGAATTTTATCATTTGAGGGGAACTAAATTTATAATGCCAGTTGAAAATGGCGCTACTCCGGTCAGCTTAGCGCTAATTTATTTTAGGTGCAGCAAAGCAGCATGTAGCCCGCTGCTATTGTGTGGTATTAGACTAAAATTTTTTATTGACTCTGGTCAACCCCAAGAGCGTGCTCCGCTAGTTTCGGTACCTTTATTTAAGGAAGAGAAGTTATTTGGTAGGAACTCTTTACGTTGTGCTTTATTTTACTGAATGTTTTTGAAATCAAGGTAACTTTGCTGGTATATATTTTTGCTCTAATAAGGAGATAAAAGAGAAAACAAATTTCTGTTGCAATACGTTTATAAAAACATATGCACAAGGAGATACCCCAGTTGATTAATGCGTGGGGACCTCTTGACATCATCTTGGGAAGCTAGGTTAAATCAGTGTGGTGGAAGACAAAAACACAATTAAACATAGGAACAAAGAATGCGACTATCTAAACAAAGACATATGTCAACATAATTCAGGGAAACCTCTCTAAATCCCGGAGGTTATTTACCTTACCTCGTGCGCAAAAATAAAAAAGTTGGCTGTGGTTTAGCTCTGGTTAACCCTAGTTGAATTGCGAAAGCAACGGCTGCATGACTACGCTTGTGGCCAAATGAAGAGTCGGATGCATAAGTTCACTGACCGGTGTTAGATCATTTTTATGCCACAGCCGGTCGCACACAGAATGCGCTTTTCCAAAGGGGTTGTTCGTGATGCGGCGGCAAAACTCTCGCGTGGCCGACTTGTGCTCGCCAACTCTTCGTGAAAAGTCTACGCGCCGACCACCTTCCCTCTTCCTTCTTTTCTAGAGACGTGCAGCGCGCTCTTCATCCGTTTCTTCTGCACGCCGCCTCCTGAGGGTTTCGTTGCGCCTGTCATATGTAGCTGCGGCATACGAGTGCGGAGCGAAAGCTTTGGCTGCGGACGACCGAGCGTTGCATCGAACACAACCAGCGTTCCGTCGAACGCATCAAATTTCACCCGCGTTTTAGGTGGTGGTGGTAAGGCGTTTATTGTATCTAAATATGGTGGACACTTAATCTCCGCCTTTAAGGGTATGACGCAATAGCGTAGGATACCAGCTCACATATAAAGCCCCGCTCTAACCAAGCCGTATGAACGTGCCTTAGTGGCCTATAGGGGTAACGTGAATGCCAGGGTCCTAGCAGGCGGATTCTGACATAACCGTCCCATGTGAAACGAGAAACCCAAGTTGGCAGCTTCTGCCATTTGCGGCTACAGCATACGAGCATACGCGAAGAGCCAAGCTGGCTGGCATACTGTTGATTTCGCAACAACAACAACAAAAAAAATCTATAGATTCAGCTATTCTTGAACCAAGTCAAGAGCGCTAGCCATCGGCCGGCGCCAAATTCATTGCTGCCGCTTCGACCTTGGCTCGACTGACCTTGGCTTCGACCTTGGCTTCTCGGCAAAGAGCTTGTCTGGCTTCTCGTTCTTCGATGGTCTCAGCAGCCTGTTCGGCACGACAGCGGTCTCTGTCTATAGCAAGAGTGGCTTTCTATACGCCACGCCGCCTCCTTTTGTCACGTCGCCTGGTGGATTCGCCCGACGTTACGCTCGCGAACCTCGCCCGCACTTTCCCCGATGACATATGTGATGGCATTGTAGCATGCCATCGTGGTCCGGCCGCCGAAGAAGACGACGGCCTCACTACACCTGCCAAACGCGCGCAGATTGTTCTTCGTGGCAGCAGGACTAAATGTCGGAGGTTCTCTGTTCAGTTCCCGCCTGGATCAGCGGGTCCTGTAAAATATATTTGTGGAGACCCGACAACGAATGTGTCTGCGATTCATCTCCACAGCGTATATAAGTAGGTTAAATGAAGAAGCAGCGCAGGTGAAACTTTATGGAGAAAACGATGTTCACTGCACAGCGTAAGAGTGTGTTGCAGTTGGAAGTTGATGAATACTACGTTGTTTGTTGCACAGCGCAAGAGGGTGTTGCAGTTTTACAAGAGGCATGATCGGCTGCGGCGATAGCCTAGTGCTTTGTGCTGGGAAGCTGATCTGTTCAGGCGTGGGTTCGAAACTCAAACCGCGGCAGGCTTTTTAAATTTTGTTACAGTACAGGTCACGTGGTACACACTGATGCTATACGATGGATTCGCGCCGTTGCCATTGTGACCACTATTGTTTACACATTGCGGAATAACGCGACCTTGACGAATTAACGTGAGCAGTAGAGTTTACGCTCTAAAATCTTGCAAACGCAACAAGTGGAGACTTACATGTGTTGAATGTAAAGAAAAAAAGGAGTTAGGCTGCAAGGTTGACAGGGAAAAGAAGATCCAACGTAATGGTTAGAGATGGAGGAAATAAGTTTCTTAAACTAAAATACAAAAGTTGGTCCCAAAATGTTTGCATGGTTAAGTGCCATTTTAAAGTTGGCGGTAACGAGTTCACGATAAGATAGCCGAGAATTAAGAAGGCAGTTTGATATAGTTTCTGGGATCATTATATGAATTGCATATTCGGTTTAGAGCAAATTATTAGCGTTTTCAGGGGACAATTCAGAAGTAATGACCATTTAGAGATGATTGAACGCACGGAAAGAAATAATTCTTAATTTATTCCTTGACCATTAACATAGTGTTGAATGTAAATAAATAAGTTGCGTTGTTGTTATGTGAACTCAAAAGAGACAGTAAACTAAGCTACAATGATAGGCTGGCGTCGCGTAATAGCAAATGAGTCATTGCTACGAAAAACAGCGAGCACTGGCAAGCAAATAAAAAAAATATGCAAATGCATGTAAATGTGCTTTTGCGCGTTTAAGCACTTAAGTACTAAAATTCAAAATACAATAACTGAAAAAGAAACTATGAGAAAGAACAACAATAAGATAATAACGTTTCAGACATATTGAAAGGGAGCCCATGATTATTTAACACTAGAGCAAATATTGAAGAGGATGAGGTGAAACAAACATTCCAAAGAAGCAACTCCAGCACCCTATGTTGTTTAAACTCCCAAGGATGAGGCTGACCTCAAAAAAAAAAAAAAAAGATGTTTTGAGTGCCCATTCCTGTAGCGTCGTCTGTGGACGTTATATCTTTTGAAAACTGAAAGGTTTTTCTTCAGGGGTGATCCCGCACGTCTTCCCTCATGTCTTAAACTAATGAAGCCTTGGGCAACTCAGTAATAAATGAGTCACACCTTAATCAACGCGACCACATGGGCATTATGGGTCGCTTGCAGTCTCGTGTAAGCTGTTCTAAATCGTAAGAGGTGAATGAGTGTTTTTAGACTTCCATCTAGTTAAAGTGGAATTTTGAACCCTTATATGAGGATGACACAATGGAAGAGTGCAAGTAGTGCAATTTGAACTCAACCGGACTTTTTTCTGGATCATGTCAACACGACTGGAACATAAAAGGTGGTAAATTTTACAACTGCACAAAGACAAGTTAGAAGCATTATTATTGTTACGTGGTTTATTTACACGACGGATGTTAGATGCGCTGGTCGTTAGCACACCCAGAGCGAACCATTCCAGCTTCCTCTTCCTCTTCAGCTTCTCCTGCAACCCCTCATCTTCCCCCAATACAGGACCACCGCGGGACGTGCCTGACAATATTTATATCAGCTTGACAAAACGATGCATTTGCCTCAGCTGTAAAATTAACCCCCGGGTCCAGGACGCTACGCGCAGTTGCGTGATTTCATACTTCATTGCCAACGTTCAACTTGACTCAGAGCACAGGTAATAACGCGCGTCATAACATATGTGACGGGACCATACGGTACCTTTTACCCGAATGCAGCAAGAGCTTCCTGCTTTGGTCGAAACCCAAAGGGCATACACGATACAATGCTTGAAGACAGCGCGTAATAGAACTTTGTGTAAAGGAAGTGTCGCATCGTCTTATGCAAGCGAAAAAACTACGCGTACGGCTGAGGGTCGCTAGGCAAATGCTGCGCTGGAGTCCTTGGAGGGCTTTTCGGCGAGTGTAATAGGCGTATGTCAGGGTCGCGCAAAAGGGTTGTCGTTTTTGTCCAAAGGATCTGACGTTGAGTAAACAACCCGCAAGCTTGTTTGTTTCGAATCGTAATTGAGTCAATCTCGGTTTACGCAGGCAAAATGAAAGGCAGATAACGAGAGGATAGCACAAGGCGAAGCGTTTCATCTCTTGATGCCCGAACGTGCTCATCAAGGGCACCCTTCCACTCCCCAGTTTTTTCTTTTTTTTTTTTTTTTCTTTCTATCGCGGGAGCGGGCGCCTATGTTCTTGCAGCCCGCGAAAAGCAGGGCGGACTTTTTCACTTAGGGGCGCTCTTACCCCTCGGGTGCTTTTCTTCCGGCGCGCGCTAACAACGCGCTGAGCGAAGTGGCAGCTGAACGTTATTGGGGCCGCGCGAGCATTCACTGAGCGAGCGGAGAAGCGGCGCCTCCTTGCTGCTCTTTTCCCGGACGGCGTGTTTTATGGCGCGGTAGGAGCCGGAGACGCGCGATGTGGCACCGCGGTGGCGACGTCAGCGACACGAAGTCTTCGCCCGCGCAGCAATTGAGTAAGGGAGAAAGACGCTCTGTTCAATACAAGGCCGGCCTGGTCGCGGCGTTTGCGCGCGTTCGCGCTCGCGTGTGTATACAGCGCCTCGCCGCGCATGCGCGTCGTTGCCGCGGGCGCCACGGTGGCGACCGTGGTGCGGTTTTATGACCACGCTGTAGACGACAACGCTGCCACCGCCGCAGCAGCAACCAAGGATGCGGCATTTGGCGGCCGAGCCGATCTTTTGCGCTGCCCTAATAAAATGCGCAAGCGCCGTGGGCGCAACAATTTATCGGAGAGATGTAGGCCGCTTCGAACACTGTTGTCTCCCCAGCCGATCCCCATCCGAGTTGTAGAAAAGAAAAAAAAAAAAGCCGCCCATACTGTTCCCCTTTCCCCTACTCCCTCGTCTGCTCGAGCGCCTTCTCGACACTGCTCGTCTCGGTGAAATGCGTTCGTCACGCGATTCATGAGCGTTGTCAATTTTTAAGGGCCCCGGGCTCCGTTTCCTGACGATTCCATTCCCCTGAAACGTTTCAGACGGATATCGCCCCGTTCCATTTTCGAAACGCGCAGTTGCAATGTTGTATGTTAATCATCGGCGCGCTTGAGACGAGCGAACACGTTGTTTGTCGTGGAGTGCAGTGATCGACTACTGGGCGGGTCGTGACGCTGAATAATTCAACGATGCCAGTCTCCCCAGACGTTGATGCACATGCACTCTCCCGATACGCCTTCGCTGCTCACATAATGCGTCCGCGCTGAGACGGGTGGACGAAGAAACCCCCTCGCGTCAATTGAGGCACGACAAGACGCCGCAGGTGAAAGAACAGGGTGCTAATGCGTATTTGCGGTATTTTCATAAGATATGAGAGACATTAGCTTCGTTTCTTTTTACTTATTGAGCTTTTTGGGGAGCTGGGGAGCTTTTATTTTAATTCACAGAGCGCGTAGATTGTGAAGTTGCACACAACGAGTAAATTTTGCGATGCGTGGCATCCAGTTTTCGTAACAGCTTTAGGTATAGAGAAGGAACCAGGTAAAGTGCCGGAGTGTGTGTGTGGGGGGGGGGGGGGGGGGGGGAATTTTGATTTACTAAGCAAACGTTTGCAGCTCGGTGTTTTATTTTCTACATTGGTTTTCTATTTGTTAAACTTTGAATAACTTAGATAACATCTCCTGATGTTCAACGTTCATCAGCTTTTTTGAGGAAGAACACTTTCTCAACGCCATGGTTTGTACTGAAAAATAGATAAGATAAGAAAAATACGGGATACATTTTTCACGCGGAGTGCCACCGACACACCGTCCTGAAAGTTTGAACAGTTCGCAGAGATGGGTGTATTGAAACGATATCGTAAAATGTGTTTGTGATCAGCTTGTAAATTTCGACAGCTTGCCCTGTTTTTCTTCTGTTCTATTAAGCTGTGCTGAAGAGTCCAGAGCTAGGGTAGTCTCTTGTCGATTATACTGCACAGTTTCAATAAGTACTTAGGAGGCATTGGAACCTCCCGACCGTGTGGTTATGCACATGACAATGAGTGAAGTGAATAAACTTACAACTGTTTTTTTTTTTTTTGCCTCATTTTAACCACTGCCTTTAACATACACTCGGTTGAGAAATGTGAGCTGCGAGAGGAAGGATATTTAAAATTTTTCTTTCAATGTATTCGTTGTCGTCCGCTCCGACAAGGGGCGTCAGGCATTCGTGGGTGACGTCATTACTACGAACACATGTGGCTACGTTCGATCTCCGGAACAACTTTCGGCCTAAACAGCATCGCTGTTAAAAAGGAATGAGACACTTCGATTTTAACGGTGCGACGTGAAAGTGTTGGTGGCTCCCGTCTGCAGGCACCTCTTGAGGATCCATGGTCGCGCACACGCACTTTACTACCTTATTAACCAGTAACCTTTTAATTTGAGCCTGTATTACCGCATACATACTCATTAGCACATAGTCGTAAGCTGCAATGTTATGTGAAACACCACCCCACATAGATATATGGCCCCGCTTTGGCCAAGTCGTACGAACGTACCTACATGGCATAAGAGTATCGTGTATCACACCGTCTAACGGCATTGGGAGGTTTTATTTCCATCTCATCTACCCATCTAAAAGTAGAAGTCTAAATTGGCAGCTCATGCGGTATCATACGATCACGCTGGCCATATGGCATATGACAATATGGTCTCGGCGGCAACTCGACGACCAGTCAGTGTGGCTATGTCACTTGCCAACTTCCACCTGTCAGAGCCACGCACGTGATTGTTAAGTGAAAGCTTCACTACGCCATGTAAAGCCGAGGACGCTATGTGAAGTCTGAGCTGCTGCTGCGGATGCGCCAAGCAACGGGTGCGTCTCCTGTGACGTCAGAGCTGCTACGCCGACTCCACAGGCTCGCTGTGCGCTTCGCGCATGCGCAGTGGCTACAGATGACGTCTTTACTCGGCCAGTTATAAAAAGTGGATGAGAAGCGCTTATTATAGAACCGTTCTTTCTTCAGATGAACGATGGATGAAGCGGTGGGAAGCCCGCGCGTATATTGCGAACGATATCAAAGGCGACTATGGGAAGCCACGTCGACGGATCGCGAAGAGCCTAGACATGGGGTAGTCGCTTTATACGTCTTAGCTAAATGGGTGGCAAACAGAAGATAAACAAGCTGCTACAATAAAAAGCTTTACTACGTGTAACCACGCGTAGAAGCTTTCGCGACACACTAGCATCAGTCGGAGCTAAACCACAGCCTTTTTTCTTTTTCGCTCGAAGCACCAACGACGCCGCATTTTCTGTAGGACGGGACATTTAACGTTGTCACTTTATTGACTTTATCGCCGCGCTATTTTGCAAACTTCGTTGTACGCCGATCATTTTGGCGTTTTTCCTGCCACTCTTCCGCATTTGCATCTGCTGTGACAAAATTTCTCGGGCACAATAAGTGCGACAATAACCGATCGATGGCGCTGTGGGCCGGAAGGGAAGCTGCAGTGCAAGGCTTCTGTAGTAAAAAAGAGAGAAGCGAAAGAAGGCTCGCACAAGGGAGTACCTGAAATGAACTTGCAGGACAAAATATTCGACACCGTGGAATAAGCTTTATTTTTGTTGACGGCTAAAGCTCCTTTTATTAGCTAAACTTACTTTGCAGGTGTTCAAACCGCTCGCACTGCCTGCTCTGTGTTTCCGAGTTTCAGATTACAACGCCACTGTTTTCTAGAGCGTAAACATGCATAAAAACAAGCACTGATGTGTGGCACTCTGTATTCTAAATATGCAGGCAGATTATTTCAGTACGTTGCCTCTGCAGCTTGCTTATGGCATTCTTGTTTCTGGAATCACTAGTGGCCTAAAACACGCATGCCTCAATGACGTTTAGCCAAAGGAGGCTTGTTCATGAATCGTGCTGCATTCAAATTCAAGGAATGTGCTGTAATACAAAAATAAATGCTAGTAATATTGGCCATGATGAAGGCTTATGAAAGCCATATTAAGCATATGCACGCACACGCGTCCTAGTCACTATAGAGTGAAATTCTGTCTCTTGCTGTAGATTCTTTTTAGTAAAATACAGTGGTCGGCATTCGCAGTTTATGCTTTAGCACCACCGCTCAGAAGACTGGTGAAGCTGAGCAAGCACATACGAATGCGTCGCATAAATTGTGACACTAGACAATGGCTAAAGTGAGAGCGACGAGGGGAAGGAGCTAGCTATTCGTACTCACACCGAAAATGAGAGAGAGGTCACAGCAAGCCAACAGAACAGATGTGCTTCTGGGCGACAGTGCACCTCCCGTAGTGATCAACGGCCGGGTCGCGGAGCTTTGGGGCAGTTTTCTCCCCCGGCTTTCTGGCGTCGAAAAAAAAAAAGGCAAAAAACCAGGAGCCTGGCGCAGAAGACTCCTGCGCGAAGCCGGGCACTATGGCTCAGCTTACCGTTTCAGCGAATGAGCCATAGTAAGACGCTTCTTGGCAGGAGTGAAATACCATTGACCGGCCTTGGTCATGCGTACGCCCGACCTCTTGAGAGAGGTGGCTGAAGAAAAATGATTGGTACATGTAGCTTAATACGTCTGGGAGAGGTTCCCCTTGAGCGTCTGCTGCGTCGCTCCAGTTTGCGTGAAACGCTACGATAGGCTGAGACCTTGCTAAAAATGAGCCACGTTAAATGAACCGTTCACTTCGGCACACCGCGGCATCATATTACGGTCATGGCGATCGCAGCGCTGTTATCAGGATGTAGATAAAAAAGCGAAGTACAAAAAAAAAGGTATAAATAACACAATTGATGCGTCCTGTGGGAAGAAATGCTCTAACGTAAAGGCCACTCCAAGGCAACCTGACATCCACGCAGTAGACAGCCGGGGCACACATACTCATATTCTAATTAGGTGAATCAGTGCTTTTTTTTTTTTTTGCGAGGAACTAGAGACTGAAAAAGGCTGATGACATAAAACATTAATTTTCTTCAAAGGTGAAAAGGTTACGTGACTAACCGCGCTCTTTGGTACAAGCTTTTTACGTCGCCGTCATCGAAAAAAGCTATAGTAGCACGATCATAAAAATCAGTGGAAGTTATGTTATCTGTACTTTACCAAGTTCGTGGAGATACTTGGCAATACAATGTTTTCTTGCTTTAAATGGTGCATCTCTGTTCTCTTTGAGGAAAGAGCCAAAGTACCAGCCTGTCAAGTGCAGCTAACCTAGGAAAGTGGTCCTGAAGACGGTGATAGTATATTCAATTTGTTTCATAGCCCTGATATTCCATAGCTGGGATGAAAACAAATAGAGATGAGAGGGGAGAAGGGGGGGGGGGGGCGAGCAGGAGAACGGAGGACACCTTCTCTAGCAAATGCAAGCCGATCGAAATGTAGAAATCAAAATCAGTTTTGTTTGTATGCGAAACGCAGAAGCAATAATTTCTGGCGAGACAAATTACGCGGCAGCAAAGAGCACATTGTCATCAGCACTACAAAGTGGGAACAAGGTGGTCTTTAGCGTTTTAGTCTTAGCGTAGATGCCACTACCACGTCTTATACACTAAATCTATCCGTACGCCAAGAAACCGTCTTCGCGACCAAAGATTACTCCACGCCAGGCTCAAATCATTACGTTACCGAAGAGATGCTTCGTCAATGTGCTTTTTTTTTTTTAAGCACACACAACATTTGCACCCTTTTGAGTTACTTGCATTGTTCAATAAAAATACCTTGTGTGAAATACGTCGTAAAGAATCTACAGGAATGTTTGCGATTTTTGAAAAGAAATTTGTGAATTGCTATGGAATCATTGCAGAACCTCTGTGGCAATATGTGGCTGCCGTAAGTATAAAACCATAGAGGTGGGCGATAGGTTAGAAGGTAACAGTTTTAAAAACTGTCCGTTTTGATACTTGCGCTTTATCCAGGTGCAATACCCAATTAAAGCTTCCCTGTAGTCGCCGCGGCGGCTCAGTCGTTAAGTCGCCCAGCTACTGAGCCGCACTACCATGGTTCGAGCCCGACCACGGCGGCCATGTTTTGACGGAGGTGAAACTTGAACGATTCCGTGTTCTGTGCGATATCAGTGCATGTTATTCATCCCCAGACGGTCGCAATTACTCTGGAGCCCTCCTGTCCGGCAGCTCTTTCTCTGTCCCTTCTTCCAGTCCCACTCTCCTCCCTTCCCATAGGGCGCGGCGCGGTTCAGGTATATATCGAAGTGTGACAGATACTGCACCTCTCATATTCTATATACCAATTTACGTTTTTTTCACAGTTCAATTTCAGCAGACACGGTGCAATGCGAGGGCATATGGTGTCTATCAGTCCCCGTAAAATGAATTAGGCAAGGGTTTTTCTCAAAATAAGCTTAATTCTGGAAGGAGAAGGAGCGCTGGAGATTTTATCTCCGCCAGACGACGTGAAATGGGTGCGCCGGTAAGGTATGCGTGACAAGGGCATATTTTTGTATTCCAAAGGTCACCGGAACTAAAATTCAGCGTTTAAACACATTGTATAGCCATTAAATCATAAATGTTTTCAATACACACACTAAAATGAGAACGCCGATTTTTGTTTTATTCAGTTTACGAGCTGTGATTGACTTGGGCTTTTGAATACTGTCATCTTATCCTGTGCGTAATGGATGTTTGCATTCCCGATACTCACGTCCCAATTTCGTGTTTAGGTTAGGGCAACCGGCGAATCAGCGGTGCGATTATAAATACTTTTCTTTTCTTTTCTTTTTTTTTTTTTACAACGGAGGCCAAAGCTCAATTTAGTTTGGGCGTGAAGTTTCATCAAAGCTTGTTTGTGCAAACAAAAATATAGTTTCCTCAAGAAGGGCCATTTTGGGAAAGGAGTGTGTATGAGAAAAAAAAAAAGTATTATTCATATTGAAACACGTCACAGTCGAAGCATTGCCGTCACTACACGAAATTAATGACGAAACACTTCATGCATCCCCCCGTTTTTTTATGCATTCCTTGGTCAGGATATTTTATTTTGAATGTAACACAGTTATTTAATTCCAGAGTTATTATTCTTTGTTGCATTGCGAATCCAAGCACTTTCTGAAACGGACAATAATGTTAGCATCGCAGCTCAAATAGTATACTCGCTCTGATTAGACTTAAAATGGTCGTCCGTTATTACTCATCGCCATTAAACTGTGCACGACTCCTTGGTGTTCGCGAAAGTTCTCATAACCAGCAGCTAAAACACAGAATGTCTGATGTCAGACGAAGTTGGAGGTAACGCTGGGTTTCCAATGACTGGTAACTTCGCGGTGTGGTTTAAGAAAAGACTTTCAACGTCTCATGTCTTTGAAGGGCTTCAATGTATATTTGAAATAGGTCTGCCTCAGCGAAGGTCTTTGGTACCCTGGGGCGTACCCAATATACAAACACGTTTTCTGCCTCACGCGATAGCAGGCCACGATTAAGATTGTTCTCGTCACGTTTCAGCGCTCTGAGCACGCTTGCGCGAGCGCCCACCTGGCTACCAACTGTGCTTTCCTTTAGCTCCGTGCTGCACCCGTCGTGTCAGTATCCGCCATCCAAATGGGAGCCGAGGCGAAGCGCGGCGGCCGGTTTCGGCCATTTTTGCGGTAATTCCCCGCACGTTGAAACATGCATACCTTTAAAAGGTTGCTTCATGCCTCCAAACTCTCCCCACTTCTTCCCTCGGGCGCGGTCCCAAACCTGGTCCGAGGCGGAGGTCACACGCCGTTCTGGAGCGTCGCTGTTAATCTCTGACCATTTAGGGAGTGGCGTCCCCGGCGCGCGCTCCCTCGGAGACGCCCGCACGCCAAGGCCAGGGGCTGCCGGCTGCCCGCGCCGCCGACCTTTTGCGCCGCCGGAGGAAGACCTGCTCCTCGCCGAGCTGCCGGCCGACGGGGCCACGTGGCACGCCATGCTGGACAGCGGCACGGCACTTCGGTGTGGCTTTCTCACAGTATGCTTCTTCGGGTGTTTGAATGCTGGGCTTCATGATCTAAAGTGATAGCAATGGCGCCATTTTGAGTGAGAGCCTCAGTGCGGTGGTGCCATAACACTATTCCGAAAGTCCAGATATTCACCTCTCACAGCCACTAGACTGTTCGATAGACGTGAAAAAAAAAAAAAAAAGTTTTTATTTCAGACGAAAATACAGGCGCTTATGCCCACTCCAGGGGTCTCCGCAACGTTCCTGAACAGAACATCGTCTCAGGACTTGACAGATTCTAGGGGAGGCAAATGAAAAGAAAAAAAAAATTATGAAGAATTATAAAAGTGCCCAACGGTTGTTAGTTTTTAGGGGGGCGCTTATGCGAAACACAGCAGTTGTGAGTGATCGCAATGTGCGTGGAGCGAAAGGCCGGTCAACGAGGGTTACGGAAAGTTAGCTGATGTGCATCAGAGGCCCACTTTCGCTATCGAGCGAGATATCGCTGCCTGACAGCGAGGGACTGAGAGGGAACGCACCGAGTTATATTCCGGTCACGCCGACTACTTAGATTAGCATATTCTTTAACGGAAACGTTTCAGGAGACCGCGAAAGACGGGATCCCTAAATTCGTTAGTCTGGCCAATATGCGCCGCAAATTCTGTTTCTTTTTATTTATCAGGAATTCACTGGTGCATTTCAACAATTATCCCACTCAGAGTGGCCACGTATTTCGCATACCTTATCAGTCTGGAAAGGGCATTATTCAATGACTAAGTATGCGAAAAGTGCGCGCTTCATTCGCAATAAACGCTTAAGTGCTCTGGAAATATACGCACGTATTCCTCGAATGGTGATTAGGTTTATCCAAAACTAGAACGCACAGTTTAGCACTATTAACTTTATTTTCAGCTTAGTTTCGCTTTTGGAAGCTCTAAATTTCTATTTCGCTCTTATCCAATGCTAAGCAAGGTGGCAGAGGCGAGGCGCAGACCCTTCCCAAAGATACGTACGCAGGTGCAAGATGCCCAATGGCGCCTGCAAGTGGCCTTTTGCGTGATAAAATAATTATATCGCTTCGTTTCCCAGCAGGCCCATGACATGTTGAAAGAGGCATGTCAGAATCGACAGCGCGTTAATCCTGCCGATAGTAATCTGCTCATCACCACGTGGATGACGTGCTTCGAAGAATGGTAGACGCAGAGTCTCATCTCCTAATAGCGTGTCTGTATTAAATGTTAGCTTTTTCTCGCAGTGTAAGCGAAAAATAAGATGGGCAGCTCAAGCCACTGCGTTTAAGGAAGAACAAAAACATTACTTTTATGTATATACTTCAAGAAAGTCTCTTATGAGGATGAGAGGTACAGAAGCAACGTAAAAAACGATAACAATGACGAAAACAGTAGTAATGTGACAAACGAATTATTACAGTGCCACTAGACGCGATAAAAAAAAAACAAAAAGCATTTTTTTTAGGACTACGGAGTAATTTCGACCACCTGGGGATCTTTAACGTGCGCTGACACGTTAAAGATCCCCAGGTGGTCGAAATTACTCCGTAGCCCTCCACTACGGCTCCTCTTTCTCTCTCTCCACTTTAACTCCCACCTTCCTCCCTTCCCTTACGGCGCGGTTCAGGTGTCCACAGACACAAGTGTAACAGATACTGCGCCTTTCCCTTCCTGTGAAGCAATAATAATAATAATAATAATAATAATAATAATAATAATAATAATAATAATAATAATAATAATAATAATAATAATAATAATAATAATAATAATAATAATAATAATAATAATTATTATTATTATTATTATTATTATTATTATTATTATTATTATTATTATTATTATTATTATTATTATTATTATTACAAACAGGCGCGTAATAAGGGACGCGCCGCAAGAAAACAGGATGCACGCAGGAAAGGTTTAGATTTCAGCTCACGTTTTTCGCCGTGCTCCTTGAACTCATCTCATAAGAGAAGCGCTGCGCTTATCTTGTGAATAACATCAGCGCCGAGGACGTTAAACAAAGGAACATTCTGGTGGTGTGTTTCTTACTTTTGTTTTCCTTCGCGTCCACAGCGCACACGAAGATCGCGTATTTTGCTTTCTTTAACTGAACTGAAGACCTCGTAGTTCTTTGCTGTGCCTACAATAGACGCAGCAGGAAGAGAGGACATTGGCCTCGATACAGGACTCTGCTTAATTTGCTGGCTCGAACGCACTTGCGAGAGCCATCCTCTTTCGGCGCCCGCACATTTACGCCGTGGCCTGTGGATTCGATCTGCTGACTCGTACACGAAAACGAACTTTCTTGATCGCCATCTGAGCGGGCGACGCTTCGGCGCCTTCGACCACCTGCCTTCGAGCCGGCTCTCGCCCTTCTTTCATCGGTGCAGGCTTTGCGCAGTCTCCCTTTGTATTATCCGAGAGCCCAATACGCGCACCTTTTTTGTTTCGCTTTGCTTTGGTCTCCAAGCGTCGGCTGGCGCAGATAGCGGCCAAGGAAGGGAGTGGGGCAGGCATGAAAAACAATACGTGGCTGTGTTCGCTTCGCTCCGCTGCTGGGAAGAGAGCGGGTATCGCGCGCGGGGGGGGGGGGGGGGGGGGGGGGGGGGGGTTGAACGTTGGGACAAGACCCGTTCTGGGCTTTCACGTCAGGGCTCCCGTTCGCTGTCGACCGACAGTCGGTCGGGCTCCCTCGCACCCTACACCCTTTTCCTATAAGGTTACTGTTACAAACTGCGAGTGAAAGAGGAACATGTGCACGTGAGCTGCTGCTTGACACGACGGCAGGGACACGCGAATAAAACAAACAAACGAACAAGGGCGGTAAAGGTTTTAGCGTTAAGGTGAACATACAATTGGCTTAGGTACTTCTGTAATCGTGCTTTTTTTCTTTCGCTCGAGTAGTTATCCTCAGCGTATTGCTCGCTAGCTAGGAGAGCAGTACGCTTTTAATGGTGACCGGCGCTGTGGTCGCCGCACGCCTGCAAAGACATGTGACGAGGTGCTTCCCACAGTAACGGTCAAGACAAACGAGCGGACAATAATGTTAACATTATTGCGCCTCCCTAAAAGAAGACAGAGATAGAGAGGTTGGAGGGGCCAGGAGATGTAATGGAAATGGAATCTCTGAACTCCTTTAAGACTCGCTGCTCGAACTGGGTTCGCATGTTCTGGGATAGGTGACGTCCTCTAACAGCCGCTTTCTCTAAACCGGTCTCAACAGCTATTTAGGGCGGCGTTCACGCGCTATTCTTGTAAGCTTTAAAAAAAAGTTGTTCCCTTCCGGCAATCGCCTTTAGCTACATGGTCCTGCCGTAGCGCTTCCCTGCTACGGCACCAAACGTTCGGAGCATTCCAGATTCTGTAGCTGGTTGCTAACTGTACTTTCAACAATTCCAGCGCTACTTCCTCCGAGCACATAGACGTAGTTCGTGTGTTCAGAACCGCCTAAATACTTTGTCCTCAGATTTGCCGCAACGATTGAGAGGTACAAGGCGTCGCACAAGCTGGTCCCACGCTGACGGGGACCGGAAACAAGCTAGGGAAATGCAGAATTTTTTTTTTGTTTCGTTTTTGGTATATCATAGAATATCTAATATCTAAATGCAGAAGACAATCAATTGTCTGTGCTTCTTAGTAATGAACCTCCATATGTTCTTTCCTAATGGCCCACCGTGCTTGGTGGATTTCAATCGTAAATGCCTATGTACGTGTCAATTTTTGTACTGATTAAAAAAAAAAAAAAATGTGGGTTTCGGGATTTGTCGAATCCATTATTCTCGCTCAGCCAAAACCAGTGACTCATGGCGTCTGGTTACACCACGTAAAAAAAAAAAAAAAAACGAATAATATTGGGAGAACGTTTTGACTCGCTTCACAAAATAATTTGAACCACATGTCTGCGCCTATGTCAGCTATTATTAAGAGAGAGCTAGGCCTTCTATTAGAATGTATGCGCTGTAAATAGAAGGAAGAAAGATTTTATTAGCGCAGTTAACGAAAGCGTACAGTCTTTGTCAAAAGTGTAGAGCCCAGGGGGTGTGTTTCTGAGCAGTGTAGTGGCGTTGATTAAGCATTAATGGAGGTCCTTCCCATTAGAGAGAGTAGCACAAAATGTCTTCTTACCGTTCAGATATTTGGGACGCTGGAAATGCATTGCAAGTCGCACGAAGTGGCTCAAAAGTAGACCGCCTGGGCTACACTTTTGACAAAGGCTGTACGTATAAACACGCAGCAATGACCTATATCACGACTTCCTAGAGGCAGTGTCCTGTTGACTGCAAAGTCCAACGAAGCCGGAATAAAAGCGTTGCAGATAAACTATATGCTTTTCTGCGCCTTCGGGTGCTCCTCACTGTGAACAAGGACTCTGCACGTAACGCTTTTCTCTTGTTTATAGGCTGTTGATATGCATTGATAGTCTGCGGCGTGAGCATTAAGGAAAAAGCGCAATGCGTGAGTGACATGTAAACAGGTTTACGCTTGCGATAAATCATGAGAGGTGAAAAACGCTTTGCAGTGCGTTAGAAAGTATAATATCCTTTTCTCATTTGCAGCTGACATACCGCTCTTATGCTGCCGTGCGTAGATTTATAGTCGTCGGGTTTTAGTAGAGCGTGGGCAGGCACTGAACGTCTGCTGTAAAACCGCGCTTGAAGAACAACGCTGTTTCTCAAGCTCTCCTAGTGATGTGCTCTCGCGTCGAGTTCAGTTTTTAGAGTTCTCAAGATTTATTGACCCGCCAGAAAAGGCCCATGTGAAGGTGACTCCTCGCAATCTCCTACGGAAAACATTACACACGAGCAATTTGTTTCATATGCGACTAGGAGAGACGCAAATAAACGTGCTCGCGTTTGGTGTAGCCTAGCCAGCACAGCATAAGACCATCTTGAGGTAGACAGTAAGCTGTTTTACGGTAAGAAAAAAAAAATATTCATGTTATTTACATATGTCGCGGAGAATACTAGTGAGGCTGTGCGGCAAACAAATCATCATACACTTGTACACATGATAGTCGTGAATTCCATGGAGGGGATCAGCCATTGTCAGTGTTTGCACTGTCAAAGCACTGTACAAGGATTTTATGAGCATAACATGCCTTCGCTTCAGATTTCTTACTGAGTCTTCCTGTTCTATTGGCTCAGTAAATATGATCAGCTCTGCAAATTCAAGGAGAATAGGGATAGGGATAAGTTTTGGTAAGGCCATGAATATATGCATTGCGTTCATATTAATTGTTTCCAACTGTGATCATTGGCACTGCTTATGTCTTTGGAATGGGGCCTAGTACAGTATCTCCCGGGCTGTAGCCCCAATTGTTCAAACTGTCTTACCATTTCTGTTCGGGTTCCTCCTCCCCTAAACGAAATACGTTTCATCAAGCTTAAGAAAGTCACGGCTACATTTTTTTCATCCTGTGGAGCCATTGTGTTCCTTTGCCAGATTTATGAGTATCTAGGCCAAGGACTGAAAACTCGTCCACCTTTTGCAAATGCCTGATTTTCAACCTTTAGCGTGAGTCTTTTCGTTTCCAATTGTTTTCTTGCATTCTTGTTCGCAACATGAATATAGCTGACCATTTGTAGACGGCAGATCCAGATCTGCATCGTGGACGTACTCTCCTAATCTATTTAAGACCTCTTTTAGATAAAGATTTTGTGTCGCAAAGTGTTTATGAGCAGATCAAATCGTGACGTCGTCTTCGCAGATAATACAAGGCAGCTCTGGTATTTCAGATAATTTTCACGCCTATAGGATGAATGCGATAATAAATAGGAAAGGTGCTAAAATTCACCATCGTGGAATGCCTCTAATCGAAGTGTAATTGCCTACCCGGGCAGAAAATTCCCAGTCTTTAAGCAGATTGTCCTTGCATTAAAATATATTGATTGAAGTGTTTATATTCAATCACGAGGTACTGGAAAACATTTTGTTCGAAAGCACTCATCCAGCCATCTCAGTCCTCAAGTTTGCGTGAACGCCTGGTTGCCATAGAAACTGTGGCTCCAGCAGTTGTCAGGAACTGCGAAGCCAGCCTCCTCGCTGGTTGCCATAGCAACTGCGATGGAAGCCGTTGTCGAGCCACCAAAGCAGCGAGTAGAAAGACGGCATGTAAAACGGATACATATGTGGCGCCAGAGCTCCCCTGTTTCGTATCGAAATTGTGACGCAGTGACTATTACCTTCAACTGTGTGCCGTGAAATAAAGACGTTTAACACATTGCCAAACTGAGTGCCAGTCTTTTGACGCCCAACCAACAACCAAAGCTTCCAAGCGGAGTCTATTGATCCCGAATGCTTGCAAGGGACCAGAATGATTGAAAAGAAAAGGTGACATGCATGTGACGACCATGTTAAGTAACCGTAACCTAATACCTCTATTATTTAACCTCTGTCGACCAAACCCTTCCCGTTGTTCTTAATGGTAACACTGGCTGTCGTCGACCTTTACGATGGCATGCCTTTACGGCATGCCACGCGCTGCCTGGCTTCCTAAACGCGTCATTCTTGCACGACAAGTTTTGTACGAGTACCAAGCTTCTTTAGTCCGCCTCCTGTTTTCTCTTTTTTATTCCGTTCTTTCCAACACCTTTGCGCAGGCTGCAGAACGGCCTTTTTATTCACATTCTTTAGAGCTTTAGTTCTAATGCTGCCATTCGTGAAGGTCATCTGACGTCGACATTTGACCTCATGTGCGGCGCGAGGAGCTAGCGCCGCTCGATTCTCTTTATTCTGCTTTGCTTATTCTTCTACTTCGCACACTTTCTGCTTATTCTGCGTCTTCACACACCTGGCAAACTCAATTCGGGCCGGTATATATTTCCGCAAATATACAACATTATCTCACAAAATGCCACACAGCCTTCGAGCCCCAGGCCTATCCTCTTCCTCCACCGCCACCGCTACCCATCTGGTTCGCCTCCTGGGACCTCCGCCATCAAAACCCTCGTACTCTTCGTATCGACTGGATCCGCCTGTGATGTCCTTGTAACTCGCAGGCAGCCATGGATGAGTCGCTCGCTACAACCAGTGCTACGGCTACATTTGCTTGACGTTGGCAGGTAGCCATGCTGGAGTTAAACCACACGAAACCGTGCGTGACCATGCTTAATCAAGCTTCTGTTCTGTAAACAAGGTTCAGCCATGTTGAACCCTAGCAACCTTCGCCCACTTTCACCAAGACTTTACAGACAATCCGTTCGGATACGTATACCAAGTCTGCGACCTCTTGTGGTTCCAGCGAGATTTAAACTGGATTATTGAGACAGACTGACGCGCAGTTAATGCTGCTTAGTGTATAAGTGCAGACACGGTACCGTCGTTGAACTGGTTGCAGCGAGCCACGCTGGCTGTGCTTCCTATGCACCAGTAGCGAAGTATTCGTCGCAGGAGAGCACGCTTCGCATTTCAGCTCATGCCTGAGCACACATGTCCGGGACGAAGTACTGGCGCCATAACATTTATCCTACGGAGGCAGCTTTTAAATCGCTAGATTACATCGGTGCCGACAGGTTAAGCGTCGTTTCGTCTCAAAAGGCGATCAAAAAGGAGATTTGAAAATTTTAAATAAGGTACACATAAGAAAAGAAAGCGTGTTAGAAACTGGCAGACATGGTCGAGAATCACCTGGCCGCCCTTGTAAGGAAAACGAGGGCAGGGGAGGCGGAGGACGATGCTTGTCGGAGGATGTCCCGAGAACGAGGGCAGAGCGGCGCGAGGTGCTGCAATTAGTGTAACTCCTGGGAGGCAATTTGGGTGCGCGCAATGGGCCATATTCTCGCATATAAACATTAGGCCCACAACGCGCTGTCGACGCTGCCGCGCAACGCGGCTGGCGCCAGGTACTTTACCGCGGAGGTCGACGCACCGTTTTCGCGGCTGTGTGAGCCCGTCACATAAAGGAAGGCAGCAATGAATGGACGAGGCAGGCCGGAGGCGAAGGCGCTGCGCAACGCAGAGCACGACCCACACACAAATGAGGGCCTAGAAGTAAGAACAAAAGAAGAATGCGCCCCCCCCCCCCCCCCCCAATCCACCTTCCTCTAACTTTATTTTTATTCGTTCTTCTCCGCTGGCTGCGCGAGGAGAATGAGCGATAAAGACGGGGAGAGGGGCAACTCTCTCCGAGCGATGACGCCCCATTTTGGTCGATCAAGATTGGCGCTCAAGTAGACGACTCCGCCCATCTTCTCTGATGTTTTCGTCGCCGCGGCCGACTTTCTCTGTGCCGAACCAGCGGCGCATCGTTTTGGGGCAAGCAACCAAAGTGAAATGCAAGAGAGAAGGGAAGAGGAAAGGGGGAGACGAAGAATATAAATGAAAAATGAAGAGTGAGGACAGCGCGGGAACGTTTGAAGACTTGTGTTTGACTTAGCTGGCGAGAGCTGAGTGACAGGCGCCGCTCCACCCTTTTTGGTACGTGTGTGTAGCTTATTTCCGCGTTCTGTTTACATAATGGGGGCTAAAAATAGGCAGCTCCTGATCAATATGCCAAATAGCATTTAAAGGCACGATAGTGGGCTGTATTTATACGTCCCCGCGCATATCGAGCCTTAATCAGCGCCTAGTGCAGAGGAGGCAAAAATGATAAGAAGAAAATATGGTCGAGGGACGACGTTTTCTTTTTCCAGCTTCTTCTGTCTTTCGAAAGGAAGAACAAAGTCATCGCGCCGTCGGAACTCGAGTTCTCCTGTGTCGCTGTGTCGCTTATTGACTTTATTACTCCGCACTTTAGGAGTGCAGACATAGAAATACACGCGTAATGCCCTTTTAAACATTATTACCCACGAGGGAATGATCACGGAGGATATAATAAAATACGCATAATGGTGTAGGAGGGCTTTTTTTAAACGTACCGTCTTTGCCAAAAGTAACCAGGCTGCGTGTCCCACTTCTCAGTCGGGTAGCAGAAAATTAGTGCCACTTCTGGAGCTGTAAATCTGTGCAAAGCAAAGGCGAGCTCCTGTCCTCACTTCTCAATATGCTGTAATCCTCCGGAAATCCATTTTTGCGTTAGAATACAAGCGAGAAGCAAAACATGCGGTCTGGTCACTTTTGTCAAAGACGGTACCTCTTGCCGTAGTGTTCAGAAGTTTTTTTTTTTCTTGTCCTTTTCTCTTGCAGAATGCAAAACAAAAGGAAATATATATATATATATATATATATATATATATATATATATATATATATATATATATATATATATATATATATATATATATATATATATATATATATATATATATTGATATTGTACCTTCGTGTTCCAGGCTGGCCACCCGTAGCAAGGCATAACTAAAGAAAACAAAACCCAACAAAAATAAAAATATAAACAAACAAAAAGGCAAGCAAGAAACGAGGACTTGCTCCCTCATTGGATTCTTTGGCATTTAAATCTATAAATTTGCAAGCCATCTCTGTCTTGAGTTTCTGTTTGCCACTGCGCCATTTTTCTTTTCAAAAAATTTTGTCGTAGTCTCGTTTCTCCAGCTGTGCGTCTTTCGACACTTAAATTTGCAAATAGAAAACCCTGCTCTGCGCTGACAGTGCGACATATGCATAGCGGTCGCGACATATGCATAACGGTCGATAAAGGTTCGCAAGCACCCGCATCTTGTGAAATCATGTTTTGTCCATCAATCTGGGGTGACACTCCCCCGTCACTATACGTTTTCGCCATATGTTACGCAACGCAGGTTACGCAGAACTCCTGCTTGCAGCTACCTCGTTCCATAATAATCGGTTGTTTTGTATTTGCCACATTCGCGGAGGAGCACGGGGCTGCTTTCCTCTGTGTTTGGAAAACTGGCAGGAAAATAAGCATGATACCTGGTTTTTGAGTGGCCTGGCCTTTCGGCGGCGTTACCGGCAGCAGCCGCGGGGCATGCAGATAAAAGCAAGCGGAAGAAGCGTACGGCAGTGGGCTTTCGTAAAAGCTAAGCGTCGTATTGACGCTGACAATAACGTCATCACTGACGTTAACGGCAGCAGGAGGAAGATGAGCTTCTCCACGCGCAGGCTAACGATTATTCGCGCGCAAGCCGCCGAAATTGCTCCAGGTTGATTGCGAAAAACCTTCTCCTCTTCGGCCCCCCCCCCCCCTTTTTTTTTCCTGTTTTATTTATTTATCTATTTTTACGTTTACATCAGTTTACGTAATATTAGTGGCTGTTTATTTTCGGATGTCGCCTTTTCTTAATGGTATTCGAGTACTTAATTTTGAGAGAAGCATAATAATAGAGTGATAATGGGTTGCTTGAACGTGGTAAAGCAAAATGTGAAAAATTCCACGACATCTGCGGAATGACTTTAATAGGAGGCTTGCACGCACGGAGTCGAAACAAGGAAGACTAGCATCCTTCCGCACTTAGGTTTATTTGCACTCGCCAATATATATATATATATATATATATATATATATATATATATATATATATATATATATATATATATATATATATATATATATATATATATTTTATTTATTCGCCCGCAATACTCGTGAAGGATCTGCATGGGAAAGGGGGGGGGGGGGGGGGCTAACATAGAGCAAGAAATTAATGACCAAAATACAACAGTAATAAAACTGCACTAAGTGAGCATGCTATAGAAATACATTGCGAAATTCATAAATGAGAACCAGCACAACGTGAACACAATATAACGACATGAAAAATATACAAGGGAATACGTCATAGTACTTACTATTACGTCATACGGGAACTACGGAAATACGAAAAAGACAGGAAAAAGCTAAACAAAAGGATAAATCTCGCACATGTACTCTGTTACACTGTTTTTGAGTGCTGAAATAAATGTATCTGAATCGGCGATGTTGACGACAAAATGTGGGAGGGAATTTTATTCGGTTATCATCAAGGGTAGAGAAAATCTTTCTGCATTTGTTCGCGCAGATGGGAGTTCGATATACTTATTGTGGTCAAGACGATAAAATGTGCGTGTGATGGGCCTAATTAAACGGGACGGAGTAGGACAGGTGGTTGTGGCATTTTTATGAAATAAAGCAAGATGGTGGTTCTTTAAGTCTGCTTTCGAACGTTGGGAGTTTAAGGTTCGCCTTTATTACAGTGATGCTTTAGCAACGCGAGTAGTGAGGTTGATAAATCGACTGGCTCTGTTTTGAAGTGTCCCTAATTTGTTAACAAGATGCAGGTGATTAGACGACCAAATGAATGACTTCTATTCAAGCTTCCGTCTCACCAGTTTGATGTAGTAATTAGTGGTGTATCTGTATTACCTTTGTAGCTCCCGCCCTGTGGTGCAGTGGTTAGTGTTAGGGCACTTGACTGCTGTGTCCAAGAATGCGGGATCGAATCCCTGCCATGGCGACCGCTTTTCGATGGAGGCGAAAAGCAAGGCGCCTGTGTACGGTGCGATGTCAGTGGACGTTAAAGAACCCCAAACGGTCGATATCTCCGGAGCTCTCCACTACAGCGTTTCTCATAGCCTGAGTCACTTTAAGACGTTAAATCTTATAAACCAAAATAAACCGGCGAGTAAAACCGAGATCTTTTATGCGTTTTAGTCAACAGAGGGTATATGTGTGTATTCCATGACAAATTAGGGGTCATATGCACTTTTAGTTATTTGAAAGGTTCCACAAACTTTATTTCAGTGTTGTGACTGAGTATAGTTACTTGGGTAAAACGATGCTGCGGGCACTGAAAGGCAATAATTTAGTATTTTTAGTCTTACTTAGTCATTTGCTGTTCAGAGCACAACCTGTCTAATTTAGACAAATCATTCTATAATATAACACAAGGGATCAGATTAGATTGAGCTGTAATGACGCAATTATCGGCATATAATCTAATTGGCAATGTAAATTACTTATTGTGTGTGTCCAACGATGGACCCTTGCAAGATGCCAGGTTTTACAGAATGAGGAGCAGATCTAACGTCAATAATAACTGACTGAAATGCGTTGTGCAGGTAGACTTCTACTCATCTGATAACTTTATTGTTTCTGTTAATGGTGTTGAATTTGTATATAAGACGGCTATGGTGCTATTCATTGCTCGCATAGTTCTCACCAAGAAGTCATTGCTACATAAACGGGGATTAATGTAAGAAATCTCTTTCCTGACGCTTTTAAAATCTGCTAGCTTAGGTAGAGAACAGGCCGGAAAAGTTTGTACACCTGTCCATCGAGGCGTACGAGACAATATCGGTCGTAAAACTGTCCCCAAGCACATCTTCCTTCGCTACGGCATCTCGCTGCTATGAAGCATACTCATGTTCGGCCGAATGGAACACTGGTGCCTGCTTCGTAGTGAGCGATCTCCAGTGTCTTGCACCCGCCCGCTCTGATCGAGAAGAGGACTTACTTTCAAAGTAAGACATGAAGAGGCGCAAAGGGAGGCTTCAGTAAAAGAGAAGTGAGAAAGTAAATACGACAGATCTGTGGCAGTGTGGCCACTAGATTAAACTTTCACTGAGTCGTACAAAGCAACTCATAAGCTGACAGAATTAGTTAATACCAAAACAGAAAAAAAAAAGGGAGGGGGGGGGGGGGGGACCGAGTGATAGCAGGCATCGCTTACTTAACATTTTAACGCGGTGAATAGTTCTTCATCAAACGGTTTCTTGAATAACCGGGTGCACTACTACGAGCCATTTATTTTCAACTGGAAAGCTTTAAATCGTTAAACATGGCAATGTTTAACGTTTAAAAAGAAAAAGATGTTCAGTTATAGCAGATGCTTTCTTGCAGGCAGACGCGGAGAAAATCCGCGATCCTAAGCCTCTCCGAAGTTTGAGTGCCTTATTCCGCTTAGGGGCGTGTGCCACTGGACGTGTACGCGATGCGCACAGGCGCACTTCTCTGCCGGGTGGCTGGAATCTTAGTCTTCTCCAAAATTTTCGAGCGACTTGTTTAGAGCCTGAAGAGAGGGAAGAAGAGAATGAAGGGGATTATTCAGGGTGGAACCTTGGGCCGCACGCAGGCGCGAGAGGATGAAAGATGCGAGGACAGGGGCCGGCTGAAAATGCCCCGCAATGTCACAGTCGGGTGGCCAAGACTGCGAGCCTGAGGCACTGGACCAAGCACCGCCTTTGTTGCTTTCTGCGCCGGGTAAAGGGACGGCCCCCGGGACATTCCTTTCAGAAAGTGGGCTTCTCTCCGATCTGCCTCGCGTGTTAGAGAGAGGCCGCCTCGGCCAGTGGACCGAGAGGTCTCCCTTGTCTCCTACGGGGGCAGCACGGCCGGCAGAAGCAGCACGATGGTTGTTAGCGAATTGAAGAAGGCTTCCCTCGGAGTCGTTTCTGGCTCAGATCATACATATATCCTCATTTGTAATCAAGACGACTTCATTCGTGCTTCCTTTACCACAATTAACCTCTAATGTCTCAGAGCACGAGCTGTTGATCCCTGCAGTCCTCGCCAAGAGCAAGCCGAATGCTGTCTATTGTGGCATGAGTCAAGGTATTCGGTAATGCGAACACATCTTTCATTTTTAAGCTCCTTCTGTCAGTTACTGACGCTTCCATTGTGGCTATTTGTGCAGCTACTTATGTAGGGCCGATACTGCTATTAAAACGATTTGCAGCGCTAAAGGACGACACAGAGAAAAAGAAGCACAAGACGGCGCTACACTTTCAACAATACTTTATTTCATGCAAACACACAGAATAAATGCAGCAGGTAACGGGTAGTTATCTTGAAACGCGCTATAATCTTCCAAATCTATCAAGAAAAGCGTATTCATTCTTGTGCAGCATCAATGTGACTGAACTCACGCAGCCAGACCCAGTTCTTTCAATGTGATATGATTCAATGAGCTGTCGGCCGGTACAGCTATATCAGTTTCAAAAAGCAGAAAGCCTTCCGGCAAAAGCAATGTTCCCCAGGACTCTGTGTTGGGCGTCTTTTTATTTCTGCCTGTGTCCACGATGCTGGCACTGTAGTGCAGCACTCTTCGTTTTGGCATAAGATGTTTACCTTTTGAGGTGATTTGCGCACATTTGCCTACGCTGTGAGCCCGCAGTTTCTTCTCGGTGTGTGCTCTAGCCAGCGCAGGTTTCTTTTTCCAGCAATTTCAGCATTATTGCTCGAGCACATGGTTGCTGTTTTGAAGCGAAAGCTTCGCTGCGCCATATAAAGCCAAGGTAACCGTGTCGAGCGCAGACCACAACTGCGCATACGTTCCGCCTCCGCCTCCTCCTCCTCTTCTTCTTCTTCTTCTTCTTCTTCTTCTTCTTCTTCTTCTTCTTCTTCTTCTTCTTCTTCTTCTTCTTCTTCTTCTTCTTCTTCTTCTTCTTCTTCTTCTTCTTCTTCTTCTTCTTCTTCTCCTTCTTCTTCTTCTTCTTCTTCTTCTTCTTCTTCTTCTTCTTCTTCTTCTTCTTCTTCTTCTTCTTCTTCTTCTCCTTCTTCTTCTTCTTCTTCTTCTTCTCCTTCTTCTTCTTCTTCTTCTTCTTCTTCTTCTTCTTCTTCTTCTTCTTCTTCTTCTTCTTCTTCTTCTTCTTCTCGTCATACGAATCTTACTGCTGCATTAACCCGGCTTCTGTAAATAAAGAGCTTTACCACATGTAACCATTTGTAATGAATCTCTTGCTTACACACTATGTTTACTCAAGCTAAATCATCAGCAATTTCTTATGCGATCGAGCGAACGCTACCAATGAATATTTAAAACAAAGTGAGCATGCCCTTCGCCATTTCCTTCGAATCGGGAGATGATTTTATGATATTCAGGGAGGCAATTTTAATAAATCGGGCTCTTTTAATATAACCGTTTCCATTTATTTCTGCAGTTATTAAAGCTTTTGTGCCTGTTAGCCAAAATTAACCACCGACATGTTGCGTTCTAGAACTCACGAATCGGTTTGGTTTAGTTTGCATCGATTTGTTTTGTGGAATTTACCACCCAAATGTGTCAGAGGTTATGGGGACGCCGTAGAGAAGGACTCCGGAAATTTCGACCATCTGGCTTCCCTTAAGTTGCACTAACATCGCACAGCATACGGGCGCCTATATATTTTCACCTCCATCGAAAAGCATCCATTGCGTTTGGTATCAAACCAAATTTGTTGTTTTCAGTAGTCAAGCGGTCTAACCCCCAGCCAACGCGACGGGGCACTAACGAATTGGATTTCTTGATTCCTGAGTATACTATTTAAACGGAAAAATATTTGCTTTCAGTCAAAATTACGAAAGTGCCTGAAATGCTTAAGAATATGAGCCATGTTTATGATCCAATGCTCACAGACTGACGTCTCAGCGTTTCATCCGCTTCATCGGGGATGCTTACAAACACAATTTCAATTTCAATGTGGTGAAAACGAAAGTGGTCTCCTTCAGTCGAAAACAGCATCGGTCGCTCTTTCCCTAGAATCGTAACTCTGTTAAGGGCAGCGATATGCGCGATTTTGGAGCACGTTTTGATTCTTTTTTTTTTTTTTTGCCCTTTCACTTCCCGTTACGCAGATTATACTTAGCATGTTTTTCGGTGCCTTGATACTAGTTGTAGGTTTTTAAGAGAGTTTCAAAGGAGCCTTCATTCCTAATAAGTATCAGTGCCAGCTGCTTATCGAATATGAATGCGCTGCTTTGCAATGAAACCTGCTAGTCGAACAATGGCCGTATCAAAATAGCTCATAATAATTTAAGTCCACGCAGCATTTTTGTCACCTAAATGTAGACACAAACGGTGACACTTCCTTCGAGAAGAGAGTCCCTGTTCTGCGGTATCGGCGAGGGGAAGCAGATATTCTGTTCATAATAAAATTCTTTCATAGTGATATTTTGCGCGATGACCTGATGAAGCTTGTTATCATTCGGGCGCTGAAAGAAGTATAGTGGACATTTTCTCGTCGACAGCTTACAGTCTTCATATACACTTACGTTGAGCCTCTACTAGAATACATGTTTTGGAAACAGTTGAAATACACGGCACTTTGGCTTCCTTTTCACACGGGGACCTGATGGCTTTTACTTTTTTTTACTTTTCTTTCTTCTCCTCGTGCATTGAATTTTGCACCGGTCATCTGCCGGGGCCTATTACACACCACCTTTTCGTCTTGCTTCCTTCTGATTCTCAGCATCTTATCTTGCTTTACCGGCTTCAAATACACGATGTTTTATCTGCTTGCCAGTAAGATGCTCTGTCGTCCTAATTATTTTCATTTGTGTGAAAATGTTTGTATGTTGTTTTACATATGAACACCAGTATCAAACCTTTGTTGTTCCTCGCCATTTGAAAAAAAAAATAATTGAATGATTGATTAATTCGTTGATGAATTCATTCATTTATTGATTATAATTAGGGTACGGGCTTGTTGATAATGTTTTTGAAGATTTTCCAGAGTGGAGTTTTTGTTGTTTTTCGTTGTGAATAATACTTCCTAAGGATAATTTACCTTTTTTTAGCGACAAAATGCGACATTTTCATCCGGTAAAAAAATCTTTGGTTTATCTTTGATATTTCTGCCAGCCTATGTATTGAATGTATTAGCAATCACAACACAAAATCGGAAATGGTACTTAATTACTGGAAAAAACATATGTGTGTTTGCTAATAGAAATTATTTCGCCCATAAAAAGATACATCTGAACCTAAATGAAGGGCCTGTTAGACAAAAACATAAACGTAAATTTATTACTAAAACATAAATTGTCATGTATCTCTTCTTGGTTGTTACAGTAAGTCGACCAAAAGGGTGGACATCCCGCGGCCTCCGTACATCCCTCAGAGTGCTCAGTTCAGTTCAGTCGTTCAGTCGTGTCCGACTCTTCGTGACCCTATGGACCATTTCACGCCACGCTTTCCGGTCTCTCACTATCTTCCTAACATCACATAACTTCATCTGCAGTGCCTCGAGGATGCCATCTAACCATCGTGTTCGCTGCCTACCCCTTCTCCGGCGACCGTCAACCTTTCCCAACATCAAATCTTTCTCCAGCGACTCCTCTCTTCTCATCAGATGACCAAAGTAGCTGAGTTTAACTTTTGAATTTGACCCTCCAATGAGCAGTCAGGGTTTATGGTCGACAATATCGACTGATTTGATCTTCTGGCAGTCCAAGGAACTCTCAAGAGTCTTCGCCAGCACCACAATTCAAACGCGTCAATTCTTCGGCGGTCAGCCTTTTTCACAGTCCAACTCTCGCATCCATACATCACAACTGGAAAGACCATAGCACGAGTTATACGGATCTTGGTTGGCAGACTAATGTCTCTGCTCTTTACTAGGCGGTCAAGGCTAACCATTGCTCTCTTTCCCAGAAGCAGGCGTCTCCTAATTTCATGGCTGCAGTCTCCTTCAGAGGTAATCTTGGAGCCCAAGAAGAGAAAATCTGTCACAGCTTCCACTTCTTGTCCATTGATGCTCCAGGACTTGATAGGGCAAGACGCCATGATCTTTGTCTTTTTGATGTTCAGTTTAAGCCCAAACTTCTCACGCTCTTCTTGTACGCGCATCAGAAGTCTCTTGAGTTCCACTTCACTTTCCGCCATTAAAGTGGTATCATCCGCATATCTAAGGTTGTTGATACGTTTTCCAGCAATCTTCACTCCATATGAAGACTCGTCCAGACCGGCCTTCCTCATGATGCACTCTGCATATAGGTTAAATAGGCAGGGCGACAGTATGCAGCCTTGCCTCACTCCTTTCTCAATCGGAAACCAATCGGTAAGACCATGCCCAGTTCTGACTGTGGCCTCTTGTCCTTCATACAGGTTCCTGAGGAGACAGATGAGGTGAATTGGAACACCCATCTCTTGGAGAGCTTGCCACAATCTGCTGTGATCTACGCAGTCAAACGCTTTCGCATAATCAATAAAGCAGAAGTAGATGGGTTTCTGGAACTCTCTTGCTTTTTGCATGATCCAGCGAAGGTTGGCAACTTGGTCTCTAGTTCCTCTGCCCTTGCGAAACCCAGCTTGCACGTCCGGAAGCTCCCGATCCACATACTGCTGCAGCCTACCTTGGAGGATTTTCAACATCACCTTGCTAGCATGCGAAATAAGTGCGATCGCGCGGTAGTTGGAACAATCTTTGGCACTGGCTTTCTTAGGAATGGGGATGTAAACTGACCTCCTCCAATCCTGTGGCCACTGCAGAGTTGTCCAAATCTTCTGACATAATGTATGCAGAATGCTAACAGCGTCATGGTTGAGGTATTGAAGCACCTCAGCTGGAATTCCATCACTTCCGCTGGCTTTGTTCTTAGCAAGACTGGCTAAGGCCCATTCAACTTCACTCTTCAGGATGCCCGGCTCGAGATCAGTAATCACAACCGTCTTATGTTGGGTTTGCACATTCGGGTCCTTCTTGTACAGTTCTTCTGTGTATTCCTGCCACCTCTTCTTTATCTCTGAGGCTTCAGTGAGGTCCTTGCCTCGTTTGTCCTTTATCACGTCCAGCTTAGCACAGAAGCTTCCTTTGATATCTGTGATTGTCTTATACAGAGCTCCAGTGTTCCTTAATTGGCTGTTGTCCTCAACTGCTTGGCACTGTATGTTCAGGAAGGCATTCTTACCTCTCCTTGCTATTTTCTGCTAGAGGTATGTAACTGAAACTCAACCTTCCTTTCGAGGCAGCTCACTTTTCAGTGACACCTGTACAGTTTTCGAGGGCGCTTACACGTATTGGACACACATGCATGTATCTTAACCAAACATGCTTAACCAAGTCACTGACTTAAGCAACGATGACAGTGAAGCGGGCTACACTAGCTGACGGCGTTTTGCGACGAGGCGGAGCTTCCCAGTTCAGAGAGGCATGTAATTTAGAGTAACAGTACGACGACACGCACGGTTGGGGTACTCGATCCAACGGTAGAATGTCTCGCCACTCTCCTGGCTTCCTCACGTCGTTAATTTTTCTTCTTTCACTCAGCTTCATTGGTGATCAAGTACCAGCTAGCGTCGGTGTGCCAATCGGATGCTCTCCCTGTTCAGTTAAAATTGAATTTGTAAAATTGGATTCGGAGTACATTTGTCGTTTCATTTTTCAGTTGCCCCCCCAAAAAGAAAGATC